>NW_005370031.1:1091935-1131397 GCF_000412655.1 Myotis brandtii | reverse complement strand
ACATAGCCCTATACTGTGTACTTTATGAATCAATAAAAAATTTACAATTTTTAATTATAAACCTGTGTTTTCTATCAAAATTACTTCTTGCGTGAATTTTGGGACACCCTTTAAAAGCCTATGTGGTCGTCACACCCTCACGCCGTGACGGCCTCACACCCCAAGGAGTGATTACCAGGAGGCTGTGTACACAGCGGGCGTGCACAAGTGGGCAGGGCTTTGTGCACGCAGTAAGGCCTGGGAGTCCTGCAGCTCTGCACAGCAAGGCTGGGGGTCCCGCAGCTCCACACAGCATGGAAGTGGGACTCCCGCCTCTGGCTTACCACTTTGGGGCAATCCATCGAGGAGCCCCGGATGAGGGGCGGCGCCTACCTCTTTGGGGCAATTGATCGCTGGGTTTCCGCACTGTGAGAGGGCACAGGCCAGGCTGGGGGACCCCCCCCCCGAGTGCACAAATTTCGTGCACCAGGCCTCTAGTAGTAAATAAAGTGCATTTGAAATACCAAGCTACTAAGGGCCTGGATTTGTCAAATGGAGAAGGGCATGTAGAGGGAAAAAACAGTTTCAAATTTCTTTCATTGTGATGAAATCACATGCTTATGCACAGCATTTAAAACAAATCATTTTTAAAATTATTAATGCATCTTACAAATTTACAACTATAGCATTTTAGTACTACAAAGTCAGGCAACAAAATATGGGGTTGTTTTGATGAATGTAACTTATAAAATTGACATCATGATTGACAATTGCAGTCACTTTACCACTTTAACTTCATAATTTACCTGTATTTCTGTTTTGTTTTTGTTACATAATCTTGAGAATAAAATTCATGTAGATAAGACCATGCTAATTGCACATATCATTTCATAGTTTATCTTTAAATTTCAATATGTTCTTTAATTGAAGGTATTCAGAATATTGAAATAGTAAGAATGTATATGTATATATACATGTATATGTGTGTATATACCTAAATTGCTAACAATTGAGTATATTCTTTGATTAGATACTGGTTTAACTTTATCAATAAATAAGTTTCTAAACCAACTGAAAGTGTTATTTCTTGATAGAAGAATTTTTAATGTTTCTTGTAATTTTATGAGATACTCAAAATTTTTCTTTGTAAAAAAAAAATGAGAATGTCTAATTACCAGTTACTATTATTAGCTGCTAACAATTTCTAAGTGTTCAAATTTATTTTGCTTTGCTCATCAAACCTAAAATTTAATTTGTATTTCCATTTGGTCTCTAATCCAAAGTTGTATTATGGTCTCATGAGCAGGAATTTTTAATTTAAATAGGCCTATTTCAAAGTCAGATAGAAAGCACCCTAAACTCACAGTTATGACTAAAATGATATGCCATACAATATTATAATGATGAACTAACCTATGTATTGACTTACTATTTTACAACTGATTTCTAACTTCTTGCCAAAATGTGGCAAGCAGTTATGGCCACTTAGTCCCTGTTCTGTGAGTGTAGAACGCATGTGCTTCATTATTGTGCTTGCTTGTACAATATTTTATGAAGGGATATTAATAGTTTTCAATTTTTAAAAGGACCAGAGCACACATAAACTTTCTAATCAATCATACTTTTATGAGTTGTACAAACATGATGAACAAAGATAGTATTCGAAAATATTTTCTTTGTTTACTTGTTCTAAAAGGACAGAAACAAATGAGGGAGAAAGATTGAAGTCTCAAAGGAAAGGCTATAAAATGTGCTTAATAAAATGTTCAGTTTTTAAAAACATGAGTCAATACCTAATATATTAGATGGAAATTCATAATAATTAATAGGACACCAGAGACTGTAATTGTGGTCTATAACAACAAAGCAAATTGCAATAGGAATAAAATTTTGACATTCTGTTCAATTTGTTTATCACTCCAGAACAGAAAGGGAGATGGCTAGATGTAACTGCTTTCTTCTTCACATTAAGATGACCCAAGTGTTTTATTTGACTAGATGCTCAATGTGAAACCAAACCAAAATCTCTCATTACAGTTTGAACTTTTGAAAGTTAGACATCATAAGTTGAAGTGACCAGGTAAAGAAATGAAATACGGCCCTAGCCGGTTTGGCTTAGTGGATAGTGCATCAGCCTGTGTACTGAAGGGTCCAGGGTTCCATTCTGGTCAAGGGCATGTACTTCGGTATGGGCTCCTCCCTGGCCAGGACCCTGGTCGGGGTTTATGCAGGAGACCACCAATCCATGTGTTTCTCTTACATCAATATTTCGCTCTGTCTTTCCCTCTCTCTTCCACTCTCTCTAAAAATCAATGGAAAAATATTCTCGGGTGAGGATTTTTTAAAAAAGAAAGAAAATATGATTGCCTGTTTCTTGAACATGGAAGGATTTTTACAGGTGTGATACCAAATTAGAGAACGAAAAAGAAATGAATGCTTTCAGATGAAAAATATGATGATGAAGAATATATAAATCTGCTAGGCTGGTGTGGTTCAGTGGTTGAGCATTGACCCATGAACTAAGAGGTCCCTGGTTCCATTCCTGATCAGGGTGCGTGCCTGGGTTATGGGCTTGCTCCCCAGTAGGGGGCGCGCAGGAAGCAACCAATCAATGTTTCTCTCTCACCGATGTTTCCATTCCCCTATCCCTCTCCGATCCTCTCTCTGAAGAAAAATAATTTTTAAAAAAGAATCTAGAAATTCAATGATTATTACCAAAATGTTGTGAGGTACACCAAGGGATGAGGTGTGATGAGCAGTTCTGGATCCCAAAAGATGGATCATTGAAGGCCAAATTGTGAGGCAAGATTGTCAGGAGCATTTCCTACATGGAATAACATAAGATGGGTAATAATAAGAATGTGATATGTACCCCTAAAGTAGACTGAACACTATGTAGGTTCAAGGGAAGAAAAGCAATCATGATTATTTAGAAGAATAAGGAAAAGATTTCCTTGTTTTCTTCAATCAGGCACTGATTAAGCTCATTCTAAGAGATTCTGATTTTAGTTGGGCATGCATCAAGAAGTTTGAAACATAGACAGTGAATTCCACTCTGCATAGGATGTAAAATGATGCAGGATATCTTTGCTCCTAGAGTACAAGATAAATCCAGATAAAATAGAATCCATACTTTTCGAAAGGATTATCAGAGTAGTGAAGGAACTGAAGCCTAAATTAGATGAATTCCAGAGGGGAAAAAAAGCCCTTCTTCAGCTAATAGTGAGCCAAGGATGCTATTTGAGGGCAATTGCTGGGTTTAGCTATCAAGGTATTGATCAAAGTGTTAGCAGACAGGACAAACTGAAGTCTGAAGGACTCATAAGTTCAAAGATAATTCACTCATCCTAACAACGCTCCCCATCCCGTTTTCCCTGAGAAGATGACAACAAAGGCAAGACTTAAAAGCAGAAAGAATTTGCACTGTCTTATAGAGTCTTCAATGTGAAACCAAACCAAAATCTCTCATTACAGTTTAAACTTTTGAAAGTTAGACATCATACATTGAAGTAACCAGGTCAAGAAATGAAATATGGCCCTAGCCGGTTTGGCTCAGTGGATAAAGCATTGGCCTGTGGACTGTGGTGCCTTTATACCAATAAATCCAATGCTGAACCATGACCCAAACACCTCCTGGCTCAAATACGAAGATCAAGAAGGCAGTCTGTTCTCTTTCTCTGATATCTGTACTCCATAATTTCATTCCCGCGCATTCACTCTGATCACTGCCCCTTTTCTATCCAATTTCTTCCATCTTATAAACCGACCTTTATTATTCAATTCCATAAGATCACCAAGCAATTGATCTTCATGTTTTTCCTCTCTCAACCCCTCAATTGTCACTTTCAACTTTATCCAGCCCAGCTTCCCTCACATACACTTTCATTTCTCCTCTCTTCATTTTACTTGCCTGACAAAATCCCAACCACAACTAAATATAACTCTCTGCCTATTTTATATCTGCATCTAAGCAGCTGAAGTTGAATGGAAAAACACAGGATCTCATTGTAAATGCATGAGTCCTGAGGGATTTATACCATATTTCCCTAATGCATTTGTTCCCCTACTATACCAGATAACTATTTCATACCTTCATCTCTCTTCACACAGTATGAATATTTCCTCTCATTTGTTTTCAGTTCTTGACCTTTCTTATTTCCTAATGAAATAAAATATAACTGATAAAAGAGTCGACTCTTATCACCACATCTACCAATCTGCTTTCATCTGGATCTATATATCTTTTCCCTTCCTTCTATTGTTCTCAAAGAATGGTTACAGATGCTATCCAAAGCTAACCCTCACACTTGTGAACTGAGTCCTAATCTCTCTTGTCTACTCAAAGATGTAACTCTCTTTCTTTCCTTTTTCTTGAGATTTTTTACTCTGGTATTTCTTAACAGCTCATGAATAGCCTGTTCTCTCTCTTTCCCAAAATAAAACTCCTATAACTACATATCCTTCCTCTCCATTTCTTTGTCTCTCTTTAGATTAAAATCCTCAAAAAAACTATTTACACACTGTCTCCAATTATTTCCTATTCTCCTCTCTTTAACCCACTCCAATCAGGCTTTTACCCAAACTACATAAAACAGGTTTAATGACATTCTCTCATGGCTTCCATTTTGTGAGTTCCAATGATCAATTCACAACCTTCATTTTACTTGACCAGTTAACATCTGACACAATTGTTCATTTTTTCTTAGTTCAACCATTTTCATCACTTGGCTTCCAGAACAATATTTTTTCTTGCTTTTCCTCTGATCACATAAGTGTTCTTTCTCAGTCTCTATTGCTATATTCTCCTCCTCTTCTCAACTTCAGCAACTAAAAACCTCCAGGGCTCAGTCTTCTTCTCAATATTTACCCAGTCCCTCATCCTATATAATAAAAGCCTAATATGCAAATTGTCCCCTTGACTGGGAGTTCCACTGGGAGACCAGAAGTTCAACCACTCGCTCTGACGTGCACTGAACACCAGGGGGTGGCACAGAACATGGCGGGCATCAGTGATGTGCTGCGACCTCTCGCTGGATATCTGGAGGCAGGATTGATGGGGATGGAGGTGCGGTGAGAATGCAGAGTGTCTACTGGGCTAGCTCTCACTCCCCTAGCTACCCTCCCTTGGGAAGCCAGGGCTTGTGTGCCAGAGAAGCCCCCACACTCAGGTGCCGGGTGCCCACGAGGAGCCTGCCCCGCACTTGCACAGCCTCTTCCAAGTGAGCCGGGCCACAGCTGCTGGGACCACAGAGGCCAGCCAGCTCCCTGTGGGTTCACGCAGGAGCCAGTCTGCAAGGCCAGCTGGGAGAGAGTGCGCTGCCTGCCTGGCTTCCATTTGGGCACTGCTGGGTGGCCCAGAGGCCCATGCTGCGCCCCAGCCCACTACATCTGCCCATGCTCACTGCATCTCCACATGGGGACTCGGGCACTGTGACTCAGGTGGAGGGGAGCACATGGGGACCCAGGGTCCCAGGTGCTGCTCAGGGCCCAGAGGTCAGCTGGGACCTGCCCCTCCATGCTAGATGCTTGTGCTTTGATTGCTGGCCAGGCCTAGGGACTGCACTGTGCACAAATTTCATGCACCAGGCCTCTAGTTAGTACAGTGGTTACCAACCTTTCAGACCTCATGGACCACCAGTGGTGACTGCTGAGTTATCACACAAAGACACAGCTTCAGATATCATCTATATGTTGATAATTACCAAATTTATAATCCAATTTAGATTTCTCACTAGAACACTAGTCTGATGAAACTATCTACATGATGCTTCCCTTTGGATCTTTTAAAAAATATATTTTATTGATTTCAGAGAAAAAGAGAGAGGGAGAGAGATAGAAACATCAATAATGAGAAGGAACATTGATTGGCTGCCTCCTGCAAGCCCCACACTGGGGATCAAGCCTGAAACCTGGGCATGTGCCCTGACCAGGAATCAAACCATGACCTCCTGGTTCATAGGCTGACACTCAACCACTGAGCCACACTGCCCGGGCAGTATACATGTTTTACTCCCTTACTACAGATCACTGTGCAACTTTCTTGTAAGAAAAGAAGTTGTTTCCTGATTTGCCTTGATTTTCTCCCTTATATACTCCCTCCATTATTCCATTTCCTTTTCTTCATACCACTTACAACTGTCTGATATATTCCATATCATATTGTTATATATTTATTTTCTGTCCCTCTCCTAGCATGCAAAATGTAATCAGACAAAAACAGGGGCTTTGTTTTTAATTCAGTGGTATAGCCCCAAGTTTAGAATAGTACCTAACATATATGGTGCTTCAAAAATGTTTGTTGAAAAAATAGATATATTTTAATGAAGACCAAAATTTGTTTTGTTTTAGAAATTTGTAAAATAAATTTTTAAACTAATTTTCTTTCAACTATACATTGATGACTCTAAGGATTGTTAATATTTATTTTGTTGACAGCAAGGGTTTTTCCCTACTTGTCTTACTTTCCATAATTAAGATTCTATATTTTCTTTTTGATGTACATTCTATGAGAAGGCAGATATGTGGTTAATAGAGGTAAGAGAGAAATATCTTAGAGATATTCTTATCCCTTAACTCTTTCAAAATGAGAGACTACACTAATTTACATACCGTCTGAAGATGAAAAGGCCTAGAGGTGGTAGGAAGATAATTAAAACCTAGATCTGACAGGCTTGTTGAGGAACAAAGCAATTCTTGTTAAATTACTATATCATTGTAGTCTGGAGGGGTTAGAGATCTTGATATGATTATTAATATACTCACATTTGATTTGTTTAAGCAATTACTTTGTTTAACGGATGAAAAGCAATATGCTTGCTATGAAAGGTTCACCTAACAGCCTTCTATATTTAATAGCCATACAATTGTCTACAAGAAGAAAGATTAAGGCAAGCATGTCTGAACTAATATATGAAAAGAGTCTCACAAGAAACAATTATATACAAAGTAATAAACTCTCAATATCATTTAAACTCATGTGCAAAAATTGAATATTCAAATTAATTTTCATAAAAATCTATATACATTTTATTCCATTGAGTATTAATATAGTTATGGATACTGTTCATCAATTGTGTTTTGTCTCTTATTTTCAATCCTTTTTAAAAAATTTTCTCTGTTGGCATTATATATAAAAGGTATTTTAAGATGTGCATAAACCATTGGTTTGACAAATCAGTATTCAAAGGATAATACTGTTGCAAACAATTTTTCTGGGGAGCTAAAATAATTACATTCCTTTCCTGTTGGTATTAGAAAAGCATTCTTGCAACACTTTCGTGGGCAGAAATGCTAACTCGAAACATCTTTGCAAAGAAAACTCACTCTGAGGGCATTTGGATTGGTTTAACATGAACATATTTGCAGCAATTTTCACATCTGTAAAAAATAATTACCTAAGAATTATTTCAAGGTTGATTATATATAAATACTTTTAATGAGATACATTTTAATGTAATTAAACTGATATAAGAAAGCATTTTCTACTTTTCTAGCAGATAGAAGAAAAGACGCTGGAGCATTCAGATGAGCTGAACTTAAAAATTCTGTATTTTCAATTCTGATTTATTCCTAACTGTATAATGCTGATGTCTTTTCCCTGCAGTGTTTGCAGATTTCTTTTGAGCATCAGTTTCACTCAGTAGTCAATTTATAATGAAGATTATGTAAAAGGTGACAGGTTAAAATCAGGCCAAATGTTAATGCCAGGTAAAAAGGCCAAAATAATATAAGAATTATGTCTGGGAGGAACTCTAGTGTGATTTACTTAGTAAACTATGATAAGGAGAAACCGCTATAAAAGTAATGAATGTTTTACTGAAAACATAAGGTGTTTTCTCCTCCTATTTGCATCCCATGGAAACAAGCTGACTTTCAATGAGAATGAATCACATTCCACTTTAGACTGATGAACAATACAATTCTTTATGCAGAACACAATCAAGCTGTGGAATTCAATTCTGCAATATATCATTGTGGTAAATAGTTTAGCAAAATCCAGGAAAGCATTAAATGTTGCTATGAATAAGAATGACATTTACAGCCATGCTAAGTAGGTCACAAGGTTTAAAGGGCTCTCTGCCCTCTAGCAATGGGGCACAGGAGAATTTGTTTGAAGGTCAGAAAGTAATGTTTCAAAGGAAAATAAACAAAATATTCTCCCTACAAAGGTGTGGAGGAATGGGAAAATTTGACAGATGTGGGAATTAGGAAAGGTAAAAATGGCTGAAAAAACAATATATTTTGGATGAAAAAATATTTCTTTCTGTAACATAGCAACGTTCAGTCATCAGATTGCTCAATGCTTACATTTGCTCCTCCCATGCACTAAGACATGTAAGAGAATGGTCTTAACATTATTTATAAAACCTCAATTATAGCTAACCCAAATTTCAAAGCAAGAGTCATATGGGAAATAATTGTATATTGTTGCCAAGAAAAGTATACAGCAATGAAAATGGGTAAAGAGAGCTGCATGCAGTAACATAACATAGACACATCTAAAAGATACAATATGAAAACTAAAGATCTTGTTAATGTAAAACAAAACAAAACAAAAAACACACAAAATATTCAAATCTGTAAGGAATTGTTGTTAGTTTATTTGAGCCAAACTGTTGACAATTGCTAGGAAGCAGAATCTCAACGTATTGAAATAGTGCTCTAGAGAATGGCGGGGTTGTTTTGTTTTGTGTTTTTTTTTTTACCTTGTTTTATACATTACCATCAAAGAGATGATGTAAGTGGGTTACATGAAATCCATTGGTGATAGACTAGGGAGGAGGGAGAAAGCAAAGCCAATGTGTGTGGGGAAAACCTCTAGGATTGGATAAAAAGTAAAATGTTAGACACCTGCTTCTTTTACACAGGTGGGTACAGGATAGTTAACAGACAACAATTAATAGGATAACAATAACAATGAGGGGATCTGTGATCTCACCTTGGCACCATTTGTTGTGCCCTGAGGGGTCCAGAAAAAGAGAAGTTACAAGTTGCCCTGACATTCCACAGGTATGTTACCTTAGATGCAAAAAGACAATAGACTCAGTAAAGATCGAAGTTGATCTTTGTCAGGGAACATACTGACCTAGGACATGACTACCCACTATTAACTGCTTTTTAATGAAAAAAATTAATTTCAGACCATCCTTTGTGGTTACTTTAGGTCTTTGAGTTTGCAAGGCCGCCATGCAGGCCTTCCCTAAGTTAGTCAGGTTAGCGCGTCACTCCTTTTCATCCACAATCCCTTACAATAACATCTTTACAAAAAGAAAACACAAAATTAAACTTAAGTATTTAAGAAAGGTTACTTATGTGATAAAACCATGTGGGAAAGTGAGCGGGTGATTACTATAAATGACTGGAGCATGGTTATTTTTATGAGAGAGGATGGTTGTAACAAGGATGTGGCCAAAGAGAGACTCTTACAGTGCTGAAATGTTGTATTGTTGTTCTAGGTTAGGATTTACACTCATTCCCCCCTCAGCCCCAAATTGTTATCTCTCTCTGTGAAGCTGATGCCTAGAGACTTCATCACCTGGGCTACCTAGGCCTCTAGATTCTGGTTGGGTTTGGCTAGTAGAAGGCACCAGCCAGAAATTGCAGTGCAAGAAGAGAGAGATTTATTTTTTCTACTTTTCATTCCAGCTCTTTTTCTACCTCACTCTCAGCTAATACCTATGTTTTCATGGAGAATTCCTGATGACCAAATAACAGAAGTGGAAAATATGTAGGTCTGGTTTAAAGATGGGTCTGCAGGAAATACTGGCAGCAGACATAATGTAACCGGACAATCAATGGGTCCGTGTTGCCTGTAACTACTTGAGCCAATTCAGCAGAGACAGGGTTGAATCATATATGAGTGTTTATTCCAATACTGCCGGCAGTAGGGGAGAGCAGCAGGTCATCCACTAAAATCTGCTCTGCACCCCACCATAAGCCAGCTGCTTATACTGGGCAGGAGGACAAAGATTATGTGGGGAAGTAGGCAAAAGTTACACCAAATGGGCAGTTTACAAGTCTAGAGTAGTGGTTCTCAACCTGTGGGTCGCGACCCCTTTGGCGGTCGAACGACCCTTTCACGGGGGTCGCCTAAGACCATCCTGCCTATCAGACATTTACATTATGATTCATAACAATAGCAACATTACAGTTATGAAGTAGCAACGAAAATAATTTTATGGTTGGATCACAACATGAGGAACTGTATTTAAAGGGCCAGAAGGTTGAGAACCACTGGTCTAGAGATTTGCAAAGGCCTGCAGGAATGCAAAGGCTGGGGTCTTCAAAGGCTTGTGATATGCAAAGGGCTGGCGATATTCAAAGGGCAGGGAGGGGTCTTCAAAGGGCTGGTAGCTCTGGCTTCTGCAACAAGGTTTCCATGCTAAATAGGCAGCTCCTGGATAGGGAGAATGGGCTGCATTTCCAGGTGAGCTCCCAGGTCCCATACAACTCCCAGCCAGGTTAGAATGTGCCCTCTTTAATCAGAACAAAACAATCATCGTTAACAGAGCATGGTTACTATTTCTTACAATTCTACCTGGTCCTCCATATTCTACTTCTGCCCCTATCAATAAGTAACGATTGCTGTCGCATTTGCTAAGTGGCAAAAGTGGTAGCCTGTGCGAGTTATTCTACATTGTCAACCCCACACACACATCAATATATTCTCTGTCCTTCTCTGCTCTGATTAGTGGCTGGGACACTGAGCTCTGCTGACTAAATCTTGTGAAAGGAAGTTTTAGGAGTGAAATAGGCAGGTTTAGGGCATTTTTAAAAATTAAGTGGTACATGGAATAAACACAGGGCTACAGAGATGCAAAAGGGTACATTTCCATAAGACAAGGGAGCTGGGAGCTGCAAAAGGTACACATTTACAGAATAAAGGGAAGTAAGCCCCTCATTCAAAGAGGGAGGAAGAAAGCCCAGAGGGAATAGGAGAACAATAAGGGAGACAAAGGAGGGAACCTTATGTACTTCACGTGAAACTTGAGCTCAGGAGTTGCTATAGTGACCTAATCAAAGGGGAATAGTGACCAATCAAAGGGGAATAGTGACCAATCAGAGGGGATATTGAGGTACAAAAAACTACAGCCTTTATAAATTGTGAAAAAAGGGACTCAGTGGGGCTCTTTCCCCCACCTCACGTGGGAGTCTGTGCTTATCTTATCTAATAAAGAGGGAATATGAAAATTGACCATCACGCCACAACGGTCAAGATGGCTACTACGCCCACAGCAGAGGCAGGGATTCCATAACACAAGATGGATGCACCCACAGTGGAGGCTGAGTTCCCGTAACGATCCTTAAGGAGCAATCAGCAGGGACCTTAGGCCGCACCCCCCCTGCCCCAGTGCCAGGCCAGGGGACCTCAGGCCGTGCCCCCTGCCCCGGTGCCAGGCTGGGGGAACTCAGGCTGCACCCCTCGCCTAGCAGGGCTTGATGGGGGACCTCAGGCTGCACCCTCCGCCCAGCGGAGCTTGACGGGGGACCTCCGGCCATGCCCCCTGCCCAGTGGGGCTTGATGGAGGACCTCAAGGCATGCCCCCTGCTCTGGTGCTGGGCCGGGGGACCTCAGGCCATACCTCCCACCCTGGCGTCAGGCCAAGGGACCTCAGGCCGCTCCCCCCGCCCCAGTGCCAGGCTGGGGGACCTGAGGCCATGCCCCCCACCACGGCACCAGGCCAGCATACCTGAGGCCATGCCCCCCACTCGGTGGGGCTTGATGGGGGACCTCAAGGTGCGCCCCCCGCCTTGGTGCTGTACCAGGGGACCTCAGGCTGCTCCCCCCGCCCCGGGCTGGGGGACCTGAGGCTGCGTGCCCTGCCCAGCAGGGCTCATTGGGGGCCCTGGGGCTGTGACCCCATCCAGCAGGGCTTGACAGGGGACCTCAAGGCATACCCTCCACCCCGGGGCTGGGCTGCGGGACCTCAGGCCACACCTCCCACCCTGGCACCAGGCCGAGGGACCTTAGGCCACTCCCCCCACTCTAGCACCAGGGTGGGGGACCAGAGGGTGTACTGGGGACCTGAGGATGCGCCCCCCCCCCCAGTGTGTACAGGGGGCCCTGAGACTGCGACCCCACCCGGCAGGGCTTGATAAGGGTGGGACCAGCCAGGTCTGGATCTAGCCCAATGCGGGTGTGGCCAACTGGGTCTGAGTCTCGTGATTTTCAGGCACCGCGGGTGGGTGGGGACTTGACTCTGAGTCCCGTGGTGCACCCCAGACTCTGACAGGAGGAAGATTTTCATATACATTTTACTAATTTTCTTTCATCTCTGACACTTCTATTATAGAGAAAGGGCAAAAGCAATATTAAAATATTTCCTCTAATTAATCCCCTTTTAATGTGCAAGAATTTCATGCACTGGGCCACTAATTCTTCAATAAATTTCCACCTTTGCTATACCACCTTCGGTCCTGGTTTCATTCTTTGACTCCACTGACAAAGAGCCCGGGAAGCCATCCTGCCCAGAGGAACATGGTGTGTTTCCAGTCCAAATTTCCCATTTCACTTGCAGGCTCCCTTTCCAGGTGCATGTTTATTGGATTTAGGCAATGAGAGGTCCCATCTCAATCAGTGATCCTGGAGTGGGACTAAAGAAATGCAGGGCATTTCTTTCCAATCCCAAACTCACTAGGACCACATTTCTAACTTCCTCCTCCACAACCACAGCTCCCGCTGAGTGCCTTCTCCTTGGCACTAGGTGTCTTTGGGATCCAATAACACAATTTCCTTCCCCTTTTTCTCCAGACTTTGGAGTGATAAAAACTTTGCTCTGTTGTGTTGTGTTAATATAAGAAACATCCAAACCTGTAACGAACTTTTGTAACTTTATTTGAACCAAACTGTCATCAATTTCCCGGAAGCAGAATCTCAATGGATTGAGATAGTGCTCCAGAGAAGGGCAGTTTTGCATCTTATTTTATAAATTTCAAACAAAGGAAGAGATGTAGGTGGGTTATAAGAAATCCATTGGTGATCAATTAGGGAGGTGGGAGAAAGCAAAGGTGGAGAGAGTAGTAACCTCTGGGATTGGATAAAAAGTAAAATGATAGACACGTGCTTCTTTTAAGTAGGTGGTTACAGGCTAGTTAATAGTCACCAATTAAGATAACAATAACAATAAAGGAATTTATGGTCTATGCCCTAGTGCAGCGGTTCTCAACATGTGGGTCGAGACCCCTTTGGGGGTCGAACGACCCTTTCACAGGGGTCGCCTAAGACCATCGGAAAACACATATGTAATTACATATTGTTTTTGTGATTAATCACTATGCTTTAATTATGTTCAATTTGTAACAATGAAATTGGGGGTCACCACAACATGAGGAACTGTATTAAAGGGTCGCGGCATTAGGAAGGTTGAGAACCACTGCCCTAGTGCATTGGTTGTGCCTTAGGGGGTCCACAAAAAGGGAAGTTACAAGTTACTATGACATTCCAAAGGTATGTTATCTAGATGCAAAAAGACAATAGGCTCAGTTAAGATCAAAGTTGATCTTTGTCAGGGGAAATACTGGCCTAGAACATGACTACCCACTATAGACTGCTTTTTAATTTAAAAAGCTTTTTAAATATATATTTTTTTATTGATTTCAGAGAGGAAGGGAGAGGGAGAGAGAGAGAGGAACATCAATGATGAGAGAGAATAATTGATTTGCTGCCTCCTGCACGCCCCACACTGGGGATCACACAGGCAACCCAGGCTTGTGCCCTGACCTGGAATCGAACTGTGACCTCCTGATTCATAGGTCGAAGCTCAACCACTGAGCCATGCCAGCTGGGCTAAAAAGTTTTAATTTCAGATCATCCTTTGTGGTTACTTTAGGCCTCTGAGTTTGCAAGGCCACCACGCAGGCCTTCCTTGAGCTTGTCAGTTCAGCACGTGGCCCCTTTTCATCCATAGTTGCTAGTTTGTGGGCACTGTCTCCATCCCTTGCTTGTTACTTTAAATCTCTTCACACCAGAATATGGAGGTTCCTCAAAGAATTAAAAATGGAATTGTTTTATGACCTAGCAATTCTACTTCTGGGTATACATCCAAAGAAAACTGAAACACTAATTCCGAAGAATGTGTGCACCCTATGTTCATTGCAGCGTTATTTACAATAGCCAAGATCTGAAAGCAACCAAGTGCTGATCAGTAGATGACTGGGCAAAAAAAAAAAAATGGTGGTACATATATATATATACAGTGGGATATTACTGCCTATAATGAAGAATGAAATCTTACCTTTTGCAATGGCATGGAAGGACCTGGAGAGTATTATGCTAAGTGGAATGTCAGTTAGAGAAAGATTAGTAGCATATGATCTCACTTATGTATGGAATCTAAAGAACAATATAAATGAACAAACAAAACAGAAACAGACTCAGACTGATGGTTTCCAGAGGGGAGGTAGGTAGGGGGACTGGGTGAAAGAGATGAAGGGATTAAGAAGTATAGATAGTAGTTAAAAAACAGTCATGGGAGGTAAACTACAGCATAAGAAATATAGTCAATAATAGAGATACGGAAACCCTGGGCTCTTTGTCCGGTGGAGTGGAAGAATGAAACCAGGGACTGAGGATGGTAAGGCAAAGGTGGAAATTTATCGAGAAACAAACACAGACTCCCACGTGGGGAGCGGGAAAGAATCCCACTGAGTCCCTTTTCCCTATGGTTTATAAAGGCTACAGTGTTCTGTGCCTCAATATCCCCTCTGATTGGTCACTATTCCCCTTTGATTTGGTCACTGTAGCAACTCCTGAGCTCAAGTCTCATGTGAAATTCCCTCCTTCTTCTCCCTTATTGTTCTCTTACTCCCTCTGGGCTTTTCTTCCTCCCTCTTTTAATGAGGGACTTCCTTCCCTTTTTTCTGTAAATGTGTACCTTTTGCTACTCCCAGCTCCCTTGTCTTATGGAAATGTACCTTCTGCCACTCCCAGCTCCCTTGTCTTATGGAAATGTACCTTCTGCTGCCAGCTCCCTCCTTGTCTTAAGGAAATGTACCCTTTGCCACTCTGTAGCCCTGTGTTTTTTTCCATGGACTCCTTAATTTCTAAAATTTCCTAAACCTGCCTATTTCACACCTAAAAACTCATTTCAATAGTGTAATAACTATGTATACTGCCAGGTGAGTACTTGAAATATTGGGGGGACCACTTTGTAAAGTATATGACTATCAAACCCCAATGCTGTACACCTCCAACTAATACAAAATAATATTGAGTATAAACTGTAATTGAAAAAAATGTAAATCTTTTCACAACTCCATAAGGAGACTTTTATCTACTGTCACTTCATTTAAGCCATACTAGGCAGGTTCTGTGTCCTTCAGGACATTTACTGATACAGAATCTTCAAGGTTTGGGGCATATGACCAATACATGAATTGTTCATGTAAATCACTGAGAATGCTTTAGTAGTAATAATCTATAATAATAAAAGCATAATATGCTAATTAGACCAGACATCCTTCCGGACGTCCTTCAACCTTCCGGATGAAGCTGGGGCTTCAAGGGAAGCCTGGGTCCTGGGTGCCAGAGGGAAGCTGGTGCTGGCAGCTGGGGAATGAAGGCCTACTCTTGCATGAATTTCATGCATTGGACCTCTAGTAATAATAGTAAAAACAATAATGATGATGATGATAAAGGTTTGTCTGGACTTCTAGAGGCTTGATTCTCAGTCACCAATATGAGAAGCATGAGAAATTTTTGCACCACTGAGCTTTGCAGCACTGGCATAGAGCCAGATAATTATCATAGTCAGTGATTACACAATGATTATCATTCTATCTATATTTTGATGCTCAAAAATATTATACTATTCAATGAGTTTTCAAAAAAGATGAGCCATTAAAAATACCTAAAATCAGGTGTTGTAATAGAGAAGAAGGAGGAAATGGAGGAAAAAGACACCACAAGAGGATAATATTCTTGTGCATAATAGGAAATACTAGACTTTTATAAAGAAATAAAGGACTAAAGGTAATAATATAAAATATGATTATAAAGCTAACCACTGGAACAAAAATAGAAATGTTCCTAAATATCAGATGGCTCTATTAAGAGATGAAATTTACATACAGCAGAGTGAACTTTATTTCTAAGAGATTTTATCTTTTTTTCTTATTATAAAAATTTTTATCAGAAGTTTGTGAAACAGAAAAATTGGACTGGAATGTGCAGTGTTCCCCTGGGCAGGATGATTTCCTGGGCTCTTTGTCCAGTGGAGTCGAAGAATGAAACCACAGATGGAAGATGGTATAGCAAAGGTGGAAATTTATTGAGAAACAAGCTCAGACTCCCACGTGGGGAGGAGGAAAGAGTCCCACTGAGTCCCTTTTCCCTATGGTTTATAAAGGCTGCAGTTTTTTGTGCCTCAATATCCCCTCTGATTGGTCACTATTTCCCTTTGATTTGGTCACTATTGCAACTCTTGAGCTCAAGTTTCATGTGAAGTACATAAGGTTCCCTCCTTCATCTCCCTTATTGTTCTCCTATTCCCTCTGGCCTTTCTTCCTCCCTCTTTGAACAAGGGGCTTCCTTCCCTTTATTCTGTAAATGTGTACCTTTTGCTACTCCCAGCTCCCTTGTCTTATGGAAATGTAATGCCTGCAGCTCCCAGCTCCCTTGTCTTATGGAAATGTACCTTCTGCTGCTCCCACCTCCCTTGTCTTATGGAAATGTACCCTTTGCAGGTCTGTGGCCCTGTGTTTTTTCCGTGGACCCCTTAATTTCTAAAATTTCCTAAACCTGCCTATTTCACCCCTAAAAACTCCTATTTTACCCCTAAAAACTCCTTTCATTTGGAAGCACAAAAAAAGCATAAAATTATCTCTCATAAGCTCACTTCTTAGTGAGAAGTCATATTAAAATGCTGTACATTTTTCTTTACTATTTGTGTGTTATACATATATACATACACACACTAACATGTACCACACTTATAATCTTGCTGTCTTCACTTAATGTTTTATCTAGAACATTTTACCATGTTATTAAATATTCTTAATGGTAACATATGCTTCTTAATGGTTGTATGAAATTTCATCAAACAGATTTATTATACTGTCTTTTTATTGAATACTAGGTTCTCATATTTGGAAATCTTGCAATATAGATTAAGAATCTCAAGTGTGTGCCCTAACCGGTTTGGCTCAGTGGATAGAGTGTCGGCCTGCAGACTCAAGGGTCCCGGGTTTGATTCCGGTCAAGGGCATGTACCTTGGTTGTGGGCACATACCCAGTGGGAGATGTGCAGGAGGCAGCTGAATCAGTTTCTCTCTCAGCGATGTTTCTAACTCTCTATCCCTGTCCCTTCCTCTTTGTAAAAAAAAAAAAAATCAATCAAATATATATTTTTTAAAAAACGAATCTCAAGTGTGTGAATATGAGAGGAGTTAGAAACAGGGCTAAGCAGACAGGGTAAGGGGTAGATGAAGAAAGTACAGACATAAGTGTAGGACTGAGCAGGGTTGAGCTCCAAACCACAAGGTTGTTTATCTTGCAGGTGCAGAATGTTACAGGATTCCAGGGCAGGAAGAATAGGGAAACTGAGACAAAAAGTTAAAATAAGACCAAACAGTGTGGGAAATTTGCAGCCAACTTGTAACTAACAAACCATTATCTTCCCCAGCCAAGGACACAGAGCAAACCTCCCTAATGAAAGAATGCAGAAAGGGAGGGGAAAGGGGAAAGGAAAAAAAAAATATGGGCCGTTTTACTCCCTAAGCAGAGCAGCCAGCAGTCTCAAGCTTGGCAAGATAAAGTTGCCAGGTGCTTTCTGTGAATTCTGGGGAGGCCACAACAAATTAACAGGGACCTTGGGAATTAATCTGTACCAAAATAGTCAGCAGAAGGATTTTGAAGCCTATAGACAGGAGGGTACATAACGCCTCAGTCCCCACCCAACTTGCTCTTCAGATTAGCTGAGAGCCCGTCTGTGCTTCATAAGTCAGATGTATAGGTTTGTTTACTTTGCTTTTTGAATATACATGCATGCTGTAATTGCTTTAATAAATTGGCTATTCACAACACAGTCAAGGTCTCTCGTATAAATTCATTTAAATGAGAAGACAAGGATCAAGATTGAGGACAGCCCATTCCCACTGACTCATGGGGCTGTCCTTTCCCAGAACACCTCTCTGGTATCAGTATGAGGTGCCTATAACAACTGTTCTTGGTACCTATATGATTTTTATTTCATTTTGAGTCATTGTTTTATTTTGATAAACTTTAAATGTATAGGAAAATGCAAAAAGCCCATATTCCTACTATACAAAGTTAACCACTAATTATAATTTTTTGTGTTCACTTTATTTTTTAATGTAATAAAACAATCAATTTATAGAAAAAATTGTATCCAATCATTATGTCCTGCCCATTTCTCTCCAGATATCCCCAATGATACCTGTTTATTCATTTATTTAAAAACTAGAGGCCTGGTGGACGAATTTGTGCACAGATGGGGTCCCTTGGCCTGGCCAGCTATCAGGCCAATCAGGGCTGGTCGGCCAGGGGGAGGGACCACAGAAGGTTGGTCGGCCATGAGAGGTTGGTTGTGGGAGTGCACTGACCACAAGGGGCAGCTTCTGCATTGAGCGTCTGCCCCCTGGTGGTCAGTGCATGTCATAGTGACCAGTCTTAATGGCCGCTTAAGCTTTTATATATATACTAGAGGCCCAGTGCACAAAAATTTGTGCACTCGGGTGGGTCCCGCAGCCCAGCCTGTGCCCTCTCGCAGTCTGGGGCCCCTCAGGGGCCCCTTCCCCTGGCTGCTGGCACCAGTTTTCCTCCAGCGCCCGGAACCCAGGCCTTCGCTCTTTGCCCGAGAGGGGCCGGTGCAGCAGGCTCAGCAATTAGCTCTGTGCCGGGGGTGGGGCCGGCGCAGAGGGCGAGGGACTTAGCTCTGTGCCAGCGCTTAACTCTGCGCTGGCCGCTCGGGCCCCAGGGGCAGGGCTTAGCTCTTTGTGGGCTTCACTCTTTGCTTGCCATGCCGGCCTTCTCTCGCTGCACCTGCCTGGGGCCAGCAGGCTTCGCTCCATCGCTTGGTGCCTACATATGCAAATTAGCTGCCATCTTTGTTGGATTTCATTTTTAATTTTTTAAGATTTTAGTTTTATTGAGGAATAATTGACATATATAATAGCATATATTGAAGGTGTTTCACATGTTGATTTGGTGTAATTAACATTGTAGACTGATTATAAAGATCAAAATAATTATATCCATCACCGCAGATAGTTAACAGTTACTTTTAAAAATAGAGTACAGTATTGCCTTAGCTGGTTTGGCTCAGTGGATAGAGCATTGGCCTGTGGACTGAAAGGTCCCGGGTTCGATTCTGGTCAAGGGCACATGCCCAGGTAGCAGGCTGGATCCTCAGTAGAGGGCATGCAAGAGACAGCCTATCAATGATTCTCTCTCACCATTGATGTTTCTAGCACTCTCTCCTTCTCTCTTCCTCTCTGAAATCAATAAAAATGTATTTTTTAAAAAAGAATAGAGTATTACCTGTTATTCTGCACATTAGATCCTCAGAACTTACACTACTTCTAACTGATAATTTGCACCCTTTCACCTACATAACTCCATTTCATTCCATTGTTTAAGTACATCACATTTTGTTTACCCATCTATTAGGTGATGGAAATTTTCATTGTTTCTAGCTTTTATTTATTTTTTTAAAATTTTATTGAACTTATTTGGTTTACATAATTTTATTGGTTAATAAAATTATATAGATTTCAAATGTACAATTCTATTAGACATCATCTGTATATTTTATTGTGTGTTCACTATCCAAAGTCAAGTCTCATTGTTTCTAGTTTTTAAATGGCATAACCACATTTAGGTCAATGATGGCCCCATATGTATAGTGCATAATACTTGATAATGATAATAAATGTCTATATTAGGATTAAAAACATATAATATATATCATGTCTTAGTGACAGTAGGAGTCTGATAAATGTACAAGGAAAAATAAGGATATAATGTTTATTTGGCATATCCTCGGGAAATTACCCATCCTAACCAGTTCATTTTATTTATGCTGATGGATTTTTTACCATAATAAAAAGGAGTTGTATTTTTAATCTGGAAAATGTTCTGAAAATAAAGGAAGCATTACATATAATTTTATCATCTACAATTATTTTTGGTAATATTTCAATCTATATTTATTCATTCTCTATGTGTTTATGACTTTTTTTAAAAGGAACAAAATTTGTATATTTATGTATACATCAATCTATCTATATGTATAGAACGTGTTTACATTATTTTCCTTTTTAATTTATCTTTATTGTTCAAAGTATTATATATAACCCCTCCCCCCTTTTAGCTCATCCACCCCACCCCCAGGTTTACCACACCATTGTCTGTGTGTATGGCTCCCTGGTACCTCTCTCACTTCATCTCCTACTATTGTCCCATAAACACTATCCATTCCAGCCACAGTGACATCCACAATCAGAGCCATCCTCAACTCAATGTCATTGTACTTCATGTCCTCTATCTCTTATTTCTCTCAGGCTGCCCTCTGCCCTGATATCCACATGACTCATTTCCCTTACCTCTTTCAGAGAGTTGATTTTTTGTGACATTTGTCGTTCATTAGTTGCCTTTCTTGGCAACTCTATTTAAAACATCTCTTGGCTATTTTGATTTTGGTCCCTTCAGATATATTGCAAGGAGTGAGATTGATGGCGCATAAGGCAGTTCCATATTTAATTTTTTGAGGATCCTCCATACTGTTTTTCACAGCAGCTGCACCAATTGACATTCCCACCAACAGCGTATAAGGGTTCCCTTTTCTCCTCATCCTGACAAAATTTATCTTTTTAATAATAAGAAAGAATGAAATTCTTATATATTTCACAAGATAAATAAAACTTGGACGCATTATGGTAAGTGAACGACCTGGTCACAAAAGGCCAGATGTTGTATTGCTACAAACAAACAAAAAATGCAATCGCATTCAAAATGTAAATAATTTGAAATTTTTTACTAAAAACAAAACATGAATGATATGAAATGTAAAAGTAAAAATAATTAAAATTATTTTCTTGTGATTTAAATATTTCTCCTAATATATTCAATGTCATCTACTAAAATAAAAGACAATTGATACCCTTCATATCTAATGAAACTAAAAGTTATTTAAAACAATTAAAATTTTAGATTTATATTTGAAAACATAATTACATTGATAAGATTTGTAGGCCCAGGCCAGGTAGCTCAGTTGGTTAGAATGTTGTCCTGATATGCCAAGGTTTGGGGTTTGATCCTCGGTCAACCAAAGAATGCATAAGTGGGTGGAACAACCAATGAATGCATAAGTGGGTGGATGCTTCTCTCTCTCTCTCTCTCTCTCTCTCTCTCTCTCTCTCTCATCTCTTTCTCTCAACTCAATAAATAAAAACTTTAAGGAAAGATTTTTTTATAGTAACAAAATTACAAGTGAGCCCTCTACTAGTAAAATTTTTTTTTGTAATATTTGTGACTGTATAGAACCTAGGACAGCAGTCTTTTTTATTTGGTTTAAGGGAAGTCTTTTTGCTTTAATTTTGTACATTTTCTCTTGGAGTGGTTGCTCCCTGTTTAACCACTTTGTGATTATATTTGAGATCTGGATGACAGCCTTTCAAATCTTAGCGTACCGTTTTAAACTTTATTTTTGACCTACAAGACAGCTTAGGAATTTAAAGTGCCCTGGGACCATATTTAAACTGCATCATTCTAGTGGTTCACTTATTCACCTTTAGATGCTTTTTATTCAACTCAAGTGAATTATTCATAGCCTGCATTATAAAGTTCAAAATGATATAAAATAACCCAAAATACATTTGGAGGCTTTTAATTCAAGAAAAAGGACACCGATCATTCACAGTGGCGATTGATCCAAGAAGTTTTCATAGAACTAGAAGCAGACATCATAAAACAAGAACTGATATCGCAGACTTACAACAGGAATAAAGTGTATTTTTGAAGTACATTGTACTGGAACACAACTCTTTCAACAATGTATCAGTCAACACAGATAGCCACAAGTTCTGAGTTTTATTTTGTCACTAG
Organism: Myotis brandtii; assembly: GCF_000412655.1. Taxonomy (NCBI): domain Eukaryota; kingdom Metazoa; phylum Chordata; class Mammalia; order Chiroptera; family Vespertilionidae; genus Myotis; species Myotis brandtii. The sequence goes on along the minus strand of NW_005370031.1, from coordinate 1,109,355 downwards.
TGGACATGAAAGGTATGCTGTTATCAGCTGGGGGCTTAGAGAGTTAGCTAGCTTTAAAGGCTATAAGAATTTAAAGGCACCCTGTGACCACTTGCAATTTATTTGTTATATGCATTGCCATGTTGGGAGATTTACCTGGAAACTTTTCTCATATAACAACACAAAAACAACTAGGCACTCAGCCTTTCCACAAAGCTACAGAATGTTGCTATTTCCCAGATTTTCATTAATTGGTGAAATTTTGAATAACTGCACATAGTGATGTTTTATGAGTCTCTGATATCTTATATTTGACAGCAGTAGTACAATTTTATTGAACCCTTCCAGCAGAGATTCAAACATACTCTTCTTCATATTCTTACAAAGGCAACACGTTTTTTTGTACCCTCAGCTTTTTATATTCTCACAATAACATCAACTATGAAGATACTGGTGTTCAGGGTCTGATCTTCCTAAAGCATGACCTTGTATCTTTAATTGCCACACATAGTTGACTGTTCCTCCATTCTACATTTAGAAATGAAATTCAATGCATAATAATAATTTGCATAAGTTGTTAGGGCATTAAGGTGCTAGCCAAGTAGAAAATGTTCTAAGTGCACATGATTTTATGTCATGTTTATACTCTGAACCGCCAGTGTCACTTATCCTTTTAGTTAGCATTGTTTGTTTCCTTTTTTAAAAAGTATATTTAAGTATATTTTTATTGATTTCAGAAAAGACAGGAGAGGGAGAGAGAGAGAAACATCAATGATGAGAGAGAATCCTTGATCGGCTGCCTCCTGCACGCCTCATACTGGGGATCGAACCCGCAATCCGTGCATGTGCCCTGACCGGGAATCGAACTGTGACCTCCTGGTTCATAGATCGATGCTCAACCACTGAACCACGCCAGCTGGGCAGCATTGTCTCTTCACTTTAGTAATATGCTTGTGAAGAATGCAGACCACACCACATCTTTCACTTTATCATATCTATCTTCTTCAGTGTTGTCAATAGCTTGTGAATGAATTCATTTAAGAATGCCTTATATGTGAGATAACTTGAGAAACACAAGAAAAATCACTTAACACAAATCTTTGTCTCTAACTGGTATAACAAAGTGGAGAATGCTATTCACCAAGCTTTCACACATTAGTATTAATTATAAGAGAACTTGTAGGTGTTATTGCAGGGACCTATCTTGACTGCCCTCCATAAATATTCCTTCCACCATGATATTACATGCCTGATGAGCAGAGGTAGAAAGTCTTTACATGCTTTTGTGAGATAATGAAAATGGAGGAAGAAATAAGAAGCAGAGAAGCAGGCTGATCTTGAACAAATTCCATGGAGAGTGTTGAAGAGTAGATCCTAGGGTGAGGAGGTTGTTTTTTGTTTGTCTTAGCAGCTTGGATGAGTAGGAAGAGGGAAGGTGTTTCACCAATATTTGTAGGATGTTTATTTGTGAAGCATTATGGGAAACTCCTGCACAGCTTCCTTTAAGAAGATTTAGAGTAGAGATACATATTGGGTCAAGGTGTCTAGGGTTGGTTGACTGTAAGGCTAGAACTGTTTCTATTTGAGTTATATTTGGGTGTGTCTCATCTGGGATTTTTACATAATGTGCAAAACCTCATTGCACATAAGTATATAACGATCATTGAAATGAGCCAAGACTGCATTATTCACTCTTACTGTCCCACTCTTGCAAGGAAATTATTGTAAGACTTGTGTTCATCACACAATATTCTTTCATAGGATACAACCGATATGTAAAAGATGGTATAACTGATAGAGGAGAATGTTTGGCCCTAGATGAAAAAAATTAGCTGTATAGAGGCTACTAAATTAAAGAAGCCTTTGTGAATGTCTTCATGAAAGTGAAAATTATTGATTTTTTTCTCTTAAAGCTACATGATACATATATATAGACATATATACACACATAAAATTTTATAAATATACATTTATAATTTTATATACTGTACTTTATATGCTGTATTTTATTGTGTTACATTTCAAGATTTGGGGATTTTGGAAACATTGCAGCATATCCTTCTTTATGGAAAGATCTTCACTGAACCTGGAGTGTGTGGGTTAAATTTATCCTTGTACATCTATCAAAATAGTGAAAGTGCTGCCCGCATCTATTCTGATCAGAGTCACTACTACAATAAGATATTTGCCCTGGGGTGTTAGAAAAGAGGTTCTAAAGAACCAGGTTCCTGCCGTAACCGGTTTGGCTCAGTGGATAAAGTGTCGGCCTGAGGACTGAAAGGTCCCAGGTTCGATTCAGGTCAAGGGCATGTACCTTGGTTGCAGGCACATCCCCAGTGGGGGGTGTGCAGGAGGCAGCTGGTCGATGTTTCTCTCTCATTGATGTTTCTGACTCTCTATCCCTCTCCCTTCCTCTCTGTAAAAAAATCAATAAAAAATATTAAAAAAATAAAGAATCAGGTTCCTGCAGGCACATCCTATATAATAAAGAGGTAATATGCAAATTGACCCTCACTCCATCATGCTGTCACAAGATGGCTGCAAAGGCAGGGTTCCCATAACAAGCCATAACAAGCAATCAGCAGGGACCTGAGGATGCGCCCCCTGCCTGGTGGGGCTTGATGGGAGATCTCAGGCTGTGCCTCCCCACCCTGGCGCCGGGCTGGGGGCCCTGAAGCTGTGCCCCCCACCCAGTGGGGCTTGACAGGGGACCTGAGGCTGCACCCTCCCACCCGGTAGGACTTGGCGGGGTGGGCCAGCTAGATCTGGATCTCACTCAATGGGGGTGGGGTCAGCCGTGTCTGGGTCTCGTGCGATTTCGAGGTGCATGCGGGTGGGCGGGGACTTGACTCTGGGTTCTGTGGCATGCCTCAGACTCTGACAGGAGGAAGATTTTCATATACATTTTACTAATTTTTTTCATCTCTGACACTTCTATTATAGAGAAAGGGCAAATAGCAATATTAAAATATGTCCTCTAATTAATTCCCTTTTAATGTGCATGGATTTCGTGCATTGGGTCACTAGTTTTATAATGAAAACTTACTGAATAATCTTGTACCCATTTCAAACAGGGGAGATATAGCTGAATTCTCACCAGGGGTGGAGCTAATCACAAGTGATGAATGAAAGAGACTAAAGTAGTAGTGCCTGACAAGCAATGAGATGACAGGGGAGACTAAGTACAGAAAATGATACACATGGCCCTGGCTGGTTTGGCTCAGTGGATAGAACATAGGCCTGCAGACCAAAGGGTCCTGGGTTCGATTCCAGTCAAGGGCATGTACCTTGGTTGCAGGCTCCTCCCCAGCCCAGGCTTTGGTCAAGCTTGTGCAGGAGGCAACCAATTAACATGTTTCTCTCACATCAATGTTTCTCTCTGTCTTTCCCTCTCTCTTCCACTCTTCCTAAAAATCAATGGAAAAAATAGAAAATGTTGCACATCTATCTCAAACTTGTGAAACTGGATGAGGTTCCAGGGGCCTGGAGTTAGGTGCATTTTCCAATACTAGTACTTGTATTGATCTCTTAGATTTGGTAGAATTAACTTTGATGGACACAGACTGACTTGATTTTAGCACAACCTTCTGTTCTTGAGAGAAATTCTCTGCCCAATAGATGAAGACAAGCAAGCATGGCCTTGATAAAAGCTAAGTCACAAAGGGATAGTATGCTCTCTTTTTTGAAGGGATATAGAAGCATTAATTGCCCTAAAATCATAATGAGCTTATCTTCATTGCATACATTACAATGGTGGAAGATAATCTTTAAGAAATGCACAGATATGGTGAAGGCCTGGGAGGGGTGGGTGTGGGATGGAGGGGGTCAATAGGAAAAAAAGACAAAGGGGACATCTGTAATACTTTCAACAATAAAGATAAAGATTTTTTAAAAGTTCACAGATAAGAACTGTGCACTCTTTCCAATCCCCAGTGATACATTTTTCTTAGTTCAAATGTTTTATGTGACTTTCTTCTCTACATTTTGGTACATTATTCTGTACACAAGTACATCATTTCTCTAGTGATTTTCCTGATCCAGCAACAAGGAAAATAAATTTAAAATTTTTCTTTTAAAAGTCAGAATACAGTCTTAGCCAGTTTGGCTCAGTGGATAGAGCATCGACCTGCAGACTGAAAGGTCCCTGGTTCAATTCCAGTCAAAGGCCCATGCCTAGGTGGCGGGCTTGGTCCCCAGTAGGGGACATGCAGGAGCAGCCAATCAATGATTCTCTCTCATCGTTGATGTTTCTATCTCTCTCTTCCTCTCCCTTCTTCTCTGAAATCAATAAAAAATATTTTTTTAAAAAGTCAGAATACAGCCCTTTTACTTGTGTTCATGCACTTTAACTCTAGAAGACCTCTTGGATGCTGAAAGAGGGTCCATTTACTGCTATCCTATCCAACATTCTAATAACAGCAGTTTGCTTTTCTGATTCCCTGAACTCTAGTATATTAGAAACATCAAGAGACTTTCAGCAGCAGGAACACATGTATAAAAAGTTGCCAATATTAAATCTAGGATGGAGACCAGAAATATATTAAAGAAGAGATTAGGATATATACCCAGAAGTGGTATTGTTCGATCATATGGTAGTTCTATTTTTAGTTTTACTGGGGAATCGCCGCACTGTTTTTCATCGTGTCTGCACCAATTTACAATCCCACTAACAATGTACAAGGGTTCACTTTTTTCCACATCCTTCGCCAGCATTTGCTATCTTTCAACTTTTTGCAAATAGCCATTCCAACAAGTGTGAGACAATATCTCATTGTCGTTTTGATTTACAGTTCCCTGATGATTAGTGATGTTGAGCACTTACCTTCTCATGTATTTTTTGGCTATTTAAATACCTTCTTTGGGAAAATGTCTATTCAGTTCCTTTGTCCTTTTTTTTTAAATTTTCAGCAGGTTTTATTTTTAAAAAATTATTTAATTTTATTTTTTCTATCACTATTGATCCCCTCTATGTGCTCCGCCCAACCCCACAATCATCATACTGTCGTCCATGTTCATGAGTTCCCTATTCTTTTTTCTGGGCGAGGGGGTTGCCACTAAGTTGTTTATTACAACATTATTTATATAACCAAGACATGGAAACCACCTAAATATCCACTGACATATGAATCAGATGAATGAATAAAGAAAATATGGGAGATACATATATATCCATAAAAAAGAAGGAAATCACATCATTTGTGACAACATGGATGGACGTTGAGGGCATTATTCTAAGTGAAATTCATCAGACAGAAAAAGACAGATATTGTATTATATCACTTATTTGTAGAATCTTAGAAAAACAAAGTCACAGAAACAGAGAAAGGATTGGTGGTTGCCAGGCAGAGTGGAGGGTGGAGTAATTGGGTGAAGAGGGTCAAAAGGTACAAACTTCCAGTTACAAGATACTAAGCCCTGGGGATGTTATGGACAACATGGTGACTATAATTAAGAATACTGTATTGTATATTTTCAAGTTGCTAAAGAGTAATCTTAAAAAGTTATCATCACAAGGAAAAAAAAGTAACTATGTAAGGTAACGAACGTTAACTAAAGTTACTGTGGTGGGGGGGCGGGCAATGGGGCAATAAGGACACATATGGAATACCTTAATAAAGAAAAAACATTATAAAAAATAATAAAGTTACTGTGGTAATAATTTTGCAATATATATATATATATATTTATGTGGTACACAAACTTTTACAATGTTATATATCAATTATATCTCAGTTAAACTGGAAAAAAGAGATTAGAAACTTGAAAACTAGAGCAATGTAAAATTAATACAACTGATAATGTTTTAAATTAATGACAAAATATTCTTGCTCACTGCACTGTTTATAAAGGAAAGAGAAATAATTAAACATTTCAGAACAGCTTACATAAGAATAGCAAACAAATAATGTGGTTTTGGCTTTTGTTTTCTATAAAAGCAAACTTCAATACTTCTAAAAATACAGTGTTGTACGGCCTGAATTACCACCTGATACTAGAAATAATGCAATATGAATTATCGTCATAAATTCTTTCCTGTATAGGATATACAATTTCCTTAGAGATCTGCTGTTATTTTCTAGAATAGAGCTTCAGTGGTCTCAGTGGTTGTCATTATTTTTCAGATCTGAGTCTCTTGAACAAGATCTATGATTATTTAACGGAGAATTATTTAATCTCCAACTGGGCTTCATAGCGTTTTCACTTTGAATACTAACCTGGCATGACAGGCAAGATCCTGTATTCTTGCTGCATGTGAGCACGATGTTTAGCTCAGTAGAAGTCGTCCTTTGCACGTGTTTTTCACAAATAACCATGATTTTCTTTGCTATACTGAATTTAATTTTCTTTTGAAACCCTATCCCAGGATTTCTTTCACTGAATTATTTTTGGAAATCTTTCCCAAGCCCTATTTCTTTATTTCTTTAACTGTATTATTGGTGCGTTTTGTTCCCTTCTTTCTCATTTGTGTTAACCACCATTTAAATACTCCAGTAACTATACCAAGATAATGGCTATAATATAAAATACAATTCAGAAAAATATATTAGAACTTGAAGAAATAATTCAGCTCTTAACTTAATATGACTAAAAAGCTCTTTGTTTCTAAAGAGAAAGATAACTTATATGTTGTATGTTACAAATAATAATTTAATTTAAACCTTGTATATTTTTTCCACTAGTAAATATATAAAGTCATATTTCTGTTAACATGAGTGCTGACATATTTTTGAAGTAATTCTAATTTAGTTTTATTTAGATTTCAAGTTAAAGACTATTTGGTCTCAGACTTAATTTTTCTCTGCAGAAAAAAAAATGTTTTCAAGGTTGTTATTTTCTTAGATAGAAAATATAACCAACTAAGTAGGTAATTATTAAAATTTTTAAGTCAATTACATACTGACCATGTAGACCTTGATATTGTGAGAAAATCAAATAGAAGGAATTTCAAATATTAACGCTGGTAAAAGAAACTTCTAGGAAAACTGTTTCACTTTTTGCTTTAGTTAAATTTCTTTTGAGTCCACATAATGGGGAATAAATAACTCCAGTTCACTTCAGCAACAATGTGCCTTTACAGGGTGGATACTGGGGTTTGTCATAAAATTCAAAGGGAGGGAACCCTTAAGGGAAACTCAGAACCAGGAATTTTAAAAGTTATAGACATGTAGGTGACCCTCTTCCATTCCATTCTTTCTGATTCTCTATCTGTTAAATTATTATGATCTTTAAAAAAATATATATTTTATTGATTTCAGAGAGAAAGGAGAGGGAGAAAGAGAAACATCAATGATGAGAGAGAATTATCGATTGGCTGCCTCCTGCACACCCCACACTGGGGATTGAGCCTGAAACCCGGGCATGTGCCCTGACCAGGAATCGAACTGTGACTTCCTGGTTCATAGGTCGAAGCTCAATCACTGAGCCATGCCAGCCAGGCATGTTAAATTCTTATGATCTTGAACATTATTTTTCTCTACGGCTTTTTGAAAATGAGGCAGAAGAAGGCTCCTCCTCTAAGATTTGTGAGTCCCTCAGTTCCAACATTTACAGAACCCAACTGTATTGCACCTTCACATTCCTAAGAGAGAATCTGATTAAATCAGCTCAGGCCAGTTGTCCAACACTGGTCCAATCAATAGTATATAGAATAACTCCTGTACTGTTACCATAGTTTCCACAGCCTACATGGCTAGGTACTGGGGTTGGGGCAATGCTTCATTGTCAAAGGGGCTCCTCTTAAATTGAGATCCCAGGTGATTATCTATATTATTACAGTTGTCAATCAGAAGAAGTAATGACACTGAATATGCAAAGTATTGTACTCTTGTCATGTACCAGGAACTATGGTCAAAGCATCCCATTCATTATCTTGTGTTTTCCTCACAAGGTCCTTATCTCTATTTTATCAATGAAGAAACTAAACATTAGTAGTGGCTAAATATTGTGCCAAAACTCTCAGAATGGTGTGGGGAAAATGACACAAATTTATAGGATATACATTTCTTTTCTTTTAAAATTTTTTTAAATATATATTTTTATTGATTTCAGAGAGGAAGGGGGTGAGAGAGAGAGAAACATCAATGAGAGAGAATCATTGATCGGCTGCCTCCTGCACGCCCTCTACTAGGGATCGAGCCCACAACCCAGGCATGTGCCCTTGGCCAGAATGGAACCTGGCCCCTTGGTCCACAGGCTGACTCTCTATCCACTGAGCCTAACCAGCTAGGGTGATATACATTTCTTTAATGGAGAAAAGATGGATGCTTATGAAAAAGAGGAAATCGTATGTGATCCCAAGGAGGATTTACTCCCCAGAGCTCCCAAAGTTCTTGATAGGGAGGTGTAGGTGTGGGAGATACCATAGGAATTAACCTTGTCTTTCTCATAGCAGTTTTATGTCCTCTGGGTCCCCTAGCAACAATGGACTATTCTGCAAATTCTGACTACATGCCAACCTATTCACCGGCTAGAAAACAGCTGGGATGCAAAAACGCAAGTGCATTACTGTGTGTCCAGGGCAAGCTTAGGTGAAACAAAAACCAGTTTTCCAGGTGTGTCTCCTGGCAGGTCCCTCAAATGGTCCATCAGTGTTTCCATTCTCGGGTCACTGGATTCCTTGCCAAATGACTCTTGATTTTAGTGCTAAAGCTTAATACATATGTCTAATGTTTTTATTTATTTTTAAAACATTTATTTTTATTTTTATAGGAAAGAATGTTTTAAATACATTTTTATTGATATCAGAGAGGAAGGGAGAGGGAGAGAGAGCTAGAAACATCAATGATGAGAGATAATCATTGATCAGCTGCCTCCTGCACACCCCCTACTTGGGATCAAGCCAGCAACCTGGGCATGTGCCTTTGACTGGAATCGAACCAGAGACCCTTCAGTCCAAGGGCCAACACTCTAGCCACTGAGCCAAACTGGCTAGGGCAGTCTAATGTTTTTAAAGAAAATTTGTACAGCTACTCTTTTATGGTAAGAAACCAAATCATTGCTGTCTAGTTGAGAACTGTTTATAGCTGACACACTCACACACCAAACCACCTTAAAATAATAGAATTCAGGCACCCCACAGCTAAACTTTAATTATGTTGTCTGATAGTAGATTGCTATATTTTGTCATCGTTTCACTTGTGCCTCTATCAACATAATGTTTTATTGTTCCCTATTACAAACCCTGTTTGTTATTTATTGTTAAAGACTCAATAGTTGAATTTACACTCTGTCACGATAAATCATGCTCACCCAGCTAATGCAGCATTAAAATGAAATCAGGCTTGCAATATTGCTAAGCCATATATATTAGAATGTTTGGGTGGATAGCATAGACCAGGCATTCCCAAACTGTCTCAAGTTATGCATATCATCAAAAACAATTCATTGAATGATCTAGGCTTCATGAATTTATTCCAAATGTTCTGGAATTATCAAATAAGAGAAAAAACCATGTGCACAATAAGAATGTACTCCTAAAATGAACTTTTGTTGTTGTTGTTGTTAATCCTCACCTGAGGATATTTTTCCATTGATTTTTAGAGAGAGTGAAAGGGAAGGGAAAGACAGAGAAACATTGATGTGAGAGAGACACATCGATTGGTTGCCTCCTGCCCGCACCCCAACCAGGGCCAGGGAACCTGCAACCAAGGTACGTGCCCTTGATCAGAATTGAACCAGGGACCCTTCAGTCTAAGGGCTGACGCTCTATACACTGAACCAAACCAACCAGGGCTGAAGATGAATTTTTTGAAAAACATACATAAGACCCTACACCTACATGGGTAAATGTGTGATTTGAAATTATATGAATAAGTGTTCAATATTTTTTTTGTGTAAACTTGGTGTCATAGCAAGTGTTAAAATGGGCTGTCTCCAGTTCCGGTTCTCCAGAAGAAACTATATATATGAAATCAATGTTTATTTTAACAAGATATATAACTATATACATATATATATAATATATATATATATTATATATATCATGCTGCTTAGAGTATGTAATGTGGAAATCAGCATACTGTGATGCAATTATTTATTTATAGTGATATCTTTCCTTTTTGAGATTTTTCCATATTTGGATAATTTGAGTTTAACACATTTTTTGAGATCAGTTCTAGCATAGTGGGAAAACACATGGAAGCTTCTGAAACTGCCTCTCCCTCTGTGGCCAAGAGCGTACATCAAGAGCACTAATGCATCTGGAGCGTATGTTGAAAAGTATTGATTGCTACCTTTAAGGATTGCTACCTTAAAGGCTACAGGGATGGGGGGTCCCCATTATATTTCTGTTTAATTCACCATCTATACCTTGCAGAAATGACTTTAGATTATTAATATTTCAATAAGTAGTAGCCTTGATTGCAGCTACTGTGCTGGACATGGTATCATGGTTAGAGCAGATTAATATGGCCTCAGGTACATGGTATGTGACCATTGATTTGGAAAGTGTATTCTTTCCATTTTAATGGAAAAAGAAGATCAGTAGCAGTTTGAATTCATGTAGAACAGACAAATGAATTCATTAACAGTTTTGTTTCAGGGCTATGTTAACCTTACTGCTCTCTATCATGATAAAGTGTAAAGAGCACTATCTAGACTGCCATAGGACATCATATTGATTCATTACATCAATGATATCATGTTGATCAGGCAGAATAATCAAGAGGTGACTAGCACAGTGGAGAGCTTGGTAAGACATGTGCAGTCCAGGGGATGGGATAGAAATCTGAGGAAGATTCAGGGGCCTATAGTATCTCAACAGTTTTTATGGATCCAGTGCCAGGACATCACCTCCCGAGTGAAAGAGAAATCATTACATCACGGACCTCCTATCATGAAAAAGCAAGTACAGTGCCTTCTTCAGGTTCTGTAGGAACCATATTCCATATGTAAGAACATTGCTTCGGCCCATATACTGGATGACACAAAAGATTGCCAGCTTTGCCCGGCCAGTGTGGCTCAATGGTTGAGCATCGACCTATGAACCAGGAGGTCAGGGTTCAATTCCCAGTCACAACACATGCCCGGGTGGTGGGCTTGATCCCTCTTGTGGGGCATGCTGGAGGCAGCCAGTCAATGGCTCTCTCTCATCATTGATGTTTCCATCTGTCTCTCCCTCTCCCTTTCTCTTTGAAATTAATAAAAAAAATATAGTTTTTAAAAAAGTGTTCTGCAGCAAATTCAAATCTTAATATTAGCATCTGTGCTATTTGGGCCTATGGTTTGCTGGACCCTGTGATGTTGGAGGTATTAGTAGTGATGAAAGATGCTGTCTGAGAGAGAAGGAAAATATGGTCCTCCCCCAAAAGAAACTGAAGTATTGTTACCTAAAAAGGAAAAATGGATGCTGGACATGAAAGAACAAACAGATGTCCAGTACATCCCTATTGTAGTCATGGCAACCTTGAAAATTTCTGATTTTTGATTGGTTTATATCTTAAAAGGTCAAATTGTTTTTCTCAATGATCACTTTTGAAACTTTAGAACACATTTGAACATGAAGAATCAACATAATTTTCAAAGCATGGTTTACTAACAGGATACTAAATGTTTTTGTAAATGACTACATGCTGTGTGAATGCTTTCATATTTTGATGTGTCAAAATAGTTTATCAAAGTTATAATCAAAATGGGAATGTTTATCAAAAATACACATATTTTTGAAATTTTTCTCTGCACTATGATTAAACCCGGAAATAAAGTAACATATTGCATAGCAGATCACTATCCAATTAATATATACCTTTGAAAAAGTAACCAAGGAATAGATTCACTAGCCCCTGACTTTGCAACTTAAGAAGTCTGCACTATATGCTAACTCTTCAGCATAATTCTAATAAAAATAAAACTTTTGTTCATTACCACTTTTAAGCTTTTTCTAATTAACTCTGAATAGAATCACTGAAAAATAGATCAGAAGAGAATATTAAAATCCTGAGTTCTTAATTCTCTTAAGTCTACAATATTTGAATATCTACAATGTCATTAGAACCTCTTAAAGTTTATGAACTTCAGAAATAAATAAAATAAATGGCAGTAGAAGCTTCCATTTTCCTTCATATTCCACGTGTATAATGGTGTTTTTACCTTTTTATTTTAAAAAAGACTATATAGAGAGCTAGATAATAATGCAGACAGATGATACAGCTTTTAGATTTATGGAGTAAAGAGCAGCAATGTGATTGTCTAAGAAAATTGTTTTAACTTTGCAGCTAGACTATATTGTAAAAGTAAACATAATACATTATTAGTATTCTTTTTTCCTTCTTAGTGACATAAGAGTGAATGCTTGCTTTATTCACTGTTTCTTTAAGTGAAAAAATACACATGAAATTTCTATAGAAGAGTTTGTGGTTGATGATACTATTGCTGCAATTTCTGGTATTATTGCATTATTAGCATTCTCTCAGGTTTTTAAAAAATATTCCAGTGTTGAAATATAGTGTTCTTTTTGGCCTTCCCAAGAGTGAATCATTCTCCCTTAGAAAGTACATTATGTTTTTTGTTTTCCAAAATATCAACCGTAAGTCATAATATTAGTATAAATGATAAGTATGTCAATTATCTAAAAGTTGGAAATATAGGTCTGTACTGTCTATGAGAGTTGGAATAATTAATTCTGCTAGAAAAAATGAAAGTAGCAGATAGTTGTTCATTATTATTCCAGTTATGACTTGTTTATGTACAAAAAGAGTAATTCAACTCAAATTAATTTAATCCAATATAGAAGTTTATTTACTTACCCAAAAGGAACATGGACTTGGATTCAGTCATAACTGAATACAAAGTTTATACAGTGTCATCAGTTCTTTCTCCTCTTACCTTCCACTTTTTAAAAAATCTTTTTATTGATTTCAGCGATAGGAAGGGAGAAGGAGAGGGAATCATTGATCAGCTGCCTCCTACATGCCCCCTGCTGGGGATCAAGCCCACAACCCTGGTCTGTGCCCTGACTGGGAAGTGAACAGTGACCTCCTGGTTCATAGGTCAATGCTCAACCACTGAGCCACGCCAGCCAGGCTTTCCTTCTACTCTTGCCACCATATCTTATTATGGTGATTCTCTCTGTCAGGAGGATGGAATTGCAGCTAAAAGCCTAGACTCATAATCTACAGTTTAATGAGCCCTCAGAAAGTAGATTTTTTTTTCATGATAGCAATGGGGAAATTGTCATGGGGAAGACAGCTGGGTCACACCTGGTCTTGCAGCAATCATTGGCTTGGAGAAAGAAAAAGTTGAAGGCACAATTAGTCTTATCAAAACCACATGAAATGTATTTCCCAAAGAGGAAAAATACATTCTCCTAGAAGGAAGATAAACTCCTGGACAGATGAGGAAAAAAAGCAAAACCCAACCAAGCAAACTAAAAAATATTATACACTACAATAATGGAAACATCATCCTATATAATAAAAGCCTAATATGCTAAGTGTCTGGTCATCTGGTCATCCATTCAACCAATCAAAGTGCAATATGCTAATGATATGCTAAGGCCACTCAACCACCTGCTATGAAGTGCACTGGCCACGAGGGGGCAGATGCTTCAACCAATACCTTAGCTTGCTGCTGGGGACTGGCTGATCAGGACTGAGCGAGATGGACCAGACACCCGCAAGAGCCTTCCCACGGTCCCTCCCCAGCTGGCCAACCCCCCATGTCCCTCCCTGGCCCCAATCATGCACCGGTGGGGTCCCTTGGCCTGTCCTGCGCCTTCTCGCAATCTGGGACACCTTGGGGGATGGCAGAGAGCCGGTTTCGGCCGGATCCCGCAGGCCAGGCTGAGGGACCTCACTGGTGCACGAATTCGTGCACTGGGCCTCTAGTTTTATTTATAATCCATAGAACTCTCTTGAACTGAAGTCTCAAGCTACACTGATTAAATACATAAGGAGCAATAAATCTGGAGGGTTCTCATAGCTAATTTTTGCCCCTTTTAATAGTTTGGAAGTCAGTAGTCTAAGTTAGCTCATGAAAATCACAGACTGATATCATTTCTAGGGTTTCAGGAACTCACCATTTCTAACAAGGCCATTTCCCTGACCAGTGAGTTCCTTTGTTTCTCAGGTACATGGATTTCCCTCCTCTCCATTATGAATAAATAGATATTAAGAGAATTGGGAGGAAAGTTCTTTCTGTCTAGTAAAACATGAAATGTGCTGACCTATGCCTGGTCTTCACTGTGGGATAGGGAGAATTCAGGGAAATGGGTGTTCTCTACATTTTTTGGCTTATACATTGTCTCCCAATAAATCCTGTTTGATGTCTGCACTACCTACCTGGTGCTTTGCCTAACATGGTTTAAACATTTTTTTTTATGGGCCTTCAAAAGCTATCAATTGAGTTGATTTAACATTTTCACAGAGCAGTCAACATGCTTCCCTAATTTGCTTACTCAGGATCATGATATATTTGGGAAAATAAAACATGTTGAAAAGAACCATCCATTATTTTACCTCTTTTGTCAGTATTATGCTTTTTTACATGTTTCTATTACAAACCATCTACTTATGTTTTCATATTCCCAAAATATCCAGTTGTCTGCCACCTAGTGACTAGTCCACAAGTTAGTTAACTGCTCACTTATTTAATATTTTCTACTTAGAGTCTTTTTGAAAATGATTGCCTTTTCATGATTTAGATAATCAATAAAGGGATTGCTACCTTTTATGAGACAAGGACAATAAATAATTATCTCAAGTGATATTTATTTAAAAAAAACAATGCTTCTTACATAATGTGGAATATAAATATACAATATTTCATAAATAAAACCATTTTTTGTGCACAACTTCTGTTATTTATAGTTCTAACATATGGCAGCATTTTCTGTTGTAATATCCTATGGCTTAGAAACTTTGTAGAGGATGATTAGGTACATTTTTCTATTCCAGGATTGGTTGCAGATAGTTATAAAGCTTTTAGAAAAACACAGGAACTTAGAGAGAAAACTCAATAAGATATGCAGAATGAATTTTCAAAATAAAATTACAGAATTAACTTTGAAGGACACATATAGGTATATGAACAATACACAGTAGAATGAAAGACATTCATTTCCCATTTGTCACAGTGGGATCATAATCTAGATTTTTAAAGAGGATACACAAGAAAGAAGCTACAAAAGAATTTAAAAAATATAACAAATGAAGAAGTGCAGTGCATGGGAGCAATATAGCATAAGAGTGTCTATTAGAGTAGAAAAGTAATAAATGCAGTTTGGACTCTGGTTACTAGGTCGGGGATTATGTGCAGATTATTTATGTTCTTTGAAACAGTTTCTTTATCAGCAAAATGAAAATAATAATAAAACCTTCATAGACTTTTTAGGTGCATTAGACACAAAGAAATATGGCATTTGTTGGGGTTAGATATAGACATATCTCCACGTGTGCCCATCCCCATAGTCATACATCTTGGAGCGCAGATGGAGCCTTTATATTAATTAGAAAAAATGATCCTTACTCCAGGCAGATGCAGCTCTGCCCCATGAAGTAAATGATGTTTAGAAGAGCTTGGAATTGATTTCAACTCTCACTTGCCCTCTTGCTAGTTGTCTATGTAAAGTGAACAACTAGAACACTTCTTCAGGCCTAACTCTCCTGGCTATTGTGGATCCTGTTAATACTAATGGAAAAGAGGGAAGCAAATTAATAGTCATTTGTTTTGCAATATTATATCTCATAGACCAAAAGGAAACAACCTCTAGAGAAAGGCTTAGTTTTGTTAACAATAAAGACTACCCAAATGTGTAGCCTTTTTGTTTCAATGTTGACAAAGACTGAAAATAACTCTTTTTCTGATTAAACCCATACAAATTTTAAATTTTATTTGGAAAGCTGGCTCTATAAGATATGAATCAATTTTACGTAAGAGGTTTTAATAGTAAGTGAAGAAAGTGTGGCAATGCTGATATGAGTAGAGTGAGGTTACTTTATGGCAGGTTTAATTAACTTCTATTGTGAATCTCCAAACAGGGCTAAGTCTTGCAAAATTTCTCCAAAATAATTTACAATGGAAACAACTTCTATTGCTTAACAGTGAAGATGCCTGGCTAGCATGGCACAGTGGTTGAGCATCAACCTATGAACCAGGAGGTCATGGTTTGATTCCCAGTCAGGGCACATGCCCAGGTTGTGGGCTCGATCCCTAGTGTGGGGTGTGCAGGAAGCAGCCGATCAATGATTCTCTCTCATCATTGATGTTTCTGTCTCTCTCTTCCTCTCCCTTCCTCTCTGAAATCAATAAAAATATATTTTTTTAAAAAACAATGAAAAACAATTTCACAGCAAAAAGAAGAAAAAAAGAAACATAGGCAAAGTCAAAAGAAAAAAAGACAATCTGAGAAAAGATTGATATATTTGGGAAAATAAAAAATGTTCATAATGAATAATGTCCTAATAAAAAATGTAAATGATAAAGATTGAAACCAAGAAACATTATGGGAAAAATGGGAAGAAGACATGAAGAATTTTATATTTCAAAACAACTTTAAAGAGACATAAAATGGTTTTTAAACTTGTGAAAAGGTGTTAAATTTTGCATATAATGAGGAAAATGTAAATTCAAACTACACTGACAATTTCTCACACACACAATACCAGGTGTTGTCAAGGATGTATGCAATGGGAATTGTAGTAAGGTATTAGTAAGAATATAAATTGTTTAATGTACTTTGAAATACAGTTTGATATTATCTACCAAATGAAAATATTCTTGCCCTATGACTGAGCAATTCTACCCTTACATCTATACCTAAAAGTGTAGGGACATATATAGCAAGCAACATATACAAAAAAATATGCTGAGCATCATTATTTGTAGTATCTCAAACTCACTGAAAAGTAAAATGGAAAAATAAATTATGGTAAGTCAAGCAATGAAATACTATGAAACATGAATATGAATGAATTAGAACTACATGCATGTTTCCCATAAACATAATGCTGAAAAAATAAACCTAGACACTTCTTCTAGATTATTCCATTCAATTAGCATAAAAATCAGGTACACATAAATCAGACTGTTTAAGGTTCCATTCTTAGGAGGTAAAACTATGTATACTGAAAAGAAGGAAATAACTACTATACAATTCAGATGATCTTTAGAGGAGAAAAGTGGTGATTATGACAGGATCTGAATGAGGTTTTGAGGTTGATGGCTTTATTTTAGTCCATGATCTTGAAGGTCACTGAACAGGAAGTTCACTGTATGAGAAAGGACTGAGCTGTAAATTCCTGCCTTGTATATTTTCCTCAGTATATATTATAGTTCACAAATAAAATGTGATTGAAAAACAAAATCCTATCTAATAATAAACAAACATGGTAATTGACCATACCTTTGCTATGCCTCCCATTGGCTAATCGGCATGATATGCAAATTAACCACCAACAAAGATGGCGGCTAATTTGCATACTGCAGGCAGGGTGAGACAGCGCCAT
>NW_005370031.1:1090279-1091651 GCF_000412655.1 Myotis brandtii | reverse complement strand
GACCCAGGGCTGTGCCCCAACCCCTGGATCGGCCCTGCCAAGTGCCCGACCCGGGGCAGGGCCCCAACCCCCAGATTGGGCCTGCCATGTGTGCAACCCGGAGAGCGGGCCTAAGCCAGCAGGTGGTTATCTCCCGAGGGGTCCCAGACTGTGAGAGGGCACAAGTGGGGCTGAGGGACACCCCCCCTGCCAGTGCACAAATTTTTGTGCACCGGGCCTCTAGTCCTCTAATATTTTGGAATTGCTCCAATTATGGGGAAGCTCTTGCTTAGAATAAAGAAGTTATAAATGTATTTGCCAATGACAAGAGATAGGCTTCAGTGACTGGTGGTTGAAAATTGTGCTCACTGCTGGAAGATTTTTTGCTCATAATATAGTCTACATTTCACACCATTTAGTTTTGGGGCTACAAGAAATGGATGTCTTGGTGACAACAGGAAGGGGGGGCGTGTTTCATAAAACTGTGGACAGATTTCTTCCATTGCCCTTCAGGGACAGAAAAACTCAGTAACCCTAGAACATATATTTTAATGTAAAAAAGATTACACAACAGCCTGAGTAGAATTTCTTTTATGATGAATTAGTCACAGTCTTTTTAAATAGCAAGAATATACCCCTCACGCAACCTCTGAGAAAATAATAATGTAGATTTAACACATATGAACGTGAAAGGATTAGATTTCCTTGCAAACCAATCTTGTTCAAGGTCTGCCTGTTAGATAAAGATCCAAGAGCTAAAGTTACCACAGTGAGTTGCTTCCTGAAGAAAGGAAGAAAACACTTAGACAGTCATTTGAATATTCATCTAGTATCTCCTGCTAGATATTCTCTATGTGCCCTCACTGAAGTTATCTCATTCAATATGTATGATCAACCAATGGCATCAGAATTGTTTTCTAAACTTTACAGATGAGATTGAAACTGAAAGCATCTTCTCTAGTCACACACTGAAAGAATTGGAATGTTTGGATCTCAGTTTTATTCTGACCTGAGAACATTTGTTTTTGTGCCTACTTGCTACTTTAGCAAACTATGTTCTCAGGGTTTATCATTCACTATGCGGATAGGAAGATGGAAGTCATGTTGTTAGGGGCAGACATAGAGCTACATGTATAAGACCAGCTACAATTATAAGAAATGTTAATCATGTTCTATTAACCAGGATGTTCTGTTCTGATTAAAGAAAGCACATCTAACCTGGCTGAGAATTGTATGCCCTGGGACATGGGAGCTAACATCAGAATGCCGTCCTCCTTTCCTGAGAACTGCCTATTATTATGGAAAGATTTACAAAGGCAGGGCTGACACAATTTAGTCCCGGGGGGCACCCTCTCTTTAAAATCCCACCCCCTATTGCCTGTAATCTGGTCTT
>NW_005370031.1:1081705-1090239 GCF_000412655.1 Myotis brandtii | reverse complement strand
CCCCCCCCAGCCCACATTACTTCAGCTGGTTTCAGGTGGGGTGCAAAGCAGATTTTTGTGGATGACCTGCTGCTCTCCCATACTGCAAGCCTTATTGGAATAAGCACTCATATCTGATTCAACCCTGTCTCTGCTGAATTGGCTCAAGTAGTGACAAGGCAGTCTAGACCCCTAGGTTGTCCAGTTACAATGTCACGTTTCATGAAAGGAGTTTTATATGGGAAGCCAGTCAAATTGTTAGAAGAGCTGACAAAACAATAGGGTGAGGGGTGATGGCCCAGAGGTTATCCAGTACAAGGTGTTGCTGCCATTACTAGGGCTGGAGGGACAGTAGAAGGAGCTGATGTTACCAGAGTCCAGGGTCTGAGTTCCTTTTATGGGAGCTGGAAACTTGAAGGAGGGGCTGTCTGAGGGGCAGCACAGCTGGCTACCAAGGGGAATCCTGAAACCTGAAGGAGTGCCCACCTGGGAGGAGCTGGAGTCTTAGAATGAGCTGCAAAGTTGGAGCTGGGACTTCGAAGGCAAGCTCTGCTGAGTGGCAGCTGCAACCAGAGTCACTGAAGACACTGGTCGAGATTCCTCCAGAAACTGAGAGAGAAAAACTGACCTTGGATTTTCACTTCCAGTCTCCAGTGCCTCCTGTTTGCAGGGCCCCCAAAGAACCAATTTGATGGAGATCTGGGAAATGTAGTTTGCAGAAGCCATCCCTCTGAGGTCAGTGATGTAGAGCAGAGTGCAGGAAAGTAGGGGAGGAAGTAGATCAAAGTGAACAGGAAAAGTTCCAAATCTCAAGGCTAACATTCTAGCCTACTTCAGATTAAACCAGCCCCAAGCAGAGATGGCAAGTAGAAATTACCTACAATATCTAAGCAGGCTCATGTTAGAATAATTTATTTAATATGTAATATTTATTCTTTGTTTCCCAAGAAAATAAATCATTCTATTACTTGAATAATTCCACCCTTGCTGCATCAGTTAGCAAGCAATCTAAATAGTATATAGAATGAGAAAACAAGCTGAAATGTAAGAAGCACAGAGAGATGTCTGCTATCACATAGGGTTGATTAAAAGACATATGTAGATGAATGTGGAGAAGAGTCTAAAAATAAGGCTATATCTTAGCATTTCCTGATAATGCTCATAAGGGACATTAATTTGAATGACAATTCCAATTGTTGGTTTTGCTAATGTCTGAATAGTGCTTTTAGAAATTCTTCTTTATATTTAAAGTAGCAGGTTATAATTAGGGGGGGATTTCACATTTGAAACAAAAGAATTGATTTCTAATTCTAGGTGGTAGAAAAAAGAGACAGCACCAAGAAATTCAAGACAAAAAAAGAAAAATGTCATGAAAGACATGGGAAAAATACAGGGCTGGTATTTCATGAGAAAACATGAGTGATACAAAGTTTATGTTTTCTTTCCTATTATCCAAACTGATAAAATCTAGAAAGAGAGATATCAGGAATGCCATAAATATCAAGACAAATGCTTTCATTTTATTTATTTATTTATTTATTTATTTATTTATTTATTTATCTTTATTGCTGAGAGTATTATAGATGTTTACCCTTGTTTCGCCCATTGCCCCCTCCACCTGGTTGAGATCCCACCCCATTTTATTGTTCCTTCTCCCTCTCCCTCTCCCTCTCCCTCTCCTTCTCCTTCTCCTTTTTTTCAAGAATATTTTTTACCATTTCGTATAATACTGGTTTGGTGGTGATGAACTCCTTTAGCTTTTTCTTTTCTGTGAAGCTCTTTATCTGACCTTCAATTCTAAATGATAGCTTTGCTAGGTAGAGTAATCTTGGTTGTAGGTCCTTGCTATTCATCACCTTGAACATTTCTTTTTTTAAAAAAATATATATTTTATTGATTTTTTACAGAGAGGAAGGGAGAGGGATAGAGAGTTTGAAACATCGATGAGAGAGAAACATCGATCAGCTGCCTTCTGCACACCTCCCACTGGGGATGTGCCCACAACCAAGGTACATGCCCTTGACCAGAATCGAACCCAGGACCCCTCAGTCGGCAGGCTGACACTCTATCCACTGAGCCAAACCGGTCAGGGCACCTTGAACATTTCCTGCCAATCCCTTCTGACCTGTCTAGTTTCTGTTGAGAAATCAGCTGACAGTTGTAGGGCCACTCCCTTGTAGGTAACTAACTGTTTTTCTCTTGCTGCTTTTAAGATTCTCTCTTTGTCTTTAACCTTTGGCATTTTAATTATGATGTGTCTTGGTGTGGGCCTCTTTGGGTTCATCTTGTTTGGGACTCTTTGTGCTTCCTGGACTTATAAGTCTATTTCTTTAACCAGGTAGGATAAGTTTGCTGTCATTATTTCTTCAAATAGGTTTTCAATATCTTTCTCTCTCTCTTCTCCTTCTGGAACCCCCCAAGATGAGAATTTTGGTACACTTAAAGTTGTCCCAGAGGCTCCTTACACTATCTTCATATTTTTTAATTCTTTTTTTTCCACCTTTGACTGGGTATTTTTTTGCTTCTTCATATTCCAAATTGCTGATTTGATTCTCAGAATCCTATACTGTTGAATCCCTGTAAATTATTCTTTATTTCAGTTAGTGTATGCTTAATTTCTGACTGGTCCTTTTTCATGTCTTTGATGTTTTCACATCATGTCTTTGATGAAATTTTCACTAAGATCTTGAAATTATTACTAAGTCCCTTGAAGCTCTCACTAAGGTCCTTGAGCATCCTTATAACCATTGTTTTGAACTTTATATATGATACTTTGCTTGCTTCTATATCATTTAGTTCTTTTTCTGGAGATTTCTTCTGTTCTTTCATTTGTGACATTTTTTTTTGTCTCTACATTTTGGCTGCTTCCCTGTGTTTGTTTCTATGTATTATATAGAACTTCTATGTCTCCTGGAATTAGTAGGGTGGCCTTGTGTAGTAGTTGCACTGTAAGGCCCAGTGGCTTAGCCTCCCCAGTCACCTGAGCTGGGCACTCTAGGAGCACCACGGTGTGTGCTGTGTGCACAGTCTTGTTGTAGTTGAGCCTTGATTGCTGTTGTTGTCACTGGGAGGAATTGACATCCAGGCAAATTGGCTGTGAGAACCAGCTGTGACCATAGTGGAAGAGCTGCCATGCAGGAGACATCCCTATGGAGCAGGTCTTGCTTCAGTGGGGCTTTGGTGCTCACTGAGTCTGCCCCATGAGTGCATCACTCTTGGATGTGTAGAGCTGTAATATGGTGTGGTTTGAAGCTGTCCACTGGCTCTGGGTGCACTGGCTCTGGGACCCCTTGAGGTGCGAAGTTAGGCACTGCCTGTGCCCTGCCTGAGGCTATCCTTCAGGAGCTACAGAGTGATCTGCAGATGGCTGCTACTTGTCTGTTGGACTTGGAAGAGCCCAGGAGAGGCCAAGCTGTGAAGCAAGGCAGGCTGGTGCTAGTGCCGGGCCTGGGACCTCTTATTAAGTGGTGTGGGGCACACCGGTGCCAGCTGCTGCTTGTATGAGAGATTTTAGGAATGTTTGAAGCCTGAGCCAGGATAGGCCATTCATATAGAAAAGTCACTGCAAACAGCTTGGGTGGGGCTGCAAATTGGGTGGGGCAGGGTCTCAGGGAATCACCAGGGTGGAACGAACAGTGTGAGCCACATTTATGGAGTCTCAGATAAGGTGCCTGCCAGTCAGCTCCGTGGCAGGGGGTTTCAGCATACAAACAATGACTGCTATGAGCACCCCTATTTGGGAGAAAGCCCCCTCCCCTGAATTCTTGCTCTGATGCTAGACAATCCAGCTCCTCCCCATATGTCCATGGATTCTTCCAAGCTGCTGCTCCAGCGCTGGATCTCAGAGGGAGCACGTCTGAGTAAATCTGTGTGCCATCCTTTTAAGAGGAATACCTGGGTCTCCAGCAGCCTCTTAGACACTCAGCCACAATCCCCGCTGGTTTTTACAGCCTGAAGTTATGAGGGCTTCTCTTCACTGTACTGGAACCCTGGGTTGGGGGTCTGGTGTGAGGTTACTTGCTTCTCACGAGTGGTTTCCACAGCCTAGATATCCTTCCCAATTAAAAAAACACCATACATGGGTGTCAGATCAGCCCATTCTGTGCCTCTGCCCCTCCTCCCAGTCTCAGTGTACTGTCTTCTTTATTCTCTAGTTGTAGGACTTCCATTTAGCCAGATTTCAGGAAGTTCTGAATGATGGCTGTTCTGTAATTTTGATGTGGCTGTGGGAGGTGGTGAGCACTGAGTTTA
This sequence comes from Myotis brandtii, assembly GCF_000412655.1. Classification (NCBI taxonomy): domain Eukaryota; kingdom Metazoa; phylum Chordata; class Mammalia; order Chiroptera; family Vespertilionidae; genus Myotis; species Myotis brandtii. The sequence continues at coordinate 1,086,009 of NW_005370031.1, read as the reverse complement.
CCTATGCCGCCATCTTGGTCCTTCTCCTCCTGGCAAACATTGAATATATAATTTTTTCTTACAAACACCTAGCTAATGCTATTCAATAGAACTTTATGAGATGGTGGAATAGTTTTCTAACTGTTTTATCCAATACAGTAGCCACTGGCCACATGTGGCTATTAGGTGCTTAAATGTGGTTGTTGTGACTGAGAACCAATAATTCCATTTTGATTGAATTTTAATTCATTTTTCATTTATATAGCACCTGCAACCAGTGACTACCTTTTTGGACAGCACAGACCAATGACTTTGTTCATGCTTGATAGAAACTTGTTTTCCTTCCACAATGAATAACTTCAAAGACAGTTTTGAAGCACTGAGGTAAAAAGTTGATTCCTTTCTACCAGTCAGAACAGCTAAATTATCCCTGGCGAGGTCACAGTCAAATTTCTCTCATATTCATCAACCTTCTAAATGGATAGTAAGTTATTTAGAATTAGAGTGCAGACATTTCTAAGGCTAAGATGGACATTTGTTCCCTACTTTATATCCTTTAGTGTATGCTAAGAAGTTATAACAGGTGGGGGCTAAATAAGTATTTTATGATAGCATTTTGAAGCACTCAGAAAGCTCCATTATGATCTATAGTGCCATACTGAAAGCAAAATAAAACTAAAATATAGAAGTTGCTTTTTTCATCCATTCAGTTCATTGAGGTCCAGCCACTTCTCACCACTTCTATGCCTACCACTTTCAAATCATTGTCTATTGCCTGGATTATTGCAATAATCTCCTAAATGGTGTTCTGCTTCTATTCTGTCCCCCTTCCAGTCTCTTTTCAACACTGTGGCCAGTGTGATATTTTAAAACAGAAATTAGATCATGTCACTCCTTTTCTCAGATTCCTCCAGTGACTCCATTTTATTTTATTCAAAGTCAAAGTCAAAGTTTACAATGGCCTGTGAGACCTTATATGGTCTCGACCCCCATTCCTCTGATCTTATCTTCAGTTTTCTCCCCTTATTCACTCTGCCCCAGACACAGCGGCTTCCCGCTGTTACAAACTTGAGGTATCCTCTTGCCTTAGGGCCTTTGTACTGGCTGTTTTCTCTGCCTAGAACTTTCTTCTACCAAAATATCTTCTATCTTCTCCATGGCTGTCTTCTTCCCATGGATTTTTTGCTCAATTTTCAATTCCTCATAGATCAGTGATGGCGAACCTATGACACGCGTGTCAGAGGTAACACGCCACATTATTTTTTGGGTTGATTTTTCTTTGTTAAATGGCATTTAAATATATAAAATAAATATCAAAAATATAAGTCTTTGTTTTACTATGGTTGCAAATATCAAAAAATTTCTATATGTGCAACGGCACCAGAGTTAAGTTAGGGTTTTTCAAAATGCTGACACGCCAAGCTCAAAAGGTTCGCCATCACTGTCATAGATGCTACTCTGACCACTTGATTTAATTCTGTCCCCTCAGCACCTCCCATGCCTCCTGATTTCCCTAATCTTTTTCTTTTTGGTTTCCCTTTTTCTACAGTATTATCAGCATTAACATACTAAGAGTATTTATTTATGATGTTTATTTTTCACAGTCTACCTTTCTCCAATAGAACAAAAACTCCAGGAAGGCAGCAAATATTCCTTGTTTTATTCATTGCTATATCCAAAACACTGTGAAAAGTGCCTAATATTTAAAAAACACTTTATTAAAGTTATTAAATATATTAGCAAACATTTATTAATCAAGATCATATGTCTAAGATTTATAAATGTGTGTAATGATTTCCATGAATTTAACTTTTGTGGGTAAATATATCTGATTGTTAATGTAACATGAAAATTGCCACATCAGAATTTTCTAAATGAAATGTCATAAAGTTTCTTTAGTAAATTTTAATTTGTTTCAAAGTGTTTTAATAGTGATATAAAATCCTAGATGTGTTCAATTGGGCTGAGATAATGATATTAGAGAAAATTCTAATTTTCTTGATGCCCAAGCCCTTCCATCTTTAATTTTCATACTTGAGGCACTTCATTAAAATACATGTTGTATTTAATTTTCCAGGAAATCTCAAAGCATAAAAGATGTATATGCAAAGCAATTTCCAGTTAAACTAGTTGAAACTTTAAAAATGTAAGCCCATGTCTTTTAAGTACAGCCTGTGTCTTTTCTCAATGTGAGATATGTTTGCACGGGTCAAGGTAACTCAGAATAAACAAACAGTCAGAGTACCTTTAAATTTTAATTTTTTTTAATGATTTCAGAGAGGAAGGGAGAGGAAGACAGAGAGACAGAAACAACAATGATGAGAGAGAATCATTTACTGGCTGCCTCCTGCTCTCCCTCTACTGGGGATCGAGCCTGGGCATGTGCCCTTGATTGGAATCGAACCCAGGACCCTTCAGTTCGCAGGCTGACGCTCTGTCCACTAAGCCAAACCAGCCAGGGCAGAGTACTTTTAACTTTTGTTTTGTGCTCCTGTCTCCTAAACCCTTTCTTACATTCTGTACCCTCTCTAAGCTGCTGATATTGATTTCAAAGCCCTGACACAGACATAGTATTCTCATAATACTTGACCGCTGCTGAGAGCCGTGGGAGGAAAGTTTGCTGTTTTAAGAGCCTCTGCTTCAGTGTACAGATCCCATTTTCATCCCTCCTTTCTTAAAAGAATTACATTACAGACAAACTTAACTTGGAGCCCATAATAAGCCTTGGAATATTTTTCTGGCAACAGCTTCAAAGCTGGTTATTTCTGATTGTGTAGCCATGAAAATTATGTGTTATCTTTAAAATTATCCTGTATTTATCAATGTTAAAATGAACATTGTTTTTATCCCTTGGTAGTTGTGAAGGTCAATTTTTCTCTTGTTGGAAAGGTTATTTCACAACCTGTGTCAAAAGCTTGTATTTCCAGCGAAATTTATCGTCTACTATATTCCATCTCTAGTCCCACATGGGTATAAACCCTTTGAGGACAAGGTTATATCCCATTCTTTTTTGTATTCCTTACAGAATTTAGCACATAACAGGTACTCTATGCCAGCTAGCACCAACATGACCTTGTCCCTCATTATCTCTTACCTGGACTAGAGCTATAACTCCCTAACTAGTCTCCCCACCTCTGGTTTCTTCATAACTGACTTGGGCTGCAAACATAGTAAATTTCTTACAAGTAGCTTGGCTATCACCTGGTCCAGCGGTCTCCAACCTTTCTGACCTCATGGACCACCAGTGATCCTCGGACCACCAGTTGGCAACCGCTGATAGTCTATCTACCAATGCACGTGCTACCTCCTTTCCTGAAATGCCCTTCATGTCCATCTGCCTCGCTCAGTCCTGTACTTCCTTCTGAATTCAATTCATAGCTTATCTCCTCTGCAAAGGCCCCCCTGATTGTTGTGGTTAAGGGCTTAGATTCTGAAATCAGATGGCTGGGGTTGGTTTCTTCTGCTTCTTATTAGTTGAATAATCTCAGGTAAGGTCTTTCACCTCTCTGTGACTCAGTTTCCTTAACTGTAAAGTAAGGAAAATAATAGCATCTATTTCATAGGATTGTTGTAAGGATTCAGCCAGTTAATATAAAAAGCTTAGAACAGTACCTGTTTCATAATAAGCAGTAAATAAATGCTAGCTTTAATTAGTAGTTTAGTAGTTATGTTGACATTGCTAGTTTGTTATCACTCTGGACCCTTAAGCAGTGTTCAGTACATAATTTTCTTATTGTTGTTTAACATTGATTTTTTATTGAGATATAATTGGCATAAAACATTATATTAATTTCAGGTGTACAACATGATGATTTGATATATGTATATATTGTGAACTGAATACCACAATAAGTCTAGTTAATATCCATCACCACACAGTCACAAATTTGCTTATTTTTCTTGTGATGAGAATTTTTGAGATCTACTCTCTTAGCAACTTTCAAATATAGTATTATTAATGATAGTCACCATGCTGTACATTACATCCCCAGGGCTTATTGGTTTTATAACTGCAAGTTTGTACCTTTTGACTCCCTTCAGCCCTTTTGTCCACCCCTGCCTTTGACTACCACAAGTCTGTCCTCTCTTTCTATGAGTTTAAGGTTTTGTATGTTAGATTTTGAACATTGATTTTTAATTATTTTGACCTCCTGACTAAAGCATGAGCTGACTGAGGACAGATACTTGTACTGTCGTATGCTGGATCTAGCATTATGAATAGAGCACAATAAATAGTTCTGGAATGACGAACTAAATAAACTGAATTATCTTTTTAATGAAACCATCAACATCTCTAATGATTAACTCCTAATATTTTCCCAAGA
>NW_005370031.1:1073105-1081639 GCF_000412655.1 Myotis brandtii | reverse complement strand
TATTGATTTCAGAGAGGAAGGAAGAGGGAGAGAGAGATAGAAGCATCAATGATGAGAGAGAATCATTGATCGGCTGCCTCCTGCACGCCCCCTACTGGGAATTGAGCCCACAACCCGGGCATGTGCCCTTGACCAGAATCAAACCCTGGAACCCTTCAGTCCGCAGGCCGACACTCTATCCACTGAGCCCAACTGGCTAGGGCAAGTATCATCCTTTAAGGAGTTGTATTGATAGTTTCTTCCATCAGTGTCAGAAGCTGTGCAAGTCATTGTGCTCAATGTTTTTTTGTTTTTTGTTTTCTAAACCAACCCTATAGAATAGATACTGTTAAGGTATGAGGGGTTTGAAACATGGCGGATGACATGGACCAGGGGAGTGTCTTCTGAGGAGCTGGCTCCAGAGCGGCTTCCCCACACCCAGCCCTGGCCCTGTCCGGCTTTGCATTTCAGGGCTGCTTTCTTCAAGGTAACAGGAAGCAACAAAGTAACAACACCTTAGAAGAGCCCCTGGATCTTATCAGGCTCAGCCTGGATGAGCAAATTTATGTGAAAATGAGAGATGACAGAGAGCTTCAAGGTAGATGACATGCTTCTGACCAACATTTAAATATCACATTGGGAGATGTGGGAGAAACTGCCTACTATAGAAATTGATGAAGATGCATATGAAGAGATATATAAATCAACAAAATGGAATATTCTAATGCTTTCTGTTTGGGGAGATGGTGTGGTGCTAGTTGCCCCTCCACTGAGAGTTGGCTGAAACAAAGAATATATCCCGTGTGGAAATTAGGAGACTTTATATGATTGAGTCTTTTAAGGTAGAAGATATTCAAAAGAGAAAACTGCATACATTTTGATATTAAGAAATGACCAAAGATTCTTTTACCAGTACTCCTAAAATGAGTTTATTTGCACATAACTCACTATTTATTAAGCTAAATAGCATTTTTATTTTTCTCCAACCCTTCCAATAAAAGTGATCACCAACAGGCAACCCTTTTTTTTAGGAGTTGATTTGCTCCGCTGTTTTTTCCAGACAATTTCTGATTTTTTAAAATTTAAATTTGATGTTTTCTTTTTAAATTTTTTAGGAAAAAAAATACATGAGGAAGCCAAGGTAAAAAAGAGTCAAGTAATTTTTTCAGTATATTAGAAGAACTCAAGAATACATACTCTCTATAATAAACACCATGTTTTCTGCCAATTCAACATTCATTCAACTGGCCATTCTACTTCCACTTTTGACACTTATAGGAAAAATAAGATGCTTCAATCATCAATGTTTGATATTGACAGTGACACTTTTTGGTGTATTATTTCAATATTTCTGGACAATAATCAACACCTGGTGTATGCAAGCAACTTCTCTTCATGCCAATAGAAACACAGGGTGTTTGAGACATTTCATTTTCCTAATGAACTATGTGGCATGAAAACCCTGATGCTGAAATAAATTAGACAGATGGGGCCTCCTGCCTCATCTGTGTTCATGGTCCATTCTCCATGTTTAGAAACAACATGTTCCTCTGACCCTTAAAGATTTGATTTTATTTTTAACCCCTTTTTAATTATAACCTAAAATCTACTGCTATGCATTTTAAATTTATCACTAACATGTAGCTATTAGTAAATGGCCTCAAGTTGATCCAAAGATATGAGACTAGAAAAAAAACACACAACACAACCTGTGTGTTCATTCATTCATGAAACTCCTTGGAAAATCAGACATCTTTCCTGCTGAACCTGAACGGGGAAGCATGTAGCCCCAGGAGGTGCTGACAGTTTTATTGGTTTTCAGATGTAGGAGGAAGAAATGACAAATAGATACAGAGAAACTAGCTACACCAGGTGGGCTAAATGCACCTAAAACCACTTCTGGAAAATTAAACAGAGGATGAATTAATTAGAAGGATAAAAATAGCTCAAAGAATCAATGAGGAGAACTAGAGAACCATGCGCAGGAAATAAGGAATCAAAGAGTTGAGTGATGTTGCAGAAAAATATCTGATCTTCAAACGTATCTGATGCTTTTGTTTACCATCTCTTTCACAAAACACGGCCACTATAGCTAGATGGCAGGCAACCAAATGATAAAACTCTTTTTCCTTCACATCACTAGCCCAAGATATAAAATCCTGGTGAGAGCATCAGAGTGTTAATTACAGTTCCCTGTCCACCAGGAGATAGGAAGAGAGTAGATTTTACCTCAAAACATCTGTTATTGGGAGAAGCGCTTCACCCACTGAGAATCACAGAGTAAGGGTTCCTTAGAACTAGAAAGACTCTTCATTTTTCTGAGCAGCCAAGAGTGACAACTGACAAATGTACATCCTACAGGGCCTCATTCACCCTGTTTGAAACTAAAGGCAATCATATACCACCCCCAAATAGGCCACTTTGGCAGCAGGGTTATTTTTAGCTAAAGGCAACTGAGAATCAACAAATGCGGGAAGAGTTCTCTGCCTCCCTATATCTTTCTAAAAGCAGGGCATGAATTTCCCTCTGAGGAAGGTGCTCCCTCTCCCTGCCCCAATACTAGGGAGAGACACCAAAGACTGGAGTTGGCATCAAGTTGAGTTTGCATAAACATGCCTTACTAAAATAGCTTTTATTTTCCACTAGAAGCCTGATGCACAAAATTCGTGCAAGGGGCTCGGCCTTCACAGCCCCTGGCAGCCTTGGCCAACCCTCACAGCCCTGGCTTCATCCTGAAGGTCATCTGGACGGTCGTTCTGCTGTTTGGTCTACTTAGCATATTAGCTCTTTATTATATAGGACTAGAGGCCTGGTGCATGAATTCATGCATGGGCGGGGCCCTTCTGGGTGGCCTGCAGGGATTGGGCTGAAACCCGTAGTCCAATGCCACCTGCAGCTCCTACCTGCCACTCCCTCTCATCCTGGCCCCACTGTGCCTGCCTCCGGCTCACGCCCAATCAGTCTCAATCAGGAGAGGCTCACTCTGCCACAGCATTGCTTGCCAGCCATGAGCCCTGCATCTGGAGCCCTCCCCAGGGGAGTGGTCTGTGGGATTTGGCTGCAACTGGCTCTCTGACATCCCCTGAGGGGTCCTGGATTGTGAGAGGGTGCAGGCCAGACTGAGGGACCCCACCAGTGCACGATTGGGCTGGGGAGGGACTGTGGGAGGGCTCCAGGGCATGTCCGGCCCATCTTGCTCAGTCTCGATCAGCCAGACCCCAGCAGCAAGCTAACCTACCTCTCGGAGTGTCTGCCCCCTGGTGGTCATTGCACATCATAGCAACTGGTCCACCAGTTGACTGTCTGCCCCCTGGTGGTCAGTGCACATCATAGTGAGCAGTTGAGCAGCCTTAGCATATCATTAGCATATTATACTTTGATGGTTGAATAGTCAGCTGGTCACTGGACAACCGGACACTTAGCATATTAGGCTTTTATTATATAGGATTACTTCCCCCATATCAGCATACTTCACTTTATTGCATTTTGCTTTTTGTGCTTCAGAGACGTTGTGCTTTTAACAAATTTAAGGCAAGACCCTCCACCAGCATAAGGATTACAACTCACTTTATTGCTATACTTGCTTTATTGTGGTGGTCTGGAACAGGACCTGCAATATCTCCAAGGTCTGCCTGTATATTTCCTGGTCACTTCCCCATAATTTGTCATCCCTTGAAGCCTAATCCTCTTTCCTTTGTTAAAAGGGTATATAAATCCCCTAAGTCTAGTTTTGAGTTTCACATATTTTCTCTAAACTCCTGTGCTTGTAAATAGTAATAAAAATTGTCTGCCTATTCTATTAATCTGTTTTTCATTTGTTAAATCTGTAGGGCCCCAGGGAAAGAACCTAAGAGAGCAAAGTTTTAGATATAGGTAGAACCTTAGCTAAAGCTGTTCTGTACAGTGTGATTACATGGCTTATTACATTAATGTTTTGACTTACGCCAATTGGTTTCAAATTAATCTGTTGCTTTTGTTCTAAAAAGTTCATATTAGTACTCAGGGCTTCTATGTTTTCTCCATTGTGGGGTCACTATTACAGGGATCTGAAGAGCTCTCTAGCTCACCTTTGAAGAGTAGGGCCCTCCTTCTCATTTTCTACTAAAGTTATCATTATTCAGCTATATACTCTTTCCCAGTCACACTGGCTGCTTGACTGGGCTTCTGAATGTCATTATCTTGCTTTGCCATTAGCAAGTTCTTTCTACACTTGGGCATGTGCCACCCAGGACCAACATTATAACTTCACATGGAGCATTCACATTGAGTATCCAGTTCAAACCATGGAGTATACAGCCTATGGGACTAGCTGAACATGCCAATCCTGACCGCACCCCTTAATATTTGACCATTATCTAGAATATTTTTACCCTGGATTTTTTCAGAAATTATTTTATGTAGCTTAGAAAAATCTATACAATTAAATTAAATTCAAATTAAAAAAAACTTGTGAATAATAGTGGACTCAGAATTTAAAGATAAAATGATCAGTTCATGAAATAGAGTCATCCTTTTTTAAAAAAATAATTTTTTTATTGATTTCAGACAGGAAGGGAGAGGGAGAGTGACAGAAACATCAATGATGAGAGAGAATCATCAACTGGCTCATCCTGCAGGTCCCACACTGAGGATTGAGCCTGCAACCCCGGCATATGGCCCAACCAGAATGGAACCATGACCTCCTGGTCCATAGGTCAATGCTCAACTACTGAGCCACGCCAGCCAGACCTACAGTCATCCTTTTGTTCTCAACTTTCTAGCAGCCAATCTGCAAAAGGGAAGCGGTCATTTACCCAGGTAACATCGTCCATCCATTAAAAACAAAACAATTACTTATAGGATCAAAATAAGCCAGTCAGAGAAAGACAAATAACAAGATTTCTCTTATATGTGGAATCTAATAAACAAAATGAACTGATGAACAAAACAGAAGCAGAGACATGGATGCATGGTACAAACTGACAGCTGTCAGAGGGGAGGTGGATGAAAGCAGGTGAAGTGCATAGCCAAAGAACACATATGCATAGCCCATGGACATGGAAAACAATGTGGTGAGGGCCAGCAGGGAGGGCAAGGTTTGGGTGGAGGGGGACAAAAGGGGGAAGTGGGAGACATCTGTAATAATGTCAACAATAAAAATGAAATATAATTTAAAAAAATAGACACAATTGCCCTAATGTTAGTTCAAGATCCTGAGAGAAGGAGACAGGAAGACAGGATTAAACAAGGCAGAGATTTATTAGGGAAAAGGGCTGTAAGGGAAAGTGGGGAGGGAGCTGAAAGAGGCTTGGAGAGCTATCAGATCACAAGGAAATTTGGATCCCTGTGCAGGAGAGATGGAAGGAGGGGAGGTGGGGTAGGAAAAGTCTTAGACCGCAATGCAGTTTTAAGAAAGTTTCAGCAAGGTTGATGGGGAATCCTTGAGGCAAAGTTGTTCATTAGGGAAGCCCTGTATCTGCAGGAATACCCTTCCTTTAGTACCCCTGTTCCACACCGTCACTAGCTAGCAATAACCTGTGGGAAATACAGTGAGGGAATCAGAATTCAATAGCTGGGGCCATTGATCAATGCCAATATTTTCATGGCTGCCACATCCCCACCCTCATTTTAATGGGTCTGAAAAGATGACGACTACTAAATGTAAATGATTTACTTGAACCAAGCCTGAAACTTTATGTACCTTAGAAGTTGACATTTCCCAATAAATTTAACCTTCATGACCAGTTGGGTTTGCCCTTACTCCAATTATACTGGCAACAAGTTTTATAAATCTTGAAATATGAGAATTCATGCCCCATGGAACTGGCATTCTAGTGAAGGTTACAGACACGTCAGCAATGAACTATAATACAAGGTGAAAGGAAATGTGTGTTTAATTAAGGTATAAACAATGTATTATGGAGGGGCATGAAGGAATGGGAAATTTCACTAAGAGTTGGCATTTCATAAGGGACTTTATAGATAGGCATGTTCTAATGTAGGTTGACTGAGAGTAACCCAATTTATTTGCATTCATTGTTGGAAGTAATGACGGCTAATGAGTTCATGTAAACCTGTCGATCTCAAGCTTTGGTGCATAGCAGAATCATCTGGAGGGATTGTTCAAACACAAATTATTAGATCCACCCCCATTCACAGAGTTTCTGATTCAGTGGGTCTAGGAATTGAGCCTGAGAATTTATGTTTCTAAGGAGTTCCCAGGTGTGACTGGTGGTGCAGGTCTGGGCAGCACACTTGTAGAACTAAGAACGTAATCCAAGGTTAGTGGCTCTTTTAGAATATGAGTTACACAAATAATTGCTCTTCTTCTTCTCTCTCCTTAATTAACTTTGAAAATGTCATCATAGGATCATTATTAAGAGTGTAAAAGTTTAGGCATAGAGTAAACCTGGGTTCAAGAATGGAATTCTTGGGCTTGGTTTTTTAATTTATTTGGTTTGGGGGTGTTTTTTTTTTTTATTAATCAACTTCCACACCTCCAGCCATTGGCAATCACTCATTAATTTTTGTCCCTACAGTTTTACATTTTCTAGAATGTTATATAAATGGATAAATATGGAGTGGAGTTTTTGGGGTCTTGTTTCTTTTACTTACCAAAATGCATTTGACATTTATCCATGTAATATCAGTAAATATGCAAATATCATATTTCATTCATTTGCATTGCTGAGTACAAGAATACAATTTAATTTAGGTAAATATATGAGTAGAGTTTCTGGGTCATGTGGCAAGTGTGTGTTTAACTTTTTAAGGAACTATCAAACTGTTTTCCAAAGTGGCTGCACCATTTTGCATTCCCACAGCAATGCATGAGAACTCCAGGTACTCCACATCTTTGCCAACATTTAATATTGTCAGCTAATTTTTTTTATTTTAGCCATTCTGATAAGTACATCGTGGTATTTTGTCATTTCAATTTAAATTCCCCTAATTATTAATGATGTTGATATCTATTCATATACCTATTAGCAATTGATGTACCTTCTTTGGTGAAATTTTGCTTTAGTGTCTCTAATACAGATAACTTAAAACAGTTTACACTCAAATAATATTATATCACTTCACCTACAGTAGAAGAACCTTAAAACAGTACAATTTATTTTCCTTCTCTTGGCCTTTGTGTTATTTCTGTTATAGAGTTTAGTTTTGCATTTTATAAATACTACAATACATTGTTATGATTTTATTTTAAACATTCAATTATATTTTACTGTAACTTAGAACATAAGAAAGCATCATTTTGTATTTATTCACATATTTCCCTTTTCTATTTTTATTTATTCCTTTATATAGATACAGATTTCTATGTGGTATCATTTCCTTTTTGCTGAAGGGACTTCCTTTAAAATTGCATGTCTGCTAGTGACAAATGGTTTTACTTTTTGTATGTTTGCATAAGCATTTCACATTTATTACTGAAATATATTTTTACTGGTTATGCCATTCAAGGTTGATTGGTATTTTCTTTCAGTACTTTAAAGACATTGTTCCACTGTCTTCTGATTTGTACTGTTCCCAACAAAAAATCTCCAGTAATTCTTAATTTTTTTCTCTGTGCAAAATGTATCTCCCTCTCTTTATAACTGGCTTTAAATAATTTGATTACGATGTGTCTCGATGAAGTTTTCCTAATTTTTATTCCCTCTTAATAAGATAGTTTGCTACTTATATGTAAATGCATTTACTGTGCTTCTGTTACAATTTAATAACATGGTTTAGGTTTGTGGGTGATGAGAACTGTATTTCCTATTTCAAACAATGGAAAATCAGCTGAGAGTTAGCATTTCTTATTTCAGGAATGAATTAGAGATGTTAAGTGAGAGATATCTGCATTACTTGGAAGAAAGGGCTATAAGGATTCAGAGCTTTGTTAAGTCAAGAGATCCAGACCTTATTAACAGTTGTGCTGCTGCTAACTCGCACTATGAATGTTGTTGGGAATTGCACTTTTTCTTTTTCCCATAAAATTAATTTTAAGGTATTTTAAAAGTTTGTTTCTGTGTGTTTTAAAAGAGCTATTCTCATTTTTATACTCCCTTTTGTTTTAAGAAAAAGCTAATCTGAGATGATGTTGGAGAGACCAGAAATCAAGAGAAACTGATAAAAGAATCCAAGTAACTTTTGATAAATCCAGTGGTTTTATAAAAATACACATAATATTAGTACTTGTGTATATGTGTGTACAGTGTATAACACATATTTATAAAACACACACACACACACACATTTAATTTGGTGTTTGTTTATCCCACTAGAATGTAAGCTCCTTGACATTAGCAACCGTTTAATATTGTTACAATATTAAAGCTATTAAAATGATTAATAAATTGAAAAGAGTACAAAATGATGTCGTGTTGTTTGTGGGGGATGCAATAGGATGACAGTAAAATATTTCTTGTGACTATGTTACTTTCCATGAGGTTATCGCCTGCCTTCCCTATTAAATTGTGAGCACACATTGAGTTACTGGTGTTTAGCTTTTTTAAAAAAAATTCACTTTATTGTTGAAAGTATTACAGATGTCCCCTTTCCTCCCCCCCCCTCATTGGCCCCCT
>NW_005370031.1:1065698-1072933 GCF_000412655.1 Myotis brandtii | reverse complement strand
CCCTGCACCCTCCCCTTACCTCTTCCGCACCCCCCCTCCACCTTCTGCACTATTGTCTGTGTCCGTGGATTAAGCATATATGCAGCATCTAAGTTCTTTGGTTAATCTCTTCCTGTGGGAAACTGTTTATTGCCTTCACTATCTGATAAGCATAGACAGAGAACCGCCCCCCCCCTCAAGGCTGGGTGCCTTGAAAGTCCTAGCAAAGGTCGGAGTTAGGCGCCACCTCTGTTTGTCCAGACAGTGGTAGCTGAAACTACTCTCCCATTTATTATTATGTAAATCCTTGCTGATGGGCTAGTCTGCCTGTTGCCAGGGGTCACCTGCCTAAGGGCTATGCTATGGGTGCATCCCAGATCAATAAAAGCTTGGTGAGGCCTGAGCACCTGAGGAAGTCCTTCCCCTAGAGTTGGACTTGCCCGCCTGGTCCCCCAATATTTCAAATTATCTCTTGTCTTTTCATTTTCATTTGTGTGCGGCTCTGCTTCCAGGTCCTGAACCCTAACCCACGCGGGATGTGGGAAGGAAACACCCAACATCTTCCCACCTCTCTCCCCGCTTCCCTCTGCAACACCTAATGTATGAAGTATTCAATATTTTTTTATTTGGCTGAATGATTGATTTGGCTGTGAATGAACTGATTAGGATATCTCTACTTCCTTAATGACAAACTGACTGACTTAGTGTTCCAAAAATTCTACTTTCTCTTAAAAGGATTATATTCTGAGTTTTTCTTTAACTCCATAAAATCATTGCAAATCCCATTGTTAGGTTTTGGCACTTAATGTCTGCCCAGAGCTCTCATACAACTTCTGTCCATATGCTTAGCTCTTTTACTACTTTTCTACCTGATCAATGTATTCTCCTCTGAGAAGCCTTCACTAGTCATTATATCTAAAATATCACCCATCACCCCGCCCTTGTGGCTCACTGGTTGAGTGTTGACCTATGAGCCAGGAAGTCACGGTTCAATTCCTGGTCAGGGCACATGCCCAGGTTGTGGGCTCGATCCCCAGTGTGGGGCCAGAATTAAGGATTGTCTCTCATCATTGATGTTTCTATCATTCTCTCCCTCTCTTTTCCTCTCTGAAATCAATAAAAATATATTTCAAAAGAATAAAATGAAATATCACCCATCAAATTCTGACCCAAGACTGATTTTCTTTGAGATCAACTCGAGAATATGAAATGCTCTTGTATTTAGTGTGTATAGTGTATAACACATATTTATAAATCACACACACACACATTTAATTTTGTGTTTGTTTCTCCCTCTAGAATGTAAGCTCCTTGACATTAGCAACAGTTTTGATGACCACTTTATCCCCAGGTACAGAAGAGTGAAAGACACAGAGGAGATATTAATATTTGTCAAGTGAATGAGTACATGTAGTAAGAGGTGGATGATACACTTCATTACCAGGAGCTTCATCATCAAGACTTTTAGTAATATAGGACACATCTGTTTTCAGTGATAAGACAGGTTAACTCCACTGAAAAACTGCCTGTTACATATCAACTACTGTGCTGGATAAATATGACCAACAGGTATTTAATTACATAGCTGAGTTCTCAGGATGCTAAGGGAAATTCCCAGGAGCCATTCAAAGATAAAATGGAAGCTAGGAATCGAGTGATACAATGCAGCTGAAATTACTCTATTCTGGTGATAATTTGCTTTTTTCAGTATCCAAGACACTTGAACCTCCACAGTTGGTAAAGGACAGGATAAGAACTTGGTTCTTAGCAAGGAGTGGAATAGGAACAGGCCAAGGTGGAACAAGAAAGACCCCAGACCAAGCCAATGTCTACACCTGCAGTGAAATGATTAATTAGACAAAAATTAATCTCCTATCAAAGGCCAATGACAAAATTATCTATCTAAGCTAGGGTTCTGGGAAGAAAATTTTAAAAAGGTTCCACTAAGCCTGGCTGGCATGGCTCAGTGGTTGAGCATCGACCTATGATCCAAGAGGTCACAGTTCGATTCCTGGTCAGGGCACATGACTGGGTTATGGGCTCCATCCCCAGTGTGGGGTGTGCAGGAGACAGAAGATCAATGATTCTCTCTCATCATTGATGTTTCTATCTCTCTTTCCCTTTCCCGTCCTCTTTGAAATCAATAAATTATCTCTATATATAAAAGCCTAAGTGATTGTTTGACTGTTCAACCATTCGACCATTCGATTGGTAGCTATGATGTGCACTGACCACCAGGGGGAAGATGCTCAACTCACAGGCATGGAAACATGGAACAGACTGATGAATCTCAGATGTAAATGTAAAGGGGTAAGATCAGGAAGAGATTAACCAAAGATCTTAAATGCATACTAGAGGCCCGGTGCATGGGTTTGTGCACCGGTGGGGGGTCCCTCGGCCCACCAGGGATCAGGCTGAAAACGCCAGACCAACATTCCCCAAAAGGTCCCAGATTGTGAGAGGGTGCAGGCCAGGCCGAGGGACCCCACTGGTGCACAAATCCGTGCACTGGGCCTCTAGTATTAAAAATAAAAAAACGAAAAGGTTCCACTGAGATTTCACAATTTCATTACTGCCCTCACTTGTGATATGAGTTCCTATTTGCTACCACACAGTCCATAAAACTCAATAGCATAAAATTAAAGATATTCTTAGTTGGTAATAACTTGAGCCACCTCACAAAGGTAAATGTATTGCCTTTCTGGAAGAAGGTAATCCCAAAAAATGACTCACAGACTGTCCTCATAGGAAAATTCCCTGAATTGAAGCTCAGAATTTAAAATTACACAGCATAAAAATAAACAAATTACCACAAACAAAAAAGCAGGATGGAAGAAAAGGACAGATTCTAATGACCATGAAATGGAGTTATTAAAATTAGCAGGTAAAGAGGAGAAAATATGCATAAATTAAATAAAAATGACTGAGAACTTTGTGAAGATGATTATCACATTTGGGAACCAAAACATAAAAATATCCTATCTAATAAAGAGGGAATATGCTAATTGACTCTCATGCCATCGCAGAGATGGCGGCACCCACAGCCAATAAGGAGGGAATATGCTAATTGACTGCCATGCCCTCAAAGATGGCGGCTCCCACAGCCACAAGATGGCAGCGCCCAGTCCCCTCATCCCCACCAAGGTGGAAGGCCGGGTGCCTGCCTCCAGAGTCCCCCAGTCCCCTCAGCCTCCCAGCCACCTAGGGCTGGCCCGAGGTGCAGGCAAGCTTCAGATGGCAGCTGCCCTGTCACCCAGGCCCGCCCGAGGCTCAGGTAACCAGGGCAGCCCAAGGTTTGTGCTGCCAGCAGTGGCAGCAGCAGAGGTGTGATGGGGCATCACCTTCCCCTGATGGCCGAGTCGCCTCCTGCCCCTGAGGGGGCAGGCCAGGCTGAGGTACCCCCCACTCCAGTGCATGAATTTTCATGCACCAAGCCTCTAGTACACAATAATATCCTATGTTGTTTAGGGATATATAACTATGGGAATCCTATATAATAAAAGGCTAATATGCAAATTGTCCCCTCAAGAGTTCGACCGACTGGAAGTTTGACCGGTTGTTATGATGTGCGCTGACCATCAGGGGGTGGCGCGGAACGAAGGAAGGCCCCAGCCGGGAGCAGGCAGCTGGGGGAAGGAAAGGCCCCAATTGGCCCTGATCACCGGCCAGGCCTAGGGACCCTACCTGTGCACAAATTTTGTGCATCGGGTCTCTAGTAAAAAAATACAAAACAGTATTATAAACACTACATTCAGAATAATGATACTTCTGTGCAGGAAGTGAAGGCAGGAAAAAGAGAGTAATCTAATCTCAGATAATAACTTTTTAAAAAAAATATATTTTATTGATTTTTTACAGAGAGGAAGGGAGAGGGATAGAGAGTTGGAAACATCGATGAGAGAGAAACATCGATCAGCTACTTCCTGCACACCCCAAACTGGGGATGTGCCCGCAACCAAGGTGCATGCCCTTGACCGGAATCGAACCTGGGGCCTTTCAGTCCGCAGGCCGACGCTCTATCCACTGAGCCAAACCGGTTAGGGCTCAGATAATATCTTAATGGAGACATAATTTGTGTTTTAGGAGAACTGATTTCAAAAACCAATAGTAATATCTCCCAGTTGACCAGGCATAATTGTTAAAATTATCTGTGGCATACTATTTGGAATTGCATTCATTGATTAGGGAGTTTAGATCACTGACAAACTTTTCTAAAAGAGGAACTTAGAATTGTATAATGACTATAGTTATCTTATATTTTTCACATTCTCTCAGCTCATTGGATACAGTGCTGATGCTATGAGTCTCCGCTATTTAAGGCAGTTACTGTATCTTTTTGCACATCCCCAATCTTCATGCCCACCTTTATTTTAAGACCATCAATGATATACAGTTAGAAAAAGGTGGACAAACCACAATCAAGTGGCATAATAATGATCCTAAGTAAGATTTATGTAAGCTGGAATTGGTCAGAACCTGAAAATCAAAATGCTCCTATTAGAGCTACTTTAATATTTCATACATATCTGACTTGAAGATAGAATGGAAATAAGATTTACTGAGTGGCAGATGGATTAGTATATTAGCTCATATTGGAACCAAGGCTCTCAAACACAGTTGCACATTAACATCATTTGGGAAAGTTTAAAATATAGATGCCTGGGCCCCAGAGAATCTGAATAGATTGGTTTTGGGTAGAGTCTGAGCAGTGATATTTGTTAAACGTTTCCCATATGATTCTAATTTGCAACCAGGAGTTGAGAACCACTTTCCTTGAGCAAAATGGCCTGCTCATGGCATGTGGTCTCCATGAAACCCTGAGAATGAAGTTGCAATTTGAGGATCAATTGAGCACTCAGAGTGGTCATTGTCAACTGCTTTGATTAGCCTGGAAATAGTTTGAACTCCTTTGTTATCCCTGCCCAAGAACTGCAGGAATGCTTTAAGATTGAAGTAAAAGAATCAGGAATATATTCAGGACTCATGCATTCACATAAGAGTTTAAGTAACATTCTAGGATTCAATATCATTTTTTAAATACTCTCTTAAAAAAGATAATTTTATGCTATGGAAGATAAAAACTCAAAGTGAAAATAAGGATACAGAACTGAGATTAAAAAGAAAACAGGAAAATTATGATCATGCGCTCTATGTATGGGTGTGTGTCTTCACCTTTCCTAAGTTAAATAATAAAGACAATACAGTAATACATGTAATCCCAGTGGCATTTACAAAAAATAAATGAATATCTATATTGTAAATTTACTTTGCCATTCTGTACCTAAATAAAATGATCTATTTCTTCAGAGCGGGTTGGGGGGTTAATAATGAAGGTGAAGAGAGAGATAAGAAAATTAAGGGAGAAGTGTTTTGCCTCTGGAAAAAATATCCTCAGGTCTGAATAAGTCTTTTCTCACTATTTTTATCTTCAGAGAAATTAAAACCTAATACCACAGTTCTATACAATTTTGACCCAGCGTATATTCATTTGCTCAATTAACAACTCTACTTAAATGAAACAAAAGGGCTTAATGAATGCAAACAAATTGGACTATATAGCAAAAACATGCATAATATATTTTATTTTAGGTTTATCGTCTTCTGGGTATGAAAACTCTATAATTGACAAACATGATCCTATGTTTATACTTTTGCCGAAAAAAGTGAATATCCTGGCATATTATCTGGATCTCCGCTGTCTAATATGGTATCCATAAGCTTATACATGGCTGTTTACATTTACCTTAATTAAAATGAAATAAACTTTAAAAGTCAGTTTATAATTAGCACTGGCCACATTTCCAGTGCTCGTAGCCTCATGTGGCTCGTGGGTACTGTTTTGGACAGCTCATGGGTCATTTGCATCATCACAGAAAGCTCCAGTGAACAGCACTTAATAATTCAAACCTTTCTGATGCTAGCATTTAACACATCATTCATTGTGTTATTTTTTAAATATATTTTATTTATTTTTTACAGAGAGGAAGGGAGAGGAATAGAGAGTTAGAAACATCGATGAGAGAGAAACATCAATCAGCTGCCTCCTGCACAATCCCCACTGGGGATGTGCCTGCAACCAAGGTACATGCCCTTGACTGGAATCGAACCTGGGACCCTTCAGTCCACAGGCCAACGCTCTATCCACTGAGCCAAACCGGTTAGGGTTCATTGTGCTATTATAAGACAAAATAAGTCAAATTACTTTTTTTTTCTGTTTATGATCATTGCCTATTTATCTTCTTCATTGGTATGTATAGAATCACCATAAGTATTTTCTTGATTAAATAAATGTGAAGATTAGGATTAAAAGTAGACATGTTAATATCAGATCATTATTTTACTTTCAGAAATCCTACAAGGATGGTGTTCCAAGAAGCTAACTTTGACATAACAGTATTAGACACTTCTGAAAAACTAAAAATGGCTACCAGCTTCTATTTTTTTTCTATTCTCCCATTTCCAAGCTCTTCATCTTATCAAATGACTTGCTCTTCAATTTCTAATATTTTGAACAGTTCGATGAAGTTTCTATAAAATATCCTGTCCTAACACTGGTTTCTGAGAGTGAATTTCCAAGCAAATTAAATTCCTGTGGAGGACAGGATGCCTTCCTCGGGGTGACCTTGCGGTGGGAGCACAGGGGTCCTGCGTCCTGCTTCCTTCCCCTACCCCCACCTCCCCAGGAGGTGCTGCATCTGGAGCTTGTGTGGCCTCGCCTTAACCATGGCCTTCAGGGGTCAGGCCAGCTTTCCACATGCACCAGGGGCCATGCTGTGGGGTCTGGGCTAGACAGAGTGGGGGCAGGCTGGAGGGCTGGAGGACTGGAGGGCAGGCAGCCCCGGCCCCCTTATCTAGCCTCAGCAGCCCGTCTGTCCTTGGTCAGAGCAGCTGTGTCCTTGTGGACCTGGGAGGGGCGGGGGGACAGGCTCTGTGCTCAGGAGGACCCCCCCTCCCCACCCCCCTTTGCCTACAGCACTGCGTACAGGTCCCCAGGCCAAGCCAAGAGGTGGTTACTGGACCTGGCCCCTACTGGTCACCCAGTGTGAAGGCCCTACCCATCTTGCTCGGGCTTGAGGGGGGCATGTCGGGGCTGGAAGGGAGTCCCCAGACCTCTCTGGCTGCCCCAGGTCAGGGTGTCATTTATTTATTTATTTCTTGGCCTGTGTCCTGTGGGAGGTGGCGACCAGGTCAGCCTCGCACCAGCTGGAGCAGAGCTTGCATGTCTCAGAGTGAATGCGGGGACACAGGGCGTGTCT
>NW_005370031.1:1057365-1065531 GCF_000412655.1 Myotis brandtii | reverse complement strand
CACACACACACACACACACACACACACGCTTCCTCCCAGCCATCTGGCTTGCTGGTGTCCTTGATGTGGATACTGTTTCGTGTCTGCGATGTAGATACCATATCAAGTTAGAGCGTCGTCTGGATAGTTAATACAGCTGCTTCTGTGTAAATGCTATTTTAAACACTAAAAAACATTTACTTTTATGGGAAAAACATTCCTGTCTATAATAAGAATAACTACTATGCATTAAGTGATTGTGACAGACATAATCATTGGATATATATTATGCCATTTAATCTTTGTAACTATTATTATTTTCCTTTGAATATGAGAAAAATAGACTCAGGGATGCTAAGTAACTCAGATGTGATCACCTAGCTTGCTCTAGCTCTGAATCCCTTGAGTCTAACCATTATGACATATAAACACTTTAAAGATGGCTTTGAAATCAGCTATGAAATGTCAGAATCAACTCACTGATTCAGCAATTAAAGTAACTACTACAAGTTTTTTCATTCAGTCCTTCAATGGTATGTATGGAGTGCCTTTCTATATTCTAGGTACTGAGTTCTGGGTGTTCAGTTGTGAACAAAACAAATGAAGTCCTGGCTCTCCTGGACCTGTAGAAACTGAAGTTTCAAGGCAAAGAAACTTGATTAGATGTGTTCAGTCATGTGCAAAATAATCAAAAAGAGAAACAGTGTCAGCTCCTGGGATCCACCAATTAGTTGCTTGCTAGGCCATTTTGTCAATTCCAACAACTTGAGAGCATTCCATTATTCCACCACTCAGTCAGGCATCAGCAGGGATGAGGATAGAATATATAGTTATATAGAATGATGAGGATCTGGCATACTGTTATTATTTCAGAGCAAAGTGATTCAAAAAATAGGACCATTGAAACCTTGAGTAAAAGAAACAAAATCAAGGGCAAAAATCTCATCCGAGGTAAAGGTTAAAAGAAACTATAAGGACCAAAGATTTTTAAATAGTTTGCTACTTTTTTAGTACTTTAGATTGTTTTATTCATCGAAATGGATCAAATTTACTCTGAAGTGATAACACTAAAAGTGATTTAATACATATGTCTAATGTCAGAAAAACAGACACACAATGAAGCTGACACGAAGGCTGAGTATTATATGTTTAATTTAGGGTGTGAAATTTTACTAGGTGGCCATAATCTGAAGAATTTGAAGCAGATAAACTTTAAGTTAAGATTATTTGGGAGACAGGCCAATCATTTAGAGTAATAATTTCTTGCAAGTATGGATTTATCTAGTTTTAAGAATAACAAAAACACATTCATATAATAGTTGCCAGAATAACTGAACCCTTTGTCTACTTTAATATGGCAATTCCTGTTGGCTCATTTTGTTGTAAAATATTTTGTAAGTCATGAAAGCAAAACCAGGAAGAAGACAAGAAACTAATACCAGCAAAATACATCACCTTGACTCATATATTTGTAAACACTCTTCCTCAGGGAAATGCATTGCTGTAATAAAATACTTGTAAAGACATTATGTCTGCAATAGGAATAATTCAAGAATACAGTTATACACTTAGGTGGAAAGACTGTGACATATACTGTAATCTTATATTTTTCTCATCAAGTCAAGATCTAAATATTTATGAATAAGGATTTATGCAGCATCTGCTAGGAAATGTGCACTCTAAATTGCATTCCTTAACATTTAAAGAAAAATATGGAAAAAAATCCTAGGTAACATTTGTACAGAATGAGTTCAATTCATTGACACATTAAGTCTATGAAATAAAGTAATCATGCATTATTCAAAGAAGTTGGCCACATTCTATGAGACTTATGTCTCCTCCAGGTTTAAATATAAATAACATCATTATTTTTTTCAAGTAGTCTGGAAATAAAGCTCAAAAGAGTCACTTTATTTTAGTAGCTGGAAAGCAGTAATTTTCAGATATTCATTTGTTCCTAGAAAAAGGTACTGATCACATATTTTGACCTAATCACAGTGTCACATAATGTGATGAGCACAAAAATGCTGAGGCTTTTTCCCTATCTTCAAAAAAATTTCACTTGAATAAAATAGAGATAAAACAAAACACAACCTTACAAAATGCTACAGGAAGAAATTATCTAAATTATATTTATTTATAAAAGAACTCTGTCTAGAACTAACAAACATAAGTAATCCTAGCATTTTATAACAATAATCTCAATAAATTATTTCTTAGTGAAAAAAGCCTTTTTTTTGTTTATACATTCAATTAATATCCTGGCCTTCTAATTGATAGCTGAGTTTTTAAAGTAAATACTCATAATACAAATACATACTGTGTTTACATTCATCAGGTTCTTCAAGAATAACAATTCCCTAACCTTCAACTTGTACAAAACCAGCTTGCATACACTCCTATCCACCACTGATTTTTAAAAAATATTTTATTTTTGTGTTGACATTATTATGCTTCCACTAGAAGCACTCTTCTCTGAAGTAGCCAGAAATGGGTGACTAGTCAGTTAATCAAAAAAGCCCAATACGTAGGAAATAACAACAATAACTACATGTGTATGCATATGCATGTTCATGTATGTATGCATACTTTAAAATACTCATTTAATGTAAATATCAATATATTTTACTTTACAACTCATTTTAACTTAGAATTAATGTAATTGCATTTGAGTTTTCTTTTGCAAATCAAAGTTCCACAGTCATATGCATCATCTACATGTTCTAGTTTTAGAAGTTCTTTTATTAATTAGATGGAAACTCAAAGACACTTATGAAGCACTTTATGTAAAAAAAATCTAGAATACGATTTTTCCCATTTTTGCAAGTGTCTCTTCCACTTATTTTAGCAGCTCACACTGGCACTAAAAATGTGAGGGGATAAAGCATAAGTGACTCTTTGATAAGCAAATAACTCAACGGATGGGGCCCGGACATTCAAGGGTGTAGTGGAGAGTAGCTGTGTAGCCATGAGCACTCGGTGTGGAGAGCATCTGTCAGTATGCTTTATGGAAGAATTGAGGACAATTGCTCAATCCAGTGCTTAAGAGATTGTCTGTTATAAAGTACATTCAGGTAAGCATTTTCTTTTTTAAAAAAAATATTTTTATTGATTTCAAAGAGGAAGGGAGAGAGGGATAGAAACACCAATGATGGAAGAGAATCATTGATCAGCTGCCTCCTGCACGCACGCCCCCTACTGGGGATTGAGCCCACAACCCTGACTTCCTGGTTCATAGCTGACGCTCAACCACTGAGCCATGCCATCCGGGCTGTATTTTCTTTTTGAAAGCAGTGCTAGAACAGGTTACCTACACCACTTTTGATTAAGAAAGCTGTAGAAAGTTAGTAACTGCCACAAGTGAACGCCAGGCGGTGGTGGCACGTGTCAATTTTCTGCGGAGTCCTGCTTTGTGGAGTGTCTGAATGCACTGCTGGGGTCTCTGCTCGCACTTGGTGGAATCGATCTTGGCAGATGTTAGTCCACAGGTGGCTTTTTCCCATATTTCTTTCTAAACTCTTCAGAATTCTTACAGAAATGTTTATGGTCCTTAGAGTATTCTTCAGCCAAGTCAGCCCAAAGGGGGTGCTAGGCTGGGGGTCTTGAGCAGCACAGTGAGGGACTGGATAACTTGGTCAGTTTTGGTTGCTGGCTTCCAGTTTTCAGAACGAATTACTGGCGGGCAGACCTGCCCCTTTTCATCCATGTTGGGGTGATAGATCTTTGTTTTAAATGTGATCATCGGTGGTTTGAATGGGTGCTCTCCTGGAAAACTGATTTTTTTAAAATCCCACCTTAGGATTTTTTTTCCCATTGATTTCTAGAGAGAATGGAATGGAGGGAGAAGAGAAAAATGAAAGGGAGGGAGGAATGAGAGGGAGAGAGAGAGAAGGGGGGAGAGAGAGAGAGAGAGAGAGAGAAACATAAAAATGAGAGACACATCGATTGGTTGCTACCAGGGCTGGGGAAGCTGCAACCAAGGTATGTGCCCTTGACCGGGAATCAAACCCATGACCTTTTGGTCCAAGGGCCTATGCTCTAACCATTGAGCAACCGACCAGGGCTGGAAAGTTGATTTTGATTCCGAAGGCTGAGGACTCTGTGAGACACATTATTATCTCATTTTTACAAATAAAGAAACTGAATCTTAGGGAGGTTAAATGCTTCCCCAAAAGCTTCCCAGTTAGTAAATACCAAAACTTAAAACTGGAACCTTGTTCTAAATAGTACTGTCTCCAATATAGCTTTGATTATATTATATAATGATTAATAGTTAATTATTGCGGTGTGGCTGGATAGGAATTCTTTTTAAAAAATACAGTTTTATTGATTTCAGAGAGGAAGGGAGAGGGAGACAGAAAGAAACATCAATGATGAGAGAGAATCATTGATTGGCTGCCTCCTGCACGCCCCACACTGGGGATTGAGTCCACAACCCCAGCATGTGCCCTGACCGGAATCGAAGCATGACCTTTTGGTTCATAGGTCAAAGCTCAACCACTGAGCCACACCAGCTGGGTTGGATAGGAATTCTTTAAGGGCAAGACCAAATCTTTTACATTATAGTGTCCCCTGTGTGTACCACCATGCCTGCAATACAATGGATGCATGGGTTCTTTGGAGACACATTAACTTATTCCGACAATAACTTGTTAGGTTGACCCTTGGCCTAATAGAGTTTTAAGCAAAATCGTTTTTGTCTCTTCCTTTTTAAACATCCTCTGAACAGATTTTAAGTGTATGTTATTGTTAACTATAGGAGCTAAGAGAAATAAGCTAGACACAGAAAGACAGGTACTGCATCACTCCACTCATATGAGGTACTGCATCAAAAATAGTCAAATTCATAAGATCAAAGATTGAAATGTAGTTACCAGTGACTGCAGAGAGGGAAGAATGGGAGTTATTGATCAACGGGTATAAAGTTTCACTTCTGTCTCTTGTTTTTTTTTAAAGTGTTGTTTTGGAGATTGTTACTTTTTTTTTTTTAAATATGTATTTTATTGATTTTTTACAGAGAGGAAGAGAGAGGGATAGAGAGTTAGAAACATAGATGAGAAAGAAACATCGATCAGCTGCCTCTTACACACACCTCCTACTGGGGATGTGCCCGCAAGCAAGGTACATGCCCTTGGCTGGAATCGAACCTGGGACCTTTCAGTCCGCAGGCCGATGCTCTATCCACTGAGCCAAACCGGTCAGGGCAGATTGTTACTTCTTAACATTACTACAGCTATCTAATTTTTTTATTTTTAATTATTATTTACAAGCCTCATTGAGTTATTAGAATAACACTTATTAAAAACCCTAAATCAATAGCTTCTTGCATGTAAAATAATCTTTCGGTAAATAAATTTGGTTTATATAATAAAAATGAAAATGTATATAACCTCATAATCTAAAACGATGCTATTATCTGGTCTAACTTGCTGATTTACTTTCTTTTTTCTTTCATGGAGGCTCAAGTTTTGAGATGAAGTTGGTGACTAGCAGTTACAAAAGTTATTTAGTGAATGTAAATTGTACTACAATAACACATTTTTAAAGATCTCTCTAGTAGATAGAATCTACTAATGTGGAGAATTAAAAATGGAGATACCATTCTGGTGAGGATGGCCCTAAGTAAATTTAAAAAAAACCAACAAAATATTTTCTATGAATAAAGGTTAGCTACTTCCCTTAAACATTGTAACCAAGTTATTATGAAATCAAGTCTCAGAACAAGCTCTGTCATAATAGGAACATTTATTAGCAAAGAGGCAAAAATGATTCATGTAGCTTATTCTGTAAGCTTGATGAAGTCCTAGCTGTCTGTCATTATAGGAGTCCCAACCCCCCAAACAAACAAACAAGAAATATTGACTCAACACTGGACAACATCCCAGAAGTAGGACTCAGTTACTCTTACGGTCAGCATTAGGCAACCAGCATCTTTCTAAACCCCAGGCAGGATACAGAATAGCTTACAGACCAAGTCCTTGGCACCATTCCTAAAGGTCGACACTCCAAACCTGTTTTGGATGTTTATGTCCTGATTATTCATGAATGGGAAGTGTATTTATACTATTTGAGCCAATTCATGGAAGTTGAAAGCGTTTTTGCTTCGGTAATTACCATCCATTTCTAACAGGTGCCATGCTAATTAATAGCTAGCCACTAATTTAATCAATGAGAAGCCATTTCTGACATGAAATATGGTGATTAGCAAAACACCTGGAGCTGATCAAAGACAAAGATAGCTAATGTGTTTGTAATCACTGCCTCTGGAGGGGAGCCTGTCCTCTCTGACAAAGTAATATCTAACTGGCCCTGGCGTGGGGATTCCTGATTAAATGCAGAAACTGTCTTTGCTGAATTATTTTTAAGCAAATTACAATCATCATTAAAATTGTTTACTATGATTAGAAATTCAGTTGCTAAGAAATGGAAAATAAGAAGGGAATAAATGCAGAGGAATTAAGCTCATTTATATTAACTTTTTTTCCTTTTTATATAGTTGTATTTTCTTATAGAAACCTAATGCATTAATCCACGTTATCACTGACTTAACAACGATGTTCTTCTGTCTGGAACCAGCTGTATGATAGTGGATGGGATGCTCTGACTAGAGTGGTGAGGGAGGAGGTAGCTTCCATCTTGAGAGATTAGTCAGTGAAGTCATGTTCTGGAAATTAATGGACAGTATATGTCTCTGCCATGACCCTCACAATTTGGCTTATTCAAACCACTACACATTTAATATTTGTTCAGCTTTCATTTGGGGGACAAGTTGATTGTTGTGTACAAGGTTCAGAAGAAGGACAAATCTGTTTGTCAAAAATACTCTACCTCTAAATTACTATAGCCCCCTCACTGACATCAGTCAGATCATCATTCATTGGTTCTACCCTCTTAGTAAATAATCCAGTGATCTTCTATTGTTACTTTTATTTATTTATCCTATATAATAAAAGCCTAATATGCTAAGTGTCCGGTTGTCTGGTAGTCCGTTCAATCAATCAAAGCATAATATACTAATGATATGCTAAGGCTGCTCAACCGCTCGCTATGATGTGTACTGACCACCAGGGGGCAGATGCCCCGACCGGTAGGTTAGCTTGCTGCTGGGGTCCAGCCAATCAGGACTGAGAAAGACAGGCCAGACATGCCCTGGAGCCCTCCCACGGTCCTTTCCAGCTGGCCAACCTCCCTCATCCCTCCCCGGCCCCAATCGTGCACCAGTGGGATCCCTCGGCCTGGCCTGCACCCTCTTGCAATCCAGGCTGAGGGACCCCCCCCCCCATCAAGTGCATGAATTTCATGCACCAGGCCTCTAATTTTTCAATAAAAATTTTAAGAAACCCATAATATTTTACTACACAAAGATGTGCTGGCTGGTCTCACTTTAAATTGATGACCACAAACTTCAAGTGGGCCCTCAGGGTTGCCTACCACTTCTTCATTTTCCCACTCAGATAATGTTCTCTTCTTTCTATTGTTACTTCAATTAACTGGGGAACTTATATGCATATATGCATAGCCCATGAGCACAGGCAATAGTGTGGTGAAAGCTTGGGAGAGGCGGGTGCGGGAAAGAGGGGGTTAAGGGGGGAACCCAAAAAAAGGGAACATCTGTAATACTGTCAACAATAAAGTTAAATTTAAAAAAAACATATTTAAAAAAGAAAAATGATGGTAAAATATATGTGATATAAAATTTACCAATTAAATCATAAATAAATAAATAAATAAATAAATGGAAGTCCCTTGTAAGATGTGGAGGAAAAGGAATCCTTGTCAGTGGGAATGTGAATTTTTGTAGCCATTATGGAAAACAGTATGGAATTTCCTCAAAAGATTAAAAATAGCACTACCATGTGGTCCAGCAATCCCACTTCTGGGTATATAGATCTGAAGGAAATGAAATCACGAATTCAAAGAGATAGCTGTACTCCCATGTTCTTTGCAGCATTATTCACAGTAGCCAAGATTTAGAAACAATCTAAGAGTCTGCCAACAGATTAATGGAAAAAGGACATGTGGCATATTCTTTTTTATGGCCATGTAATATTCCATTGTATATATACCACAGCTTTTTAAACATTTGCCCATTAATAAAAAACAGGTAACTGCTTTCTCTAGGCATAAAATTATCACTTAACTATATAAAACTATTTTTAAAATGATTTTCATCAATAAAAAGTATAT
>NW_005370031.1:1053961-1057243 GCF_000412655.1 Myotis brandtii | reverse complement strand
AATACTTTCTCAATTAAATCAAAGTAACTGAATGTTAGCAGAATTCTGGTTATTTCATACATTGAGCACATTGTGACAATTTAAAGGTTATCTCTTATTTTTAATATTTTATTGATTTTTAGAGAGCGAGGAAGGGAGAGGGAGAGGGATGGAGGGAGAGAAAGAGAGAGAGAGAAACATTGATGTGAGAGTGAAACATTGATCGGGTGTCTCCTGCATGCCCTCTGCCAGGGATAGAGCCCGTAACCCAGGCATGTGCCCTTGACCAGGAATCGAATGGGCAAATTTTTGGTGCATGGAATCATGCCCAACCAACTGAGCCACACCAGCCAGGGCTTAAAGGTTATCTCTTCATAGAAATGAGGCAGTAACAGAACATCAAAAGAAAATGACCAGAAATGTTTTTGTCAGACTTTGGGCACAATAATTTAAATATTACATATCTTATTGCAGCTCTTTTATCTGTGTCACACTGATTGAGAACAAAATTAAAATCATTAAACTGCATTACAAAATCCCTAATCAAGCTATAATGTGAGTCAATAGAATTTATATTCAGATTTACCTAGTTTATTTATTTATACTTTTATTTTTCTTGATAAAGGTTATTCTTGTTTGTGCTAAAATGAATTACAGAAATGTTAAGGTTTATTCATATATATATGAATTTTATATATATATAAAATTAAGATAACTTTAATGTGATTTTAAAAAATCAAACATGAATTACTGCTGAATATGAGAAATTATTTTTCCTCTTTCCTACAACCTTCTTCTGTTGATTCTAACTCACACTTCCAAAGCTCTAGAATTCATCTACTTGAAACACCCCCACCAACTCCTGCATCCTGATTTTCAAATAACCAGGGAAAATGAAGAGCCAAAGAAAAAGAAAAAGTGAGTAACTAATACAAATTGCACTCTTTGTGTACTGCTTACTCCAAAATACTGTCACTGTAATCCAAGACGTTAAAACAATATGACACTTTCACCTCTAAGTCAGTCAACTTAAGAGAGTATTGGGAGTACTCTTTTCAAGAGACTGACTGGAATCAAGACTTTGGGCTGATATAAGAAGAGTTGTTTAATGGTTTCAGGTTCCACAGCAATAGTTAATCTATATACAAGTTATCAGCAGCTGATTGGCTCCAGCTATTCCTTCAGACATCTAAGAAAGACAAACCAGGAACATAAAAAGCTCTTGCTCATTTGCATGTTCATAATACCTCAGTGATTCACCGGGACTGGCACTGAGGCTCCCTGAATATTAATGCAGAGCCAACAGCTGAGCTGAAGGGCAAAGCAATATATAGAAACAAACTGCAATTTCCCTCCGGAATTCACAACCGAAATAGATGGTGGACAGCTTTTTAAATCATCATCATCATCATCATCATCATCATCATCATCATCATTTCATCCCTTATTACAAGAATGCTCCCCATTTCTTAGAGCATCTAGCCAGATTAGTGTAGGATTACAGCACACCTTTTACTTGTCTTTTAAACCAGATTTAATCACTTAGTCTTCTTTTACACCAAACCCCACAAACTACACCCTTGTACATGCTCACTATTAATGCAGTATGCACCCCCACACACACCCCAAAAGGAGGACTCCAAGTTGTACACTGCATTCAGCTGAAGGACATATCTATTTTTATGCGCTTTTAAAAGCTTCAAATTTGTGAGCAGTTAAAAGTTCGGACAGTTAAATACCTCTGCCTTCAATCCTTCCCTTTAATTTCTTATAAAAACCTCTGCCTCCTCACCCCGCCCTCGGTCACAGCTCAAATGGCTCTTTCTGACTTGACTTCTATGGAGAGTCACAGATTGCTGCTTCCGGAAGAAATGCTGCAATTCCTTCCATGAGCTGCAGCAGAGTATTTGTGGAAGAATCTGTAGGAGGGAGATGTGTTAAGGGGTTTGCATGTGTGATGTATTTGTAGCATCGCCATTACAGTTATACATCTGTGATCGCAAGATCGTTTATTATAGGATTCTATTTTCCTTGGAGAAGTGGCAGATGAGACAAAACCCACCCCGACCATTTGCATTTCCTTTTGCTGAAGAAGGTGCTGCCTGCCAACAGGGGTTTCAGAAAACAAATAGGAGGAGATGAAACAGTATTTCTTAAAAACAGCCTCAGGTTTTGAAAAGAGAGTTCTGTGCCTCCCTGATTATCATGCTGTTTTGCTTTATTTGTTTTCATTAGGCTTCTATTTCAAATGATAGTAAATAATAACAGCTATGGCTAATCTTTATTAACCAGACTCTGTATCAGTCAATTTTTGCTCCATAACAAGAACCCTTAAAATCAGTGGTTTAAAGTACTAAACTATTATTGCTCAGGTGTCTCTGGGTTGCCTGGGGTTTAGCTGATGTGGGAATAGGCTCAGCTTGGCATTTCTGTTTCAGGCTGTGGCAGCCAGCATGGCCCTGTCACATTTGCCTCAATCCCCATTAGACCTATGGGCTACCAGGGAAGATTCTACTCAAGAGTTTTAACAGAGGGCACAAGATACAAGCACAATATAGGAGGCTTCAAGGGCTTAAGCTAAGATCCAGAACACTCACTTCCTCTTTATTAGTCAAAGTTACCCTTTGAGATAGCATGGAGGGACCTGGAGAGTATTACATTAAGTGAAATAAGCCAGTCAGAGAAAGACAAAGACAAGCATCACATGGTCTCACTCATATGTGGAATCTAATGAACACAATAAACTGATGAACAACATAGATCCAGAGACATAGAAGCATGGAACAGACTGATGAATCTCAGAGGGAAGGTGGGGGTGGGGGGGAGAGATTAACTGGGGAACTTATATTCATAATAGAGGCCCTATGCATAAAAATTTGTGCACTGGAGGGGGGGTCCCTCAGCCCAGCTTGCCCCCTATCACATACTGGGAGCCCTCAGGGGATGTCCTTGAGGAGCGGGCCTAAGCCACAGTCTGGTCTCCCTTTGTGGGAGGCGACCGGGCTGATCAGGAGAAGGCACCAGCCCCATCACCCCGCTGTTGCAGCCACTGCCAGTCACCGCAGCCACCAAGGTTTTTTCATCAACACGGACTCCAGTCCCTTTACCATGGAAAAATGACAACTTTCTTTAGGCATTTTCAAGACGTGTCTTTCATAGGATATGACATTTCTTTTTTCTTTCTTTCTTTCTCTTTCTTTCTTTCTTTCTTTCTTTCTTTCTTTCTTTCTTTCTTTCTTTCTTTCTTTCTTTCTTCCTTCCTTCCTTCCTTCCTTCCTTCCTTCCTTCCTTCCTTCCTTCCTT
>NW_005370031.1:1046907-1053563 GCF_000412655.1 Myotis brandtii | reverse complement strand
ACCTTCCTTTTTTTCTCCAGGAGTGTGGTAAAAAACCCTACATCACCTTATTGGATTCTTATTACCCAAGTTACTGAGAATATTACCAGTGGCATACAGGGAGCTTAGCCAATGAGCAGTCAGAAAAGGTGTTTCCTCTGTAGTTCACACCAATTGCCGGCTCGGCCCCTGCCCAGGCCTAACGCTGTAGCCGGGTCATTAGGCCTGGGCAGGGGACCCCCAGCTTCCACAATCATCGGCTTCGCCCCTGCTCCCCATGATCGCTGGCTCTGCCCCTGATCCCTGCCATCACCGGCTCCCTCCCTGCTCCCCGTAATCTCCCGCTCCACCCCTGCCCAGGCCTAATGCTTGTGGCCGAGTCGTTAGACCTGGGCAGGGGACCTCCTGCTCCCCGTGATTGCTGGCTCTGTCCCTGCTTCCCGCCATTGCAGGCTCCCTTCCTGCTCCCCGCCATCACCAGCTCCACCCCTGCCCAGGCCTAATGCCTCTGACCCAGGCATTAGGCCTGGGCAAGGGACCCCCAACTCTGCCCCTGCTCCTGGTGATTGCTGGCTTCTCCCGCCTCTGGCCAAGGCGTTAGGCCTGGGCAGGGGACCCCCAGCTCCCCGCGACTGCTGGCTCCACCCCTGCTCCCCACCATCGCCGGCTCCGCCCCAGCTCCCCGTGATCACTGGCTCTGACC
Source organism: Myotis brandtii (assembly GCF_000412655.1). Lineage (NCBI taxonomy): Eukaryota > Metazoa > Chordata > Mammalia > Chiroptera > Vespertilionidae > Myotis > Myotis brandtii. The sequence continues at coordinate 1,052,881 of NW_005370031.1, read as the reverse complement.
CTGCCCAGGCCTAACGCCTGTGGCCAAGGTGTTAGGCCTGGGCAGGGGACCCCGAGCTCCTGCAATCGCCAGCTCCCTCCCTGCTCCCTGCCATCACTGGCTCCACCCCTGCCCAGGCCTAATGCCTCTGACCAAGTCCTTAGGCCTGGGCAGGGGACCCCCAGCTCCCTGTGATCACCGACTCCGCCCCTGCTCCCTGCCATCACCAGCTCCACCCCTGCCCAGGCCTAACTCTTCAAGGCGTTAGGCCTGGGCAGGGGACCTCTCAGCTCTGATTTCAGGCTCCGATCGCCCCTGGGCACCTACATATGCAAATTAACCACCATCTTTGTTTGGTTAATTTGCATACCCATCTGGTTGGCTGGTGGGCGTAGCAAAGGTACGGTCAATTTGCATGTTTGTCTATTATTAGGTAAGATATGCATAGCTCATGGACACAGACAACAGTGTGGTGAAGGCTTGGGAAGGGCAGGTGTGGAGTGAAGGGGGTGAATGGGAAAAAAAAGGAGGGGACATCTGTAATACATTCAACAATAAAGATAACTAAACAAAGCCAAATATACATTATCTCTTTAGTGAGTGAGATTGAGAAGTCACATGACAAAAGGAGAAGTGAAAAATGTAGACCAATAATGCAATCTACTACCCACACAATGCCCCAGGCTCCTGTGTTCATGTTACATACATCATTTCATTTAGTCTTCAGAGCAGTCCCATGTATTGTTGTCATCATTTTACAAATAAGAAACTGAGATTCAGAGAGGTTAAGTAACTTGTTTAGGAGTACACTGCCAACAAATGGTAAAGCAGTGATTGACATTTAAGCAGATCTTAAATACTACGCAATTTTTCTCAAATGTTCCATCCTACCTGGTTTCAAAGACTCTTTCTATATTTAGTATAAAGATTTTAAAGATGTGGGATATAATGTTCAGTCATCATGATAATGATAATGAGTAAGGATAGAGCATAACAAGAATTCTGCTGGGATAACACTATTCATTTTTAAGTCATCTCATCCTTAAAATTCATTTGTGAGACAGAATAAGGATAATGTCCTCAGCAGGAAAGAATCACAGGAAAATTAATAAATTAAATTTCCATTTATAGGTCTTTTGTGAGCAATAATTATTCCTATAACAATAGAGATACTTTTCTTTGACAACAGATACCACATATAAAATTATAACTGATTCTATTTTATAAAAAAGTGCAACACACAAATGTAGTTTTATGTATTCTAATACCATTAAGCAAAACCCACAAATGACTATAATAATGATAGAGAACTTTAATGAATGGAAATGAGTTGTTACAGTATCAGTAGAAATATAAGTACACTCCTAATTAAAGTATTTTCTAATTGTCTTCTTGGCAATCAATGGCAACGTAATCTTAGAATATGTTTATATTTGCATTGGTCTCTTGATTTTACATACTTTCATATTTTTTGTCTAACAATTGTCTTCAGAAACCTAAAGAAGTGCCTGACTAGCATGGCTCAGTGGTTGAACGTCAACCTATGAAACAGGAGGTCACAGTTTGATTCCTGGTCAGGGCACATGCCTGGGTTGTGGGCTCCATCCTTAGTGTGGGGCGTGCAGAAGGCAGCCGATCAATGATTCTCTCCCATCATTGATGTTTCTATCTCTCTCTCCCTCTCCCTTCCTCTCTGAAATCAATAAAAATATATTTAAAAAATAAAAAGCAACCTAAAGAAGTTTAGTTGAATCAAAAAATAAGTCTGTACCATAGGACTTAGAGATGATTCTATACTGTTTGCATACTGTTCTTTGTTGTATAAAGTGTGGCTTAGTAAATATCACAAACTATTAAAAGAGCATAATATTCTAAAATAAAAATGAAAACAACAGGACACAATTAAATAAGATGGGCTGTGGCATAAATACAACCTCCATGTCACAAAATTTCTCCCAAATGTTAAGCCATACACAGAGGTTTTATTTGGGAATAAGATTAGCATTCATAGCAATTGGAATACTAACATATTGAAATGAATGTCTCTGTGCAGCTTGTGAAATAACATATAGAATCCTTGTCTTCGAGACCATTATGTTTTTTAAGATTAATAGTTGTAATGAATCTCACACTTGGTCCACTTCCCTTACTTCACGCCAAAAATGTTTCAGAATCTCATTAAATGCAGACTGGAAGCTAGGGCCTTGAGAGAATTTCTATGTTTGTTCTGCTGAGGAAAGTGCATGATATGTAATAAAAATTCAATAATTATTTGGACGAATGTAGTTTTATGAGCTTTTATACCACTAGACTCAAGCAGAACTGGGTTCTTAGCAGTTGAACAACCTCAGTCAAGTTATTTAATATTACAAAGCCCCATTTTTTTTGTTTTTACCCATAAAAATGGGGATAAAAATCTATGTCATACAGTAGTTTAGAGGAGGAAGTCAAAATATTTATTCATAACCAAATTCCCCCAACCTTCATTAACTGATGAGTTAAAATGGAATCATACTATTAAGTCACATTTAAAAAATATATATTTTTACTGACTTCAGAGAGGAAGGGAGGGGGAGAGAGAGATAGAAACATTAATGATGAGAGAATCATGGATTGGCTGCCTCCTGCACACCCCCCACTGGGGATGGAGCCACAACCTGGGCATGTGCACTGACCAGGAATTGAACCATGACCTCCTGGTTCATAGGTCGATGATGCTCAACCACTGAGCCATACCAGTGGGGCCTAACTCACGTTTTTTTCAAAAATATATTTTATTGATTTCTGAGAGGAAGGAAGAGAGAGAGAGAGAGAGAGAGAGAGAGAGAGAGAGAGAGAGAGAAACATAAATGATGAGAGAGAATCATCAATCAGCTGCTTCCTGCAAGCCCTCTACTAGGGATGGAGCCCACAACCTGGGCATGTGCCCTTGAGTGGAATCGAACCCAGGGCCCTTCAGTTCGCAGGCTGATGCTTTATCCACCGAGCCAAACCGGCTAGGGCTCTAACTCATATTGTAATCATTCTAGCCCCCATTTGCTGAGGCAGAACTTCAGTCCCTTCCCCCAAGATCTCTACCAGTTATGCCTGATGTTACCAGGGAGAGTTTCAAATGTGCTCATGAGAGGACATCTCCTATTTCTTGACCTCAAACCTTTTCACTGTTGCTCATGGCCTGCAACAGCACTTGAGAATCAATTCTCCCCTAGCTGGCTACCACTCAACCTTCTTGGAAATGGTAATACTGTACCCTATGTTGCTACCTCTTGTTCCTGATGTTTTAGCTTCTCTGAGTAGCCACAGGACATTCCTTGCGTTTTATTGGGTACTCATTGAGTTGCTGCTCCTAGGTATTTGATGCAAAATAAAGGGATCATCCTTGCCCTTCAGCCTGTAGAGCCTCTCTCTCTAAAGTTCAATTACAAATCAACTTTCTGAGCTAGGGAGGTCAGTATCTGAGACAGAAATCATGCTATTGTCTGGCCAGGTAAATTCATACAGACAGACCACCTCCTAACCTTCCTAAGTCTCCTTCCACCTTTAGGATGGATTTTAGCATACATGAGAAGAAGAAACTCACATCTTGCTGCCAGTCACAGCCCCTTGAGAAGATAAGACCCTGTGTTTGGTAGGGTTTTGGATACCTAGTGCAGTTTGGCTCACCATTACTATGGACTTCATCATATAAAATGGCTCCTTTAAGATTTTTCTGGATCTGGGCCCCTTATAGCTTCTCCTGAGATCATAATTTGTTTAGTCTGGAATGAGTTGTTAGCATAGGTAATTTCTGAAAGTTCCATAGATACTCCTAATGTGTAGCTCAGGGTTAAGAATCACTATTCAGAGAATCTGATGAAAAATTAGTTTACTAGATAGAATGTGCATTATAACTAGTGGCCCAGTGCACGGATTTGTGCACATTGAAAGAAAATTAATTAAAAGAAATATTGTAATATCGCTATTCACCCTTTCTCTATAATAGAAGTGTCAACCAAATTCACGATAATGACAGATGGAAACAAGCATGTGATTGGCACCAGTGAAAGCTTTATATGTATTGCACATGCGTGAGTGAACTTAGCCTTTTATAGATATAGAACAAACTTGCTTAATTAGACCTGCTTTCTGATTTAGCTAAACTTTTTCCAGCCCAGCGAAGCACCCCAACTTCTCTTTCAGGTAATTGTCAGCAACACACCAGTAAATATCAACATGAAGCAGATTATTATTGTAGATCATGCAGGGAGAACAAAGGGTAAAATATTTAACTGCAGTAGTGTTTGACTATATTCTGCACAGTGAGAAACCTGAAGTCATTTTCAAGTTCCACCATTTCTTCTTTTCAGTCGGGTCAAATTTCTAAACTTTCTAAATCTCCGTTTTCTGGCTAATGAAAAGAAAATAGGATTCTACTGAGTCTCCTATCTACCTACTCCAGGACTTCTGTGAGGATCTAATGAGATGAGGCACTGGAAAATGCTTCACAGACATTTGGTTACAGTGTAAATGTTTCCACCGGGGTATAAAGCAAGTGGTGTTCCTGGGCTGAAGAAACTCCAAGGAGGCTAGTCACTAGGGAGAGGAAGTTGGGCGTTGCTACGTGATATCATTACCCGACACCCACAGTGAGAGTTTCTGGGCTGGGCTGGGCTGTGGGCCGCATTTTGCACCATGGGGTCTTGGCAGTGTTGGCTGCAATTTGGCGGGGTGTCGCTCTGGGGTGGTGGTGGGGTCTGTGTCCCACTTAGGGGAAGCCGAGTGTTGCTTTGTGGGCTCCAGGTCCATGGTGCCGTTTCTTTGTAAATGGCAGCTCCTGCATTGAGCGTTTTCCCCCTGGTGGTCAGTGCATGTCATAGTGACCTGTCAGATGGTCGGAGGGACACTTAGTATATTAGCCTTTTATGTATATAGATTTTAGTAGAATGTCATGTGTCTGTGAACAGCCTGAAAGCTAGTTTAAAGATAATTGATGTAGACCCAGTAAGTTTGGTTGTTTCTCCATATGAAGGAGTAGCCATGCTGGGCAGACTTCTAGAAGAGATATAAATGGGGCCATATACCAGAGTGAAGCAATAATTAGCTTCACCTAATACAGCGCCATTCCCCGCCCCCTTATTTATTTGTATTTTCCTAATGTTTCTGATATGATGTTATGCTATCCTGTAGTAGGTGATTAATAAATGTTTGTTGACTCAATGTTATTGAAGTGCATGTTACTACTGAAATTAAGGAGAATATTTAGATACAGTAAATCAGAATGAGAATAATAAAAAGAGATTTATTAAGTGTTTCACTTTGGGGAAAGTAGAATGACCAAGGTTCATTGATCAGGCTATTAACACTGGGAAAAAAATCTATGTCCAAGATCTAGAGAAATAATAATATCCATTTTTCATGCAATAGAAGAAAATATCAGTGAGAAATGTGTGGCAAGAGGGTCACAGAAATACTGTGATGGTTTTGAATAAATAACCACTCCCTAGATTGTCTGGAAACTTACATGAGACTTGGTTCTTATTAAACTGTAATAAAATCAGCAAGGATGTTTTCTAGCTAAGATAAGGTAAGAAAATAAAATTGCAATTAAGACAAGACAGGTGAAAGTTTTGATTATACCAGAAATAGAATGAATGAATACTTTTAAATTTTGACAGCTGTAAAATCAATTGTAAGAAATAGTTAGGACACTGGAGCTAGAGATTATGACCCATTCTGTGATTTTGACTATTGTTATGATAAGCCAAAGAAAGGTGCCAAGAGTCAAGAAAGGAGAGGGAGGGGAGGAGGGAAATATGTGTGAATATTTGCCTCTGTAGGGAAGCAGATGTATAAATAATTGTATAAATATTATACAACTCTGAAATTAAGGAGAATATTTAGATACAGTAAATCAGAATGAGAATAATGGATGAATCAAAACTCTGGATGAATATAAAATAAAATGACCTATACAAAATATCAAAACAAGAAGGATTCATCTTATTGTCAGGAAGAT
>NW_005370031.1:1020842-1046767 GCF_000412655.1 Myotis brandtii | reverse complement strand
TAAAATATATTTTATTGATTTTTTACAGAGAGGAAGGGAGAGGAATAGAGAGTTAGAAACATCAATGAGAGAGAAGCATCGATTAGCTGCCTCCTGCACATCCCTACTGGGGATGTGCCCACAACCAAGGTACATGCCCTTGACTGGAATCGAACCTGGGACCCTTCAGTACCCAAGCTGATGCTCTATCCAGTGAGCCAAACCAGCTAGGGCCAGTTTAACATTTTCAGCACACACATGCTCTCATCTTTTCTTTCAAAAGCGAGATAATGTCCATTTGAATTAATAATTTTTTCATTTAGATTATTTATACTGTTAATTGTCATTAAATATGTTTCACGGCATCATCTTAAAGCCTTTGATGATCTAAGGCTTCTAGGATCCAATAATAATTACATTTTTATTTGTCCATCATCTCTAATTAGAGTATGAGTTTCTGTGGGTGGAGACTATGTTTTATTTACTATTGCATTCCCAATATCAAATCTGCATACGTCATATAATAGGCATCCAAATAATTGTTGAAGGAGTATCAGCTAATCTATATATATAAAAGCCTAATATGCTAAGTGTCTGATTATTTGACTCTTCGACCAGTCTCTATGATGCACACTGGCCACCAGGGGGAAAACGTTCCGACCTGTGGGTGAGCTTGCTGCTGGGGACTGGGTGAGACAGGCCAGGCACGCCCTGGAGCCCTCCCGTGGTCCCTCCTCAGCCAGGGTGGGGTTCTGGATTGCGAAATGGTGCAGGCCAGGCTGAGGAACCCCACCGGTGCACTGAGCCTCTAGTGGTATATAAAAATAATTCTGGTCACTCCAAGCTTCAGGGCATGGAATAGGATAAATTATAGCTGATAATGACAACCTCCTAACATATCACAGTGTTATCCCATAGCATGAAAGTAATGCATTCAAAATAAATATGACAAGGACAAAAAACACTCACTAAAGGTAGGGATTCTCTGTAAATATGTTTCATTAAGAAGAAAACTGCCCTAGCCGGTTTGGCTCAGTGGATAGAGCATTGGCCCACGGGCTGAAGAATCCCAGGGTTCTATTCCAGTCAAGGGCACGTACCACAGTTGCAGGTTTGAACCTGATCCCCAGCCCTGGTCAGAGTGCATGCAAAAGATAACCAAATGATGTGTCTCTCTCACATTGATGTTTCTCTCTCTCTGTCTCCCCCTCCCTTCCACTCTCTCTAAAAATCAATGGAAAAATATCCAAAAAACTAGTGATATCCACTTTCATAAATAATTTTATATTTTATTGTGATTTGACTCTACATAGTGTCCTTTTAAAATATTAAATAGTAAACATTTACAAAATTAATAAAATTTGCATTAATTTTTAAAATATGAATTAATCTTCTCTTAAGGTGTATGCAAACTTGGTACAGCCTCTAACGTTTTAGACAATAAAAACAAATAAATTTTTCATTTCCTAATGAGCCTCAGAAAAATGGAAAGATTTATTTGATGACTGTTTCTTCTGAATATACATTTGGTTGCTCTAAGAGACACTTATTATTTTATAGAATAGTACAAGGAGCAGCTACTTAACCTTACACGTAAACAGCTTACACAATTTGAGGTCATATCTATTCAGGTAACAGATATCATATTTTCACTTGGATAGAAAATATTCTACAGTGTAAACGTGTCAAGATAGTCTGAATAATTTAAATCTTTGTAACTCAGACAAACCTTGCCAGTAACACAACATATTTGTTTTTCAGTACTGTTTTGTGGAACATGCTATGTAGGCAATTGAAAGATGGTAATCACTTTGGGGGGATTCCAGTTTAAAAGACAATTTTGTTTTCTGTGCTTCAATGATGTAAAGCAAAAATTCTATACAATTTGTAATAGAATTGTTTTTAACACATACCATTTTTTAAAATCTCTATAGTATATTTATCCCTTAAACGAATGCCATTTGAAAAAGAATGCAAGTTCAATGTTATTTCCTTTCATTGTAACATATTACCCAAATAAGAAAGGAAAAGGACTAGTGGGTTTCAACAATAAACACTATAGCCTGTCCGCTACAGTGCTTTCAATCTTTAATGCACATATGAATCTACTGGAAAAATCTTGTTAAAATGTGGATCCTGAATCAGTAAATCTGGGGAGAGTCAAATATTCTGAATTTCTAACCACCTTCCCAATGATACTTTCAGATGCTCCTGGTCCCAGGATTGCAGGTGGAGTAGCCAGCATTTATGATTAAAAGGTCCATGGTGGGGGTGGTGGAGAGAGCGGGAGTATTAAGTGAGATACCAGGCAACTGACAAAAAGTGTTATAACTTTCCCTTGACCGGTACGTATATTGACCTAGTAATTTTTGCTCTGTGAGTGGTTGCTTGTTTGTTTTGTTTTTTAATTATTTGATTATTAGGAATAAATAAAAATCATTTTTGTCTGGTAAGCAATAATTAGGTTAAGTTGTACATGAGATTCAGTGAGTGAATGTATAAGCCATCTTTTTTAATAGCCTCAAAATAAATATAGAAGTAAATGTACTAAGCGAGAAGAAAGAGGATACTAAGGTTAACTATAGGAAGAGATAAACCCAACAGGAATTACAAAGGTCTGTTTTATACTATCCAGGAGAGTCAGAGAGAGACGGACACAGGACTAGATAGCTTATGTGCAACTGTGTGAGAGCAGAGACAAACTGGAAGTCACAAAGTTTAGTTCAACTGGAGCAAATAAAATTGCGACAGACTCAAATATTTTGCCAGTAAGTACTGGTTTAGTGGTATGGTTTTGTTTTAAAAAATACTGAATAACAATAGAGGCTGAAAAGGAAACTATTTGCTTGTCAAAATACTTTAAAATCACTTTCATTCTTCTGTGAGCCTTTTATGTTATGAAAGAGAATTTCCAGGATTTCTTTTTCTGCATAATCATTACCAAACCCATTAATTTATCAAGTTTGACTTCAAATATTCCTGTTTGGTTATTTTACACATAAAAGATACTAACTTCTAGGGAGGGAATTAGAGCTCAAGTTTATAAACTGAATTGATAGAAGGCATGATATTCTTTCACTAAAAAGGAATGGATTTCAAGGCATATTTTATTGGTCTGACATGCTCTTCTTAAACTGATGGCTGTGGTTCTCAAGCTTTCAAGATAAAGAAGTGGTTCCAATCAGTAGGTCTCCTTCCCCAATGGATAAAATAGTTCTCATCCATGTGATCAATCATTGCTTTTGTAGTTGTTCATCCTCACCCGAGGATATTTTTCCACTGATTTCCAGAGAGAGTGGAAGGGAGGGGGAGAGACAGAGAGAGAGAGAGAAATATCAATGTGAGAGAGACACATGGATTGGTTGCCTCCCACATGAGCTCCACCCAGGGCTGGGGATCGAACCTGCAACCCAGGCATGTGCCCTTGACTGGAATCGAACCCTGGACCCTTTATTCCACAGGCCAATGCTCTATACACTGAGCCAAACTAGCTAAGACCAATCATTGCATTTTAATCAATATAAAAATCACAAGATTATTGACCATTAGGGGGAAATATCTCTATTAAGGACAAATAGCTTCCAAGAAATACTATCATGAGAATAATATCCTATATAATAAAGGGGTAATATGAAAATAGACCTAATGGCAGAACTGAACAACCAATCAAAGCATAATATGCTAATGATATGCTAAGGCTTCTCAACCACTCGCTATGATGTGCACTGACCACCAGGGGGCAGATGCTCCACCAGTAGGTTAGCTTGCTGCTGGGGTCCGGCCTATCAGGACTGAGCGAGATGGGCCAGACATGCCCTGGAGCCCTCCCACGGTCCCTCCCTGGCCCAATCGTACACCCTGGGGTCCCTCAGCCTGGCCTGCGCCCTCTCGCAATCTGAGACTCCTTGGGGGATGTCAGAGAGCCGGTTTCAGCCTGATCCTGCAGGCCACTCCCCTTGGGAGGGTGCCAGACACAGGGCTCATGGCTGGTGAGAGGTGCTGCAAAAGTGCGAGCCTCTCCCTATCAGGACTGATTGGGTGCAAGCCCGTGGCAGGCACAGTGAGGCCGGGATGAGCGGGAGCGGCAGTAGGTGCTGCAGGCGGCATTGGACTGTGGGTTTTGGCCCGATCCCTGCAGGCCACCCAGAGGGACCCCACCCATGCATGAATTCTTGCACCGGGCCTCTAGTAATGAAATAAGACTTAATCTTGGATACATCCTGCCAGCTAAGACATTGTTAGCCTATAGCAGTGGTCAGCAAACTGCTGCTTGCGAGCCACATGCAACTCTTTGGCCCCTTGAATGTGGCTCTTCCACAAAATACCAACTTCTGCGCATGGGCCACGAAGTTTCAATCACACTGTACATGCATGCCTGCACGTGGTATTTTGTGGAAGAGCCACACTCAAGGGGCCAAAGAGCCACATGTGGCTCGCGAGCCACAATTTGCCAACCACTGGCCTATAGGATACATCCAGCTCTCAGTTTTCTGAAAGCAGACCCCAAGATGAAGCTTCGTGTAAAAGTGGTTTATTAGGAAGTCTTTTCAGTAGAGAAACAAGCAAGCAATGAAAAAAACTGTAGGTAAATAGAAAGAAGTGAGGCAGGGGGAGAAGGGGGCCTCCCAAAAGTGAATATATCAAGCAAGGTTCCATAGAGGGTAACTCTGAATTAGTGTCAAAGTTACTGTCCTCTGGCCTGGCCGGCATGGCTCAGTGGTTGAGTGTCGACCTATGAACCAGGAGGTCATGGTTCCATTCCTGGTCAGGCACATACCCAGGTTGCAGGCTCGATCCCCAGTGGGGGACATGCAGGAGGCAGCCGATTCATGATTCTCTCTCATCATTGATGTTCCTATCTCTCTCTCCCTCTTCCTTCCTCTCTGAAATCAATAAAAAAAGTATTTTTAAAAGTTACCTTTCTCTGGACACAGTATAAATCACACCTAGAGTTGTCTCAACCAGAGGGCAAAAAAGCTGGAGTATTTATACTCCTGAGACCAGCCAGGCAGCCTTCAGTAGCTAAGGACCAAGCCTCAGGGGTCATAAGTTACCAGGAACTTCTGGCTCTTTCAGTTCAGGTAAAGCAGTTCTGTGGCCTGAGGGGAGTTTTCAGACAAACACAGGTTGTGGGGAGCGGGGAGAGGAGTGAATGCAAAGTGGGAAACCCCCTGCACACAAATAGTAAAGGGCTGGATAGGTTAGGAGCAGGACACAGACTGAATAGGCTTTCCTTCCCAAGTATCCAAAACAAGATCATAAGAGAAATGCTTTTTAAAAATTTAATCTTCATTTAAAGGACACTGCATCCTATGAAATTCCACATAGAAATAAGAAACCCATTGAGAGGCGGCACTTCATACAGTGTGTACAGTTTGGAACTGTTCAAGTATAGTTTGTTGTTACAATAACAAACTACATTTAAAAACGGTTCTTAGTAGAGAAACAGTAAAACAAACCTGTATGAAACATAGTACACAACAAACAAATTTATGCCTCAGCTGTACAATCTAACAGTTAAAATTCCCAGGAGTGCCATCCTTCAAAGGTAGTTTCTGGCATAACATTTTGATCTTCCTCTTCCTCTACAGAGAAATCCTTCTCTATCAATTTCTTAAAATATATTTTGTATTGTTGATAGTATTATAGATATCCCCCCCCTCCGCATTTACCTACCTCCTCCCAGCCCCTACCCACCCCCTAGGTCTTCACTACCCTATTGCCTGTGTCCATGGGTTTCGTTATCTATTTTTTAATTTATTTTTTAATTTTTATTGATTTTAGAGAGGAAGGGAGAGGGAGAGAGAGATAGAAACATCAATGATGAGAGAGAATCATTGATTGGATGCCTCCTGCATGCCCCCAACTGGGGATCAAGGCCGCAACCCGGGCATGTGCCCTTGACTGGAATCGAACCTGGGACCCTTCAGTCCACAGGCCGACACTGTATCCACTGAGCCAAACCAGCTAGGGATCTTTATCAATTTTAATGAAGCTTTGTACACAGACTTGTTTTCATGGTTTTGTAGAGCATCCATTTTGTCCAAACCTCCAAATTCTTCCATCACTGTATGCACTAAGTTTCTCAGTTTCACCAAGTTTCTCAGCAGCCTGAAAGATCTTTGAAATGGCATCCAGAATAACCAGAATAATTTTGGTATCTTTCGCAGTCAAGAAGTTCATCAGTTCTATTATGCCAAGATGAACGAGGTATACAATCTGTTCAACTGTTCCACCACTTGTAGAACTGGCCACAGCCCATACAGCTTCCTTTTGTGTCTTAAAGTCTGCCTTAGAAAGAACAGCAATGAGGAATGGGACTAATCCATGATTCACAACTTGCTATATCCGGTCCTGGAGGCCAGCTGTGATGTTTGACATTGTCCATGTAGCCTCCTTCTGAATATTAGTTCTGGAGTTCATTAGCAGGCTGGGAAAGACGGCAAGTGCTCCCGCATCTATTAAACCCTGAGTCTGTTTATCTGTCTCAGTGAGATTATTTCCTATGGCTTTAGTGCAGGAGTCACGATTGGCAATTCAGAAGCTCTTAGAAACCTCACAATTTGGGGCACAACTCCTGCTTTCATGACCATTTCAATCATTCATTTGAATGATCAGTAAGGTAGGAAATGGCCCAGCAGCTATCTGCTAGTATTTATGGATCCTCATCATGTAGGAGACAAACTAAAGTAGGAAGAATCTGCTCAATAACATCTAATGGGGGTGAAAGATTCTTGTTGCGATAGGGGTTTAAAAGTGTCCAGGTAAAATGACATACGTAACTGCTGTGGCTGACCAGCAGCCCCTGGATGATGGATGAGCGGATTACTCAGACACAGTTTGACTGTGAAAGAGAGGGCTAAGGGGCCCCTGGCTCTAGCAGCCAGAGAAGCCTCGATTGCCTGCCTCGTTAGCCTTTATTGGAATTTTTATCTTTAGATACAATCAGTAGGGTGAGTAATCTCAGGAGGACACATGTGATTACATTGTCCTCTAGGCAAGGGCACCCAGGGATTAAGCATAAGGATTCCAGTAAACACCCGGGGGTCTGCACATGCACAGACTTGTTTGGAAAGGCCAAGGAATAATTAGGGGCGCCGCCTTCGGCACTCTCCTAAGTCTCCCCTAAGTTGGAATTCCGATAAACAGGGCAGGCGGCCTTCCACACACTTCCCTTTTCTCAGAATGTCCTCCTTACAAACTTTCCAACCAAGTCTCATGCTCCCCAACAAGTAACCACGTTATGTAAGTAAAGATGAAAAGATGACATCCCAGGAACTACAAGAAAAGCCAATAGTGGGTCAACTGCAGCATATATGATAACCAAGTCTCACAAAACTGAACCATCACCTGCAATGTTTCCCAGAGCCCATGTGGCTTGTTCACTGCTGTGAGCCTGGGGAGATGCCAAGAGAAATGAATGCTGGGATAGCACCTCCATCTACTACAGCCTTGGTCTGTTCCGAAGCCCTGGAAGCAATGCTAGCGAGGGCCCAAGCAGATTCCAACTGGATGGGACTACAATCAATTCTGCCCAAGAAGGACACACAGTCTGGAATCGAATCAGCCTGGATTATGTTGTCTATGGGTGACTGTTTTTCTCTAGAAAGTAGTTTCCTCACAGCCTGAATAGCTTGGAGCTGGCTTTCCAAATCGTTGCTATTTATGCCTTCAACCATGTCCTCAACAGAGCAATTTACAGTGCCCTGTTGTTGCGGTTTTCCTGCCGTGGAGAAGTAGCATCATCAGGAAATGAGCTGACATTTCTCCTTTGAGCATCTGGTCACCCTTCTTAGCTTTCCTCAGCTCCACATTAATTTCTGAACTGGCTTTTCCCTTGTTCTTGGATCTGTTAAGGCGGGCAGCTGGCGAATTAGCATTCTCGTTGGTGGACGTGGTTAGGAGACAAAGGGAGAAAGCTACACAGTCAGCTCAGGCTTTCACGGGGGACAGTGAGGGGCCCACTGTCTGCAGTTCCGCTGCTCTGAAAACACCCACCACGAATCAACCTGAAGATGGTATCAGAAATGCTAATTTTTTAAAATAAGAAAATATATTTCAGTATGTAGAACAGACATAGGTTAATATAATCAAGACATATAAAGATCCTACAAATCAATTTTTAAAATATATATATTTTTATTCATTTAGAGGAAGGGGGGAGAGTAAGAGAGAGAGAGAGTAACATCAATGATGAGAGAGAATCATTGATCATTATGACCTAACATTATCGAAGCTGAAGTATTAACAGGATTGCAGGTAGAGAGGCTGTTCTGATTCCAAGAATTTGTCCCCATCTGACACTGGCCTCCCATTTAAATTGATTCGACGACGGTTTCCTGTGATGCCAGCGTTTGCGAAGACTATTAATAATCACAGGACAAACTCTAGCCCAGCCGTGGGCAAACTACGGCCCGCGGGCTGGATACGGCCCGTTTGAAATGGATAAAACTAAAAAAAAAAAAAAAAAACCCGTACCCTTTTATGTAATGATGTTTATTTTGAATTTATATTAGTTCACACAAACACTCCATCCATGCTTTTGTTCCGGCCCTCCGGTCCAGTTTAAGAACCCATTGTGGCCCTCGAGTCAAAAAGTTTGCCCACCCCTGGTATAAGAAATCATTCACAAAAGAAGGACTAAATAAAATCAAAACACATGAAAAGATGTTCAATTTCACTAATAGTCAAATTAAACGTGAATTAGGTTTGCCATGTCTTCTTATTAAATTTGGGATGATTTTAAAAATAAGAAATGCTTATTTAAAAAAATAGTATTTGTATTGCCTTACTCTATCACACACACATAAAATAGATATTATCAAACAATAAGGGGAAATATCTGCATATTTGCCAAATTACATAGGAAACATTTATAGTTACTGTGTAATGTAACTTTGATTATCTTTTTTTTTTTAATCCTCACCAAGGATATTTTTTCCATTGATTTTTTTAGAGAGACTGGAGGGGAAGGAGGAGTATGGGGGAGAGAGAAACATCAATGTGAGAGAGACACATCGATTGGTTGCCTCCAGTTCGCACCACAACCAGGGCCAAGGATTCAGGCTGAAACCGAGGTATCTGTCCTTGACCAGGAATCAAACCTGCAACCCTATGTCTGATGCTCTGACGACTGAGCAAACCAGCCAGGGCTCTAACTTTGATTATCTATAAGGCTTTGAGTTTTATTCCCAACACTCTAGTGTTTATTTTTTTTTCTTGGAGAATGATTATTTTAATTTCCCAGGGTTGACTAGTCTAAATCACCTACCCAAAATTTCTAAAAAAGATACTGAGAAGCAAGTTTCTCTGGTCTCAACTTCATGACTCTTCCATTTTAGTTTCATTGTGGTTTTTAAATTTTTTTCTGCTTTGTTGCTACCACACCTCCTGAGTTCTGCTTTGTTGTTTGTTCGTACATTTGTTTGTTTGTTTATCTGTTTCTTAAAACCTTCCCTGATATTATAGGTTATTTCTAAATCAAAGAAGAACTTTGATTTCATGTAATAAACACACAACTGAAACTCCCTTCAAAGTCTAGGCCTCTCTTCCCTTCCATACTCCAAATTTGCAGCCTTAAATGGAAACACTCCTGAAACACAAAAATAATCTATTTCTAAACAGAGTGAACATTTTAATCTATCTCCCATTTATTCCATCTTCTCTTGATAATAGTTTCTAATCTTCAGCTGGGTAAGAACCTAATTTTAATGATATTCACCCAGAGAAAGTAGAGCCAAAAGATGGAGAAAAGAAATCTGAGAACTAGAGATATTCCTGAGTTCCTGAAAAGCTATATCTGGTTGCCGCAGTCTTTTTTTGCAGCAAGGGTTCAGGAATCTGGAGAAGGGCTCTGCATAAATGAATAGAGACTAGACAAGAAATATAAATTTGGAAGGCATTAGGGGAGCCAGACGGAGGCTCCACTCTCTAGTGAAGTGGGCTCTCTGAATCTCCAGACCCATGGCTTTTTATTTACTGGAAAACACATTGGCCCTTTAGGAATGCAAACAGGCATATCAAAGATAAAGTTTGGTAAACAGGAAAAGATTATCAGGTTAGGGGAAATGCCTACAGCTGTTCAGCAGCAGGTGATAATATGCAGATTTTCAGCCAGCCTTCTGAGGAACTTCTCGAATTTATTATGCTTACTACTGTCCTTAGCCTCCAGCATCTGGTCTTTGCATTTTCTCCAGACTGCTCATTCCTATTTGCTAAGGCTAATTTTAGCTGTTTTCTGTCACTTTATTTTTTAAAAAATATATTTTATTGATTTTTCACAGAGAGGAAGGGAGAGGGATAGAGAGTTAGAAACATCGATGGGAGAGAAACATTGATCAGCTGCCTCCTGCACACCCTCTACTGGGGATGTGCCCGCAACCAAGGTACATGCCCTTGACTGAAATCGAACCTGGGACCTTTCAGTCTGAAAGCCGGCGCTCTATCCACTGAGCCAAACCGGTCAGGGCTGTCACTTTCTTTTAAAAAATATATTTTTATTGATTTCAGACAGGAAGGGAGAGGTAGAGACACATAGGAACATCAATGATGAGAGAGAATCATTGATTGGCTGCCTCCTGCATGCCCCCTACTGGGGATAGAGCCCACAACCTTGACCAGAATCAAACCCAGGACCCTTCATTCTGTAGGCCAATGCTCTATCCACTGAACCAAACCAGCTAGGGCTCTGTCACTTTCAACTTAAATAATTCTAACTAAAACATGCAATTACTTGGTAGTATTAGTATATTTAGGGAGCGTCATTTTCAAAATAAATTATAAATTGTGTTCAGTGAAGTCTCAGAGAATGTCAATTTTTAGAACAATGAGCCTAGAATGAAGTATTGACTTTTACATGCTAAGCTAAAGGAAGTTTTAATTCAACTCATAAAGTCTATCTTAATATAGGACTAAAATCTTCAGAATGTAAACAACTCCCTGAGGCAACACAAAATTATGTATACAATGTTAGAAACTACATGACTTAGAGAAAAGCATGCCGACACATTATAACAAAACAATTTCAAAACGTATAACGATTCCATATCAAATAGAGTGTTTGGTTTTGGTTGAATTGCTGTGAAATAATCCGTTAATGTTATTAGTGTGAAAATGTTCTTTGAATGCTCAGTTTGTGCAGTTCAGCTTAGCCAAAGGTAGACGGAGGTAACCCAAAGCCGAGGGCCTGGCTTATTTCGGTAATCACTTTGGAGCATTGCATTGGCTAGGACTTCTAGCTTATCCTAATTAATTATTCGGTGACATTCAAATCATTTGCCCTGGCATGTGATCAGTTCAAATACATCTGCCAAGCAAACCACTCAAGAAGATGAAGAACACTACATTTTCCCAAACACTCCCAACATTATGTTGGAGCAATTTCATTAGGTCTCAGACTTTCATTTTTAAGAAACTCAGAACTCAAGTTCTCACAGCTACTGCCTATTTGTAGCTTCACAGAGGGGAGAGAGTAATGCAATGCATTACAATAGGAGCGTCTGAGAAGGATAAATGGATTGAGTACTACTGCCAGTTAATCACTTTGAGAAAATGGCCTTCACCTATAGCAGGAATAAACACAGTTGGCAAAAAGTTATTTCTGACTAATGCAGTCTGAAGACTCGAGGCCAAGACAACTACAGGGTAAACCCTTTATATTTGATAAATATAATCCCTCAATTTCAGATAAAGTGTAATTCATGGTTAGTTCCTCCAAATCTCTCACATTGCCTTTTCACCTGTCAGCTTTGATTTTCAGTTGGAGTGATAAGAAAAAAAGTCTCTGCATATTATTTGAATTAGTTACAAAACTAGCAACTCTTCTACACTATTTTAGTTTGAGGAGAGATGAAATTTCTCCTCAGGACATCTTGACTTAAATATTTAACTGAGGCCTACTAGAATGTCCACAAGTCCCTGAGAAGTTTTGGGTAACTTCATCCCCTCTCCCAAAAGACACACATTACATACACATACGGTCACCCCTAAAGTAAGACAGCTAAGAAGTACCCTCATATATATCACTTATATTTATATGACTATAATTTATTTTCTTGAAACTCCTAAAGAATCCAGAGATTAATCTTAGTTGTTTTGTTGTTGTTTGTTTGTTTGTTTGCTGTTTTTTTGTTAATCCTCACTCAAGGTTATTTTTCCATTGATTTTTTTAGAGAAAGTGGGAGGGAGAGGAAGAGGTAGAGAGAAACATCAATGTGAGAGAGACACATCAATTGATTGCCTCCCACACATGCTCTGACCAGGGCCAGGGATAGAGTCTGCAACTGAGATACGTACCCTTGACTGGAATCAAACCCAGGACCCTTCAGTTTGCAAGTCAATACTCTATCCACTGAGCCAAACCAACTAGGGCCAATCTTAGCTTTATACAACTTGGGGGTAGGAGTAATATTAGCAATAATAATAATTACTAACTTTTACTGAGTCTCTTCTACATGCCAAATAGTTTTGAGCCACTTAATAATGTTTAACATCATTACTATATGCCAAACATTTTTCTAAATGCTTCACATGTAATTAACTCATTTATTTTTCATAATGCTTTATATATATATTCCTGTTTTTTAGATCAGGTAGTCGAGGCACAGTGTTTAAATGTCTTGCCCAAGATTGCACAATTAGAAAGTAGAATATATTAAATATCAAACCAGGCAGCCTGCACCTGGAGCTTACACCCTAAATCATCAATCTTAACTCACAAATTTCTACACTTTTCCAAATATGGGTGATTGTTAGAATCAAGTAAGTTATTTGTTTAGTAATTTGGGGTAGCATAGTAGTTAAAAGTGTAAACTTTTAGTCAGACATACTTTCCTACTTATTATGTTGAGTGACATTAACTTATTTGTGCCTTGGTTTAACAGTTTTCTGTAAAATTGGAACACACATGTATCATTATATAAGAGGTTAATTAAAGAAAAAAATATGTCCTTGTGTGTATGTCTGTAACATAACCTCTTTAAGCATTTGTGATTTTCAATACATGGTGTTTTCATCTATTTTGTGCTCTCTGCTTATTTCCACCAAGAATGTAAGTCATATTAGTAAAAATAATATTAATACTATAGGCTTTCTCTGCTTAGAGAATTAGAATGAGTGGAAGATTAGAAAACTAGTGTCTAAGGTAGGGCGTGCAGGCTGGAAAAATAGAATGTATCACCTCTGTTAAAGGACAGACAGAAAGCCTAGCAATAGTACCTCTGATGCACATATAAAAGCACAGCTCTTTGCAGACTTTTTTCTTCCTGTTTGTCTTAATTTCCTGCCTAAATAAAATGCTGTCCTTTTCCTCTATGAAAAAGAAAGAGTGGGACAACTACTCTACAAAGGAAAGGGAACATGGTTTGAAGGATATTCTTTCAGAGAAGACTAGAAACTGTGGACAAAGGGTATGCTTCTGGCTAATTTTTAAAGCTCTGTTGAATGTGGAATTATGGTGTTCAGTTCAGCAAACATGATTGATCCCTAAATGTGGTAGATGTTGGGGATGCCAATATGAATAGGGCAATGCAAGATCCTTATCTGAGAAGAACACCTGAATTCTGGGGAGACCATAGGGACATAAATCAATTTATTCCTTCATCCCACAAGCACCGAGTGTCTATTCTGTGTTAGGAACTGTGTTATCTGCTCTATATATAGAAGTTCAAAAAGGTAGACATGATGATGACCTCCTGAACCTTATATTCTAATGGGTAAGATATGCTGGACCCCACCAGTGCATGAATTCGTGCACCGGGCCTCTGGTATTTTAATAAAAAAAACCCAATAAAATTTAGAAATGTGTCTTATGATAAGACTAGAGGCCCGGTGCACAAAATGTGTGCATGGGTATGGTCCCTAGGCCTGGCCGGCAATCAGGGCTAATCGGGGCCTTCCTTCCCCCCGGCTACTCGGTGCTGGCTGCTGGCTGGGGCCTTCCTTCATTCTGTGCCACCCCCTAGTGGTCAGCACATGTCATAGCGAGCGGTCGAACTCCCGGTCAGTCGAGCTCCCAAGGGGACAATTTGCATATTGGCCTTTTATTATATAGATGTTAAAAAAAGAAAAATGCATTAATGTGAGCTTATAAGGGAGTTTAATCTGATCTTAGGGGTGAAGGATAACTTCCATGTTGTGATGATAAAGAATAGAGGGTAGGGTCCTAGTTAGAGTGAATATAATTCACCATGTCCTTGTTCCAGGTAGGAGACCCATTAAAAACCCAAGGAAGCTCAGTATGATGGAAGATCAGAAAAAGAGGTAGATTTTGTGAGAGATGAAGCTGAGGAAGTGGAGGCCAGATCAGACTTGGCTTTGCCAACCATATTAAGAATTGTGATCTTTATCTTAATAATATTAAACCACTGAATATTTATTTTTCAACAGGTGGGTGACATGATTATTTATGAACTTTCTGGTCATATTGCAGAGCAGTGCTTGTAAGGAGAAAGGGTAAGAATGGATATGAGTAAACCAATTAGAAAGCCATTGCCATAATCAAAATGATAATGAGAACTCTTTCTAGAGAAATGGTGATAAGGATAGACATAAATAGGTGGATTTAAGGAATATTTGAGTTAAAATTGACAAGGCAATGATATGAAAGGTAAGGAAGAGGGTTCAATCAAGGGTGACTTCTTATTTTCTGGTTTATATGCCTGCCATTCTTCAAAGGAACACTAATGAAGGACCATATTTTGAGGCAAAGTTAAGACATTTTATTTTATTTTGTTTTGAAGAGTCAAGGCCAAATTCAAATATAAAGAGAAGTATATAGAAAATATATAGTATGGTGGTTTCACAAAAGAACTAAAAGCAGAGACCTTGAACAGATATTTGTATACCAATGTTCACAGTAGCATTTTTTTTTACAATAGCTAAAATATGAAAACAACACAAATGTCCATGGACAGATGAATGGTTAAATGAAATTCGGGTACATGCTACAACATGGATGAACTTTGAAAACATAATGCCAAATGAAATAAGACAGACACAAAAGGGCAAATATTGTATTATTCCACATATGCAAATTCATAGAGACAGAAAGGAGAATGGTAGTTGCTGGGGGCTGGAGGGAGAGGGTAATGGGAGTTATTGTTTAATGGGTATGAAGTTTCAATTTGGGAAGATGAAAAAGTTCTGGAGATCGGTGGTGGTTATGGATGTACAACAATGTAAACGCACTGCGTGCTACTGAACTCTACTCTTTGAAATAGTTAAAACTTTAAATTTTACATTCTTTATATTTTGCCATCATGTTTTAAAAGTATATTTTTATTGATTTCACAAAGGAAGAGAGAGATAGAAACATCAATGATGAGAGAAAACCATTGATCGGCTTCCCCTGTCATGTCCCCCACTGGGGATCGAGCCTGCAACCCAGGCATGTGCCCTGACCGGGAATCAAACCATTGGCCTTCTGGTACATAGGTCGATGTTCAACCACTGACCCATGCCAGCTGGGCTTACCATAATATTAAAAAATAAGTATAGGGCCTTAACAGGTTTGGCTCAGTGGATAGAGCATTGACCTGTGGACTGAAGGATCCCAGGTTTGATTCCAGTCAAGGGCACGTACCTTGGTTGCAGGCTCCCAGCCCTGGTCGGGGGCATGCGGGAGGTAACCAATCGAGGTGTCTCTCACATTAGTGTTTGTCACTCCCTCTCCCTTCCACTCTCTAAAAATCAATGGAAAAATGTCGAGTGAGGATTAAAAAAAAAGTATAGGGATCTGGAGCTCAGAGTCCTAGGCTAGAAATGTAAGTGAAGGAGTCATTTCTGTATCTATGACAATTGAAACCAAGTAAAATGGCCGACTTTGAATATAGGATAAAAGAAAAATAAATATATAACTAAGCCTGATGAACTCAAATATTACTTGTATACAGAGGAGGACTGGTCTCCAGGAGGGACCAAAAAGAGGAGGGATGACTAAGAGATTATGAGAAACACAAAGAGAAAATATTAGAGAAGTTAAGGGGCAAGAACATTTCTAGGAATCAGTGATCAATACTGTTTCAATGTTCCTTCAATCCTTCTCGGTGGAAGAATTCCATTTCTCAGTTACCTTAAAAACTCCTTCCAGGGCTAGAATACTAGGATAGTTCATTTTTGGTCTAAACTTTAGACCAAACTTTAGACTCTAAAGCAAAGCTCTTTAAATTCCAATTTGAGGTGTGTGTTTTTCCTACTTTGTATGTGATAGGGAATTACCATCAGGCCACAGATGTGGTTTGAAGAAGAAGTAACTTTGCAGGATTAAGGCACTCTGGAAGTATCAGTTACCTGCTCATGCAAATTACTTATGCCTTTAGGACTTTCTCAGGCTCAGTGCTATACATATATTTTTTCACTTGATATTTAAAGGTTTCTGAGTATACAACTAGGTGTAACAGGTTATATCTGGTTTATGATAGTGGCTGGGTCAGGTATTCTTGTGGGTCCCTAGGCCAGGAATTCAGCCTCTCTGAATTCAGAGGTTCTTCTCAAGAAGAAAATAGTTACTTAGGAAAGAAGGCAAAACTTGGCTTCAAAAGTCTTGGATCTCCATGATTCTTCCTTCATGGCTTATGATGGGCTTGATAGCACACTCCCATCTGCCTCCTACAATACAAGCACCACAGCATGTGCCGTTTTATAAGGGCCAGTTGGCAATACCACTTGTCCTGTACCTTGAACCAGCTAGCATCTCTTCGTTTGTCCAGGGCTCCTAAAAATGGCGGGCTTTTGTTCTGTCCAGTAATTAGGTCTAACTAGAACAACATAATGTGGTCTATATATTTTTTAAATATATTTTTATTGATTTCACAGAGGAAGGGAGAGGGAGATAGAGATACAAACATCAATGATGAGAGAGAATCATTGATTGGCTGCCTCCCACTGGGGATTGAGCCCGCAACCTAGGCATGTGCCCTGACGGGGAATCGAGCCGTGACCTCCTGGTTTACAGGTTGATGCTTAACCACTGAGCCACGCCAGCCTGGCATAATGTGGTATACTTCTTAAATATCTCCAGAAGTCATCCAAGAATGTTTAGTGGTTAGGAAACTAAGATGTACAAATATATCCTATATTTTGCATCATATCACTGAGACTTAAAACAATTCCCAGGTAATAAAAACCTGTCCCTCCCAATCTCCAGTGCCATACTCAGGCATTTAAGATACTGTTTACCTCCGTCATCCTAGATCCTATTGCAAGAAGTCATCACTGAGGTTCAGCACGATTTATAGGAAGAAGAGTTAGTTGGAGTCCCTGTGAACTAAACAGTGGCCTAGAGCCTAGGAGTGGGCATATAGCTCTATGGCAAGATTGTGAAAATGTGTTTGTTCCTGCCCTACAAAACCCAAGACAATGAAACTGTGCTACAGTGTATGTGATTGAGTTAGGAAAAATAAACTTCAGAAAGCACCAGTACCACTGTCCAGATCCATGCAGGGTCTTAATAGCAGTGTTAAAGTATGCACAAGTAAGAATGTGCATGAGAAAAAAATAATAACACACTATAAATCATCTCTCTCCTTTTGCACAGAGTTAGAAGTAAACAATAACGAAAAATCTCTTAAGTACTGGGAATCACTATTTACTGATTGTTGTTCTTCCTTTTCATCATTTTTCCTATACATCACAGGCTACCCACCCCTTCTGTAATTTTTCTGTCCATCCAATCCCCAGTGTCCAATTCCTCTCTGAAACTTGGAAGTTTCTAAATTCAAGCATTTAAAGTCATTGAATAATTGGCCTCCCTGCATTATCTTAGCCAAGAATTGGTACTTCAATCCTTTCAAATGTAAAGTGAAAAGTGGAAATTTAGATATTGCCAAGCAAGTAGAAATACATTTTGAGTTATTGATACATTTGAAGACTCTTTATACATGAAAATATACTTGATTTAGTCCGTTTTAGGTGATTGGATGGCTGGAACCAGAAGGTTAAATCTTCGTTGTCCTTACTCTCCTAGGAACAAACCCTGGGGAGGTGAGGTCAGTACGGATGGCTTTGCTGAAGGCTAGATCCAATATCTTGCTGGAAGGGAGGCAACAGCTTCTTTGACCAAATTTTATTAGAAGAAGATGGAGTCCTGTCTTAGAAGTAAATATCTATAGGTTGGCTAGTGCCTTTGCATTGGGCTAATAGAGGAACCCTTATAGTCAGCAGTGAATAAAGGCATCTTTTGTGCGGTAAGTTTGAATGGGAGTGGCATAGCAGTTCATAGCAAAGGCAGAAATTCAATGTGCATGCACATGTGCACCCTCACACACCACATATCAGTTAGCAGAAGCAGTGAGTCAGTATAGGTGTTGGCATTAAGGTAAGAGTAGAAGGAAGGTACAGTGGTGGCAAAAGCAGAAACAGTAAGTAGGAATAGAGACAGGGAATAGTTCAGCCTAATGTTGTATCTTTTGCTTGTGAAACACTAGGTCACTTTTCTTGAATGGAGTGACAAAGCAACAGGTCATTAGAGCTACACCATCCTGAATTGCATGAATGTTCTTCCGTAGGTCCACTCTAAAAGTAAATGCCATTAACTAAAGCAACTGAAGAAAACTTAATCTAGTACAATGATTTCAATCTGTTCAATCATTTACTATACAAGCTTTCATCATGTAAAAATATATCAGTCAGTAGTATTTTATTTTATTTTATTAAAACAAGCTGTATATTTACCTTATGTGCTTGGATTAAAATTATATAGGCATAGCTGAAATGGTATATCAATCCTTTCAACAATTTCCTATTGAAGTATCTTTTAGAAAGAGCCTTTGTTCTCTGAACCTTTTTTTAAAATGTATTTATTGATTTCAGAGAGGAAGAAAGAGGGAGAGAGAGAAATATCAATGATGAGAGAGAATCATGGATCGGCTGCCTCCTGCACACCCCTTACTGGGGATCCAGCCCACCACCCAGGCATGTGCCCTGACTGGGAATCCAACAGTGACCTCCTGGTTCATAGGTGGATGCTCAACCACTGAGCAACACCGGCTAGGCCCTTTCTTCTTTTTTTAAAATATTTGAATTCTTTATTGTTTAAAGTATTACATATCTTCTTTTTCTCCCATTGACCTTTCCCTGGCCACTCCCACCCCTCAAGCACATGCCCTCACCCCCTGTCTGTGTCCATTGGTTATGCTTATATGCATGCCTACAACTGTTTTGGTGGATCTCGTATCCACCAGCAACCTCCCCTGCCTTCCCTCTGAGGTTTGACGGTCTGTTTGATGCTTCTCTGTCTCTGGATACATTTTTGTTCATCAGTTTATGTTGATCATTATATTCCACAAATGAGTGAGATCATGTGATACTTACCTTTCTCTGCCTGGCTTACTCGCTTAGCATAATGTTCTCCATATCTATTCATGCTGTTGCGAATGATAAGAGTTCTTTCTTTTTAACAATAGCATAGTATCCCATTGTGTTTTTTAATCCACTCATCTGCTGATGGGCACTTGGGCTGTTTCTAAATCTTAGCTATGGTGAATTGTGCTGCTATGAACATAGGGGTGCATATATCCTTTCTGATTGGTGTTTCTGATTTATTGGGATATAGTCCTAGAAGTGAGATTACTGGGTGAAATGGGAGTTCCATTTTTAACTTTTTGAGGAAACTCCATACTGTTTTCCACAGTGGCTGCACCAGTCTGCATTCCTACTAGCAGTGCACGAGTGTTCCTTTTTCTCCACATCCTCACAAGCACTTGTCCTTTGTTGATTTGTTGATGATAGCCATTCTGACAGGTGTGAGATGGTACCTCAGTGTTGTTTTGGTTTGCATCTCTCAGATGATTAGTGACTTTGAACATTGAACTTTTCATGACCTCAGTTTTTGTATTTAAAATATTTTTAAAGTCAAACTGCTGGTATATGTGGTAAATGAATTTTAAAAATTGTCTCTGAATATAAGTATTTCCTATGAAGTTAGGGAAAGGAAAGACCAGTATTGAAAAAGACATATGAGAAAGCAAAACTCAATCATTTGTTTTAAAGAGTGTTCAATAAAGATGGATCATTGCCTTCTACTGTATAATAACTTACTTTATCTGAGGTTTAGATTTTCTTGAAAAAAAAACTTTTCTGTCTTCATTTAAGGAGTAAACACCTCATATGTACCAAAAAAGTTCATTTATATAATGGAATTATATTGTTTGCAGTTGCAGATAATAGAGATTAAATTCCCATATGACAGAAGATTATGGGTCATTGTGATTCAGGTCAACACAAGTTCACGATGTTGGCAAAATGAGTATTTTTATATGCTGTTGAAGCTGCCAAGAGTCTTCCCAGAGTCCTTTATTTAAAGAAAGAAGACTGTATTTCTCAAGAAAAAAATCCTATAAAGTTTTATGTACTTTATATTGACTCTTTGTCTTCCTGACATATTTAATAGTTCCTGTTCAAGCCACAAGATATTGAATGAGAGGTTCTCTATTGGGTCACTGCTCCATTTGAATAAACCTTTACAGCTTTAGTCTTCAGAACTGGCAGCTCTTACAATGAGACCCATCTCACATGTAACATATAACAATTTGTCCAAAGATTATTATAATCACATATGAGACTTCTTTGAAACTAAAGTCTTTAAAAAGGAATAATGAGCAGCTAAGGATTGAGTCCTTATATAATATTTTGTCCTTTTAGCTTTGATGCCTAACTCAGCTTTTGATTCTATAGTGGCAAACCTTTCTTTTTGTGTCATGGAATAAAAGGAAAAGAAACTGGCTTTTTCTGCGCTAATTTGCCAGTGAGAACTTCAAATGCCCTTTCCACCGACAGTCACTGCTCTCATTGTGCTTTATTACTCATTCAACAGACAGGAAGTAGGATGACAACTGTGGGATTCAAACCCTCTATCCAACAAGTTTTGGGAACTGAATAGCATTGGTTCACCATGACTTTAGTTTTAGTTTCAACTTCCTAATTAGGTTTCTACACACCTCTTAAAGGTGTCTTTATTGTTTCTTTGTGCTTCTATCAGTATGCAGTAGCAACAAAGTCCTCCCCAATAATCAGCTTATAGACACTCTGTAATTGTTAATGTTCATGCTCCAACCAGGTCCCCTTAAATCCCTTTTTATCGTTTTTTTAGAGGTACCGTCCATCTCCCCTTTCCTCCCGAGCTGCTGGATCTGCTTTTGTTCACAGCTGAAAAGGTTTTGAAGCATCTAGGACAGTGATGGCGAACCTTTTGAGCTCGGCCTGTCAGCATTTTGAAAAACCCTAACTTAACTCTGGTGCCGTGTCACATATAGAATTTTTTGATATTTGCAACCATAGTAAAACAAAGATTTATATTTTTGATATTTATTTTATATATTTAAATGCCATTTAACAAAGAAAAATCAACCAAAAAAATGAGTTCACGTGTCACCTCTGACGCGCGTGTCATAGGTTCGCCATCACTGATCTAGGAGTTAGCGAGCCCATCGCTCAGAGTAGCCTTAACCAATGAATGAACTGTGTAGCAGTATGAAAGAGCAGCTCCCTAGCCTTGGGTAAGGATAAATATGAGGCATAATTTACACTCCAGATTTTTCCAGCAGGATCAGACTGAAGCTATACCATCTGAGAGACTTTTACTGGAGATGGAACCCTTCCTTGGCTTCCATTATCTCTTGCAGTAAATCCCTGGGAACACTTCCTTAAGTTACTTTAACACAGATCCTCATAGCAGGGTCTATGTCTAACTCTAAGATACACTTACAAGGGAGACCTCACAGTCATACCAAAATATCTCCTCCTGGTGGCAGCACTAAGCATATTGGAGTTGTTCTTTTGCATTCACTGCATGACCTTTTATTGAATAGAGAGAGAAAAATAAGACTATGGCATTATCTCTACCAAAGAGCTAATGGTTTCTGCAAAAGAGAAATGACAGCCAATGCAACTATAGGTAGGATCTGTACAACTGTCATTTAGGAAACAAAGGGGAAGCAGCATGGGAAGTTTTCTGAGCATCAGAACTACAGACCCTTATGAGACACATCAGATATATCCAGCATCTATCCCAGCATGTTTTATCATCAGAAGAGGCCAAAGCAGAATGTTTCATATATTAAAACTCACCAGTTGGATATTTGAATTGCAAAAACTAGCTTATGCCCACTTAAAGTAAGATTCAGAATGGCAAAAATGAGTGAAGTACACAGGTGGACAGTAAAAAGAAAAGTTGAGAGACTAGCCCAGAGACTGTTTGATAGCATGGAAAAATTCCTCTAAGCTCAGAAGCCATAAATATGCTACATTTAGAACATTCAGAATTTAATAGTGAATCCTACTATATTATGTTGGACTATGCATCGTTAATGTAGGTCAAAAATGGTAAAAAAAAAAAAAGGAATCACTTTCATATGGTTCCACCTAATCCCATGTTCTACAGAGTAGCACACCTTTGACATAAATTAGTTATGGAGAGAACTGTATAGGTCATCTAGTCCAAGCTATCCATCCACAGAGATTTAAGAGTTCTTAAACTGGATTCTACAGACATGTTTCAGCATGAGATTTATGATCATTTGTAGGCCTGCTCAGTTACAAATATTGTAACTTTATTAATCTTACTTATAATATTAAGAGATGAAACTGAATTCCTCTTTAATTTTCTCTTATTAAATTACAAACTCATGTTTACTTTAACATCCTTTTTATGATGAGACCCTTTTGATCACTCTTCTTTGGAGTCACTGTAACTGATCAGTTTTAGAACAGAATGTAGTATATCAGCATTGTGCACTGAGCTTATACATCATGGTATTTTCTCTACAATTGAGAAACTTCATGGTTTGCAATGGGAACCTCATGAATAAATCAATAAATTTTTTTCCAATTTCTAACTGAAAATAATATGTAAAGAATAATCTAGTTGAGAAAACCGAAATGACTAGATAAAGAAGTTTGGTATTGCCTCTATCACTTTAAGCAGAACACTAGGGGCAGGCCACACCCAGACAATATCTGTCAAGAGTTTGACAATAACTTAGGACAGTGATGGCGAACCTATGACATGCGTGTCAGAGGTGACACGCGAACTCATTTTTTTTGGTTGATTTTTCTTTGTTAAATGGCATTTAAATATACCAAATAAATATAAAAATATAAATCTTTGTTTTACTATGGTTGCAAAGTTCAAAAAATTTCTATATGTGACACGGCACCAGAGTTAAGTTAGGGTTTTTCAAAATGCTGACACACTGAGCTCAAAAGGTTCGCCATTACTGACTTAGGATGAAGAAATAAATGCTTTGTGGATATGCTACATTTGACAAGACTTTGTTCCACAATAAAATTTTCTTCAATGATTGTGTTAAATAACTATGTAAAGGAAATAACCTATAATTATCAAATTTCTTTATCACATCTTTATTGTTACGATAAAATGTACTTAAACAATTAGGGGGAAAAGTTTCAAGAATGAATAAAATTGAATGAGTAAACATATAAACAAATATCCATAATATCAAAATAAGATAGCAAGAGAAAAATAACTAGATACAAGTACTGAAAATATTTATAAATAAAAGTAATAAACTGTATCAGTGACAAAATGATAAGAATGAAATCCACATGATTCTGGAACATGTCAAACATACAATGATATTAAAGCATTAAGAAAAAATTCTTTCTTTATAAAGGTACTTGGCTTTAGTTCCCTACCTAAAACTCTTATTGGAATATTAAGTTTAATTTGAATCTCTATTTTAATAAAGGATTTGAAGAAGTTAAAGAGTATGCCAAATAATTTTTAATTATTAAAGGGGAGAAATCTAATTGTATTTCTACCTTTTCTGTATAGCAGAAAATGGGATAAAAATGAATTAATTATTGTGTATTGGTGGAATATTGTTTTGTCTGCAGAGGATCAAATTAAAAGTGGGCTTAAATGAAATCAAGAAAGATTTCAGCTACACATAAAGAACTGCTAAATTATCTAATTGATGAAGAGTAGTATGGGCTGATCATGATGAGGTTTAGAATAGGTTTTTTTCAGCAATTACATTTATAAATACTAGAACTTCAAGGGAACATATGACCATTCAATCTCTCATCTTATTGTTTCTTGACCAAGAAACAGACACAGAAACTAAATTGCTTAACTCACATCAACAAGTCAATGACAAATCTAATACCAGAGATCACCATTCTTAACTTCTAGTCTTGGATAAACTACTTAAAACTCTTGTGCATTGGTTTGTTTTGTTTTCATTTGTACAATTGCAATAATAATGCATCACTCAGCCCTAACTGGTTTGGCTCAGTGGATAGAGCATCGGCCTGCGGACTAAAGGGTGGGGGGTCCAGGTTTGATTCTGGTCAAGGGCATGTACCTTGGTTGCAGGCACATCCCCAGTAGGGGGTGTGCAGGAGGCAGCTGATCGATGTTTCTCTCTCATCGATGTTTCTAACTCTCTATCCCTCTCCCTTCCTCTCTGTAAAAAATCAATAAAATAAAAAAATAATGCATAACTCAAAAGGACAACTATAAATATCAAATAAATATTTGGAAAATACTTAGCATGATGATCATCTATAATAACTGTTTAAAAGCCAGTAGTTTTTTTAAAAAAATCATTATTATTGCCAAGTGCTTTTTTTGTCTTAAAAAATCATCTAACAATAAAAAGAGATAATCTAGAACTGTCTTTTATGGGCCATCTTTTATGTCAAAGTTCAGGTCAGAACACTTTAAAATGTTAAAGGTTTATTATTTTTCCAATGAGGGAAAATGCATATTCTTAAATTATGCCAATGAGAAAATAGCTGCTAAAATATTAATATACTAGAAGCCCAGCACATGAAATTGTGTGACCCCACCCACCCGTGCGGCCTCGCCATGCTCACAGCCCTACCCACCCACGCCGGTCTTTGGTCATTATGGCGTTAGGGCCACAGGCCTTTTATAATATAGATTTGATAAGTATATTGAGGCTATTGTTTTTTACTTTCATTTGTTATTCATTTTCAAATCCAAAGACAATTTCCTCTCTTTAAAGAACAGTCAACATAGGTTTCATTATCATCTCTACTTTATTGATGACTAAACCCATGTTTCCAAGAGGTGAAATATCCATTTAATATCCTCTCTGATGTGTTTAGTTTACTCCTGGCATCTGAGGCTGATGACCAGAAAGAATATGGGAAAACATATTATTTTGCTGTATTCTAAATTTACACCCCCTTTTAGGAGTGCAATTTGGCTATCTCTATCACATTGAAAAGCACACCTACCTTCATTTAACAATGTTCCTTCTAAGAAATCATCTAATGAATATACTCAAAATGCATATATAACAAATGTACTCACATATGCACATAAAGATATATGTACAAGAATACATTGCCACATGGCAGCCTTTATAACCAGAAACTGAAAGATGGTTACAAAACTTTAGTGTGACTTGTACAATTGAATGGCATGGAACCATTAAGAAGAATGGCATGGTAGAATATGGGCTGACATGGGAGGATATCAGTGGCTCATTCATTATTACATTCAGCAAGGATTTGAGCTCATACTAAGTTCTGGGCACTAGCTACACAGCCATCAACAAGACAAAGTCCTTGCCTCTATGGATTTTACAGTGTAGTGAGATAAGCAGTAGTCAAACAGAAAAAAAAAACACCCAAAACAAATATATCATGCATGTTATATAATGCAATGGGCTGATAAGAAAAAATTTAAAAATGGGAACAAAAATTATGTTTTCTTTAGGAAAAAAACTAGGCAACAGAAAAATTTGACTATTATAGTTCCATTTGTGTTAAAATTAGAGGGAAGATACATAATTACATATATGCATGAGATATATTTTGGGGAGATGCATAAGACACTGTTGATAGTGGCTATTTCTGGAGGGAAGCTGAAGGACTAAATTATGACAGTAAAATTATTAAAATATTAATATCATTAAATTATAATTTTCTGTGTTGTAACTTTTGTACACATGACTTTT
>NW_005370031.1:1017246-1020814 GCF_000412655.1 Myotis brandtii | reverse complement strand
GCTAAAAGAAAAAATATTGAATAGGCTTTTACTATAAGCTCAATAAAATGCCAGCTTGTTATAATGGCTCACAGAGTCTTCTATGATCAGGCCCTGCCCACCTCTCTTTTCTAATTTTTTTCCACTCTGCCCTTTAATAGCTATCACACAACAAAGTTAGTTTTCCCCTTTCTTGCTTTTAAATCTGCACATTTAGTAGTCTGTGTTATATGAACTACTTACAACTCAATTGAATTGATACAAAAAGTCATTTTATTTAGAACAACTAATATCCCTAAAATATAACTACTTTGAAGTTTTTCTTGACTTAGATGATAAATACAAATTGAGAGCATATAGGCTCCTGGCCATTTATATTCCCATCTGTCATCAAGTCCCACTGAAATAAACATTTTTTTTAAATGAAAGACGAAAACATATTTCCCCGTTCCAAGCAATTTTTCTGTATTTCTTTGCACATTTACCTGAAACTTCTTCAGATATATGCACATTTATCATTCTATCAGAATGACATTTAATATATTAAGGAAGAAAGCTAACAAAATATCACATGTAAGATCCAAATCAAGTTGTAGCAATTTATTAACTTTATGAATCTAACAAAGTTATAGCTCTTCAAAAAGTAGTTGATTTTACACTATAAATTATTTTTATGTTAAATAGATGTAGTTTTTTTGCTTCATTTATTTCTAGAATGTTGTTTTAAGAGAAATATGGCTAGGATACTCCAGGTTTTCTAAGGATTTATAGAGTGAATTTAAATTTGTCAGGAAGGGAAAAACAGATATAAGTGTAATTCATTAAAAAATAAAATTTTAAATTTCTACATAAATCATTAATATATGTAAAAACTACAGCGTTAGTTGTTGGAATAGAAAGCTGTAATTTTATGTAATAGGAATATCAATAAATGAATAAGTAATGTAATTAATTTTAATTGAGGCATCTATTTCTGTTTCTTGTTTATTGAATTTATTGGCGTGACATTTGTTAATAGAATTATATAGGTTCAAGGTGTACAATTCTATTATATCTCATCTGTATATTGTATTGATTTCTCTTTCTATCACCATTTATGCCCCCCTTTACCCTCTCTTTCTTCCCTCCAACCCCTTTTCCATCTGGTAATCTTCATACTGTTGTCTGCCTATGAGCTTTTTTATTTTTGCTTAATTCATTCACCTTTTTCACCCAGCCCTCCTCCTCACTCCCCTCTGACAGCTATGAGTTCATTTCTATTTTATTTGTTAGTTTATTTTGTTCATTAGATTCCACATATACTAGTAAGTGAAATCATATGGTACTTGTCTTTCTCTAACTGGTTTATTTCATTTAGCATAATACCCTCTGGGTCCATTCATGCTGTCGCAAAAGGTAAAATTTCCTTCTTTGTTACGGCTGAGTAGTATTCCATTGTGTAAATGTACCACCGCTTTTTTATCCACTCGTCTCCTGATGTGCTGCTTCCAAATCTTAGCTATTGTAAACAACACTGCTACGAACATAGGGGTGCTTATATTCTTCCTGTTAGGCTTTCATATTTCTTTGGATATATTCCCAGAAGTGGAGTCACTGGGTCATAAGGCAGTTCCATTTTTAATTTTTTGAGAAAACTCCATACTGCTTTCCACAGTGGCTGAACCAATCTGCATTCCCACCAACAATGCATGGGGATTCCCTTTTCTCCACACGCTTACCAACACATGTTCTTTGTTGACTTACTGATTACAGCCATTCTGACAGGTGTGAGGTGATATCTCATTGTGGTTTAATTGACATTTTTCTGATGGTTAGTGGTACTGAACATCTCTTCATATGTCTATTAGCCATCTGTATGTCATCTTTGGAGAATTGGCTATTCAGGTCTCTTGCCCATTAAAAAATGTTTTTATTCATTTCAGAGAGAGGAAGGGAGAGGGATAGAGAGATAGAAACATCAATGATGAAAAATAATCTTGGATCCGCTTCCTCCTGCATGCTCCTCACTGGGGATCGAGCCTGAAACCCAGGCATATGCCCTGACAGGGAATCAAACTGTGACCTCCTGGTTCATAGGTCAACACTCAACCACTGAGCCACATCGGCTGGGTGGTTGCTCAATGATCTTTATGAGAGCTTCAAGGGACTTAGTGAAACTTTCAAGGATCTTAGTGAGGGACTCCTCCTCCATCTTCAGGTGCTTCCTACTCCATCCTAACATAACACCACCCTGTGTTCACCTGCGCACTTCCAGCTGATCACGTGGGCCCGCCGCCCTGGTCTCCTGCCCCTTGTACAGGTGAAGCTACTGCGGCACAGAGAGGGCGAGTGACTTCTCCTTCGAGGGTGCACAGCAGTAAAAGGACGGAGCTGAAAATGGAGCCCTCAGCTGCCCAGAGCCTCTGTCTTATTGACCTGTGACCTCTGGCCTCCGAAGTAAAACAGCACGCATCCGTAAGTTGATGAGTTGTAAAACCACCGTGGGAGTTTGGCTCGACAAGGGCCCTTTTCCATTGGAAGTTTGCAATCTTCTGGGGAGACCCTCGGTTGGTGATTCTGATGGTGAGTCGATTGGCCTAAATAGAGAAAGTGGTTGAGAGAAGCAAAACTTATCACCTTCCCCTTGTTGGCTCATATGCTCATATGCCAGGGGCTCGGATGGCCATGGGCACAGCTGTGAGGCTATACACAGCAACTGAGCTCTGTACCTCTTCCCATCCAGCTCATCTGGCCCACACAGCAATAGCCTTATCCCTCTATACAGAAATTGAGGTTTTTCATTTCTGGAAGCAGACTGCTGTGCTAAAAACCCCAGACTTGAGAATCCTGTTCTAGTGAATTCAAATCCACTTATTACTGTGGGATAACTGTATCAACTTAACTTCTCCAAATCTTCATTTTTAAAATTAGGGAGTTGAATTCCATCATCTCTGAGCATCCTTTCAGATCTGATTTTCTAGGATTTGATGAGTAAGCTCTCCCAGGCTTCCACCTCCTGTCTCCTCATCATTCTTTAGAATAGATATCCCGTATGAAAGGACTGACTTAGAATCTGAGAGTGGGGTTCAAAGTTTATTCACATTTCTAGCTGTGTGATCTTAGACAAATCACCTACATCTTTGGCACGCAGTTTCCTTCATGTAAAATGGGGGTATAAAATTCACACTTTAGACGTACCAAAGGCTTAGAGATAACCTATGGAAAGCATTGATAAATAGAAAAGCACCAATAAATAGTAGCTGCTCTCAATCATTCTTTTCCTTCCTTGACCAAGAGGACTCATGAGAGCAGGGATCTCACCCTTTACCCAGCTCTAGGTTTTCTCTTTTCTATAGCACGTCTATCATCTATTATGTGTATTATGTATTGTCTGTCTCCCTCCCACTGGAATACGAATTCCACAAAGGCAGGATTTTTGCTTCACTCGTTACTTTAGCCTTAGCACCTAGCACAGTACTGGGCACACTGCATGCACCCAACATGTATATTTGATGAAGTGAATTGAATTGACTCCCTACGTTATGAGATAAAGAACAGACTCTCTTTGTACTGCCGCGCCCCCCCCCCCCCCCCCACCCCCACCCCCCTC
>NW_005370031.1:1001939-1014427 GCF_000412655.1 Myotis brandtii | reverse complement strand
GACCCTTTCACAGGGGTCGCCTAAGACCATTGGAAAACACATATATAATTACATATTGTTTTTGTGATTAATCACTATGCTTTAATTATGTTCAATTTGTAACAATGAAAATACATCCTGCATATCAGATATTTACATTATGATTCATAACAGTGGCAAAATTATAGTTATGAAGTAGCAACGAAAATAATTTTATGGTTGGGGGTCACCACAACATGAGGAACTGTATTAAAGGGTGGCAGTATTAGGAAGGTTGAGAACCACTAGTCTAATGAACAAAGTAAACTGATGAATAACATAGAACCAGAGGCCTGGAAACATGGAACATGTCAAATCTCAGAGGGAAATGGGAAGAGGGGGGCAGGAAGAGATTAACCAAAGATTTTATTTGCATAGATGCATTACCTATGGACACAGACAATAGGGTTATGAAGGCTTGGGGGCATGACAGGAATGGGGTGGAAGAGGTCAATGGGGTGGGAAAAAAGGGACATCTATAATACTCTCAACAATAAAGATCTTATTTTATTTTTATTTTTTAATTTTTATCATTGAAAGTATTACATTGGTCCTCCTTTTCCCCCCATTAACCTCTTCTATCCTGCTCCCATCCCCCCAACAATAACTATTTTAAAAAATAAAGTAACTTAACCACATAAATAAATAAATTAAATAAGTAAATAAATAAACACAGATATTTGAGAGGATCTTTTTGACGTTGCTTGAAATATATGCAAATTAAACTCTCACATGCTTCATTTTATCAGTAAAATCATCAAACCAATAAATAAATAAACAGAAATTTTGTACTATAAATCAGGAAATTTATCAAATGGAGTTACTACTGCATGCTGAGTATCTGAAATGACTAAAAATTAAATGTTAGGATAAAAAGGAAAGTCAGCTCTCCATAAATTATTCATTTTTTACTTCCCCTCCAGTTTTATTGATAAATTGACATACATTACTCATAAGATTAAGGTAATACCGCATATAGTTTGATTTACATACATTGTGAAATGATTACCTCAATAATTTTAGTTAACATCTGTTGTCTCACATAGATACAGTAAAAAGAAAAGAAGAAATTTCTCCTTGTGATGGAACTTTTAGTATCTATTCTCTTAACAATTTCCCTATATATAATACAGCAGTGTTAACTATAGTCATCATATTCATTTATTTTACTAGTCTTCACATTAGAATCATTTAGGTTTTCACTATGTATAACTTCTATTCCCTTAGATCAGCCGTGGGCAAACTACGGCCCGCGGGCCGGATCCGGCCCATTTGAAAAGAATAAAACTAAAAAAAAAAAAAAAGACCGTACCTTTTATGTAATGATGTTTACTTTGAATTTATATTAGTTCACACAAACACTCCATCCATGCTTTTGTTCCAGCCCTCCGGTCCAGTTTAAGAACCCATTGTGGCCCTCGAGTCATAAAGTTTGCCCACCCCTGCCTTAGATTCTACCCCAGTTAAATAACTGTATTTTTTAAAAATTATTTTGGGCCCACCTGGTGTCAGTAGTTGAGTGGCAACCCATGAACCAGGAGGTCACAGGTTCAATTCCTGATAAGGGCACATGCCTAGGTTGCAGACTTACTCTATTCCCTATGGGAGCTGTGCAGGAGGCAGTCAGTCAATGTTTCTCTCTCATCGATGTTTCTATCTCTATATTCCTCTCTCTAAAAAATAAATAAATAAATAAATAAATAAATAAATAAACTATAAAAATTTATTTTGGTTTTCCCCTTGTTATGTTCCTGTTCACATAAAACCTGTTCTACAATTTTATCATTATACTTTCATTTATTTCTGTGTTTAAATATCTCCATTTAACTAGGCTTAAACTTATTTGAAAACTAAAAATATTATTTCTATCAAACTAATCTTTTTGTAAGATAACAATTTCAAATCAGCTATGTTACTTATCAAGCACACAATTTAATATTAATGCTTGTGTAAAAGCATTAATATTAATGCTTGTGTAAAAGCATTAATATTAAATTGTGTACTTGATAAGTTACTAACCGTTCTTTCTTTAAAGCATGTCAAGTAATAGCTACAGCTAAATTAACATAGAAAGTTCAACTATGTGAACAGAAAATATTATCTTTCTGTCTACCTAATTATAGACAGATTCATTATTTTTTTTCCTTTTTGTGCATCAATAATTCTATTAATAGTAATGGAAAACAAACCCAAATTTTAAAGTAAGGTTTGACAGAAAACTTTCAGGTGTTCAAAGAGATCAACTAGATTGGAGATAGCCACACACATTATTTCTTGTCATGTATATACCAGGTTTAAGACACCCCATGCCAGCCTTGTTTCTCATTATTATGACAATAGAAAAAATGACTGTACCTGAAATGTAAACATAGCTAGTATAATGACATTCCAGCTATACTGTAGGACATTTTTATTCAGGAAGGACCACCTCATAGGGTTGAACTCTGCCTACATAATGGGTTACACATTGCTCTTTTTTTTCTCCTTTCCTACCTCAGCCACACCAGTTTGCACAGCATAGAGAGTTCACAGAAAAGTTTGAAGATTTGGTGTTCAGACCTGGCCCTCTATGTGAGTTCACACCCTTCTGAAACGTAATTGGCTTTGTGACCCTTTCCCCTTCTGAAAATTATTGGTTTATATTTCATCAACTCTAAGGATCTTCCTTTTTCTTATTTCTCTTGTTTTATTGTGGTTTGTTTTGTTAATCCTAACCAGAGGATACTTTTCCCATTGCTTTTCAGAGAGAGTGGATGAGAGGGAGGGAGAGAGAGAGAGAGAAAGAAGCATCCATGTGAGAGAGACACATCAACTGGTTGCCTCCTGCACACATACTGACTGGAGCCCGGGTGCAAACCTGCAACCCAGGTACGTGCCCTTGGCCGAGAATAGAACCCATTACCCTTCCATGTGCAGGGTTATGCTCTAACCACTGTGCTATACAGGCCAGGACATATGGATCTTTCTTGGTATAAAATAAATATCACATGATCTCACTCATTTGTGGAATATAATGAACCACATAAACTGATGAACAAAAAAAGATCCAGAGACAGAGAAGCATCGATCAGACCATCAAACCTCAGAGGGAAGGCAGGGGAGTGTGGGGGTAAGGGAGAGAGATCAACCAAAGGACTTGTATGCATGCATATAAGCATAACCAATGGACACAGACACTAGGAGGGTGAGGGCATGAGCAGGGGTTTGGGGGGTAATAGAGGGATAAGGACACATATGTAATACCTTAATCAATAAAGAAAATAAATAAAATAAGAAAAAAATCGATGTTTAATTAAGAGAAGACTAAGGAGTGACCTAAGGACCATTTTTTAATGAATGCTGTTAGTTTTGTAGGGTGGATTTATGATAATATGTAGCAGTTTATGCAGAGCAACATTTCTTGCCAATAGAAAACCAAATTATATAGACAAATTTCAAATTAAAGCAGAAAAGAAATAGTTTCAATTCACTATTGATATGGGCTACAGAGGATGGCATTTTGGAGTTATCAAACTGGATTAGAGCTTAGGTTTTGAAATCAAACAGATCTGAAATGGGATCAGTCTGTCATTAATTAACTAAGTGTCCTTTAGAAGTCCTTTATCTTTTTGAGTGTCAATGTCTTCATCTAAAATATGTGTATAATAGTACCTACTTTTCAGGGTCAAATATCTTTAGTGCCTGGTATATAATATAATCAGTAAATATTAGAAACATTAAACCCTCTCTATAATTAAGACAGTAATCGACATTTGTCCTGATTAACATAATCTAATGCCTACATGTAAGACTTTATAAAGGAAGCTCTTCAACTTATTTTCAGGAACTATGATTCAAATTTCAAATATTCCATTTTACAATTTACATTTGAATTTGCATGTAAATGTGAATTTTTACAATTCAATATGAGTAGGCTAATATTGGTATCAAAATTGCAATGTAAAGAATTGGGTAGCGCCCTGGCCGGTTTGGCTCAGTGGATAGAGCGTCGACCTGCGGACTCAAGGGTCCCAGGTTCGATTCCGGTCAAGGGCATGTACCTTGGTTGCGGGCACATCCCCAGTAGGGAGTGTGCAGGAGGCAGCTGATCAATGTTTCTCTCTCATCGATGTTTCTAACTCTCTATTCCTCTCCCTTCCTCTCTGTAAAAAAACAATAAAATATATATTTTTTAAAAGAATTGGGTAGCATACCAGAAAGAATACAGCCAAGACTGATTAGCTGTGGGGCCTTGAACAAGATACTTCACCTTAGTTAGCCATATGTTTTTCAATAAAAAGGAGGGTTTACACTGGATACCTTAACAAGCCACTTTGTGTTTTAAGTCCTGAAATTTACTATTTAAGAAATAGTTTCTCCCTAACCAGTTTGGCTCAGTGGATAGAGCATCGGCCTGTGGACTAAAGGGTCCCAGGTTTGATTCTAGTCAAGGTCATGTACCTTGGTTGCAGGCACATCCCCAGTAGGGAGTGTGCAGGAGGCAGCTGAATTGATGTTTCTCTCTCATCGATGTTTCTAACTCTCTATCCCTCTCCCTCTCCCTTCCTCTCTGTAAAAAATCAATAAAATATATTTTTTAAAAAGTAATAGTTTCAGTTGACCAAAATCTATAAACGTTCTTTAACAAGAAGAAATACTTTAAGGCATATTAACACAGACAAGTTATGAGCAAATGGCTGTCAAGATGTGCTTTATTTTTCCTCCTAACACTAGTTTTCCAAACAAAAGGCCTCCAGATGATTGATAAGCCACTTCCTGTCAAGTACAATAGTAAATCTTTCTGAGAAACTGTCAGTGGGTTTGATTCTTGAATCTCTCTTTAAATAGACTCCATAGGGCAGTCTAGACACAGAACACAATGGCAGGGAAGACCTTTAGAGTCAAGTTGGAAAACCTTGCGTCCTTTAGAAGTAGTAGCTTTTTTTTTCTTGTATAGAATGAATAATATCCTAAAAAAGAGATTTCCACAACTAAATTGGGAAGCTCAATCTGGCATTATCAGTTTATCGGGTCATAAGAGGTTGAGGAGGGCAGCACCGCCTGTGCAACAGAGTTTGAAAATATTTTCTTTTAAAAAATGTATACAATATTCTCTTAACCTGACCTAACCCCTGATACTTGGTTAAAAGCTGAATGGCAGTTCATTTCGGCTCAAAATAATACAGCAAAATAAACTGAGGTCACAATTTTGCACTAGTCAGATTGACAGGGAAAAGGCCTAGAAAGAACTTTGTAGATGTGATAAATACATGCAGTAGCTATTAAATAAACACTAAAATCAATCTACTTATGTCAGCTTTAATATCTGTATTGTGTAGCATTTTCTACCATTAATATATTTCTTTCCCTCAAAACTAGAAGTCTGGATATGTATAGACTTTATGTTTCCTGATAGCTTTAGGGGTTGAGAAAATGACAGTAATGTCCACTAGTACATGACAAATTAGATATGCATATATTTTATATACTTTTCAATAAGTATTTTTAGTGCTCAGCTAAACTTGTATACTAATTGCAGGGTAGGAGGATGGTAATATGTTTCAGAAACTCTATAAAACAATTGCACTGAAACAAACCAAACATAAATTTTACAACTAGTTTATTAATTAGTCTGTTCTTTTTTGTTTATCTTTTACTGAATACAATTAAACCTTAGCTATCAGCTTGTCAATTTCTACCAAAAAAAACACCTGGGGAACTTTTATTGGAATTTTGTTGAATATATAGTTAAGTTTGGATATAATTGGCATATTTATTTTTGAGTCTTCCAATCCAGAATTGTAGTATATTTCTTAATTCATTTAAATATTCACTAATTTCCTTGTCAGTGTTCTCTAGTTTCAATTTTTGTGTCTTGTGCATATTTTGTTAAACGCATTCCTAAATATGTGGTGATATTGAGCACTGTTATAAAAGTAATTTTTTAAATGTTATTGTTTCTTGTATATTCATTTTCTACCCCATGACTTTGGTAAATTCATTGATTTTTTTTCCTATAGTCATTTCTAGATTCCTCAAGATTCTTCTATTAAACAATCATGCCATCTGCATGTAGAAACAGTTTTTCCTTTAACATCTTATGACTAACTTATTTTTTTTCTTCCCTCATTGCTATGGCTAGGGCCTCCAACTTAAAGTTGAATAGAAGTGGTAAAAGGGGCATACTTTGTTTCTGATCTTAGGGAAAAGCACTCACTCTTTCACCATTAAGTATGATGTTAGATTCAGGGCATTTTTGTTTTGTTGATGCCATTGATCAAACTGAGGGTGTTCTTTTTCTAAAATGATAAATATTTTTATCATGAACAAATATTTGTCTTTGTAGTATTTTATCTGCATCTCTTGAAATAGTGATATTGTTTTATTCTTTGTTCTCTTAATATGTTTTGAATTGCATTACCTTTTTAAATTTTATATAAAACTTGCATTCCAGAGATAGAAACTATGTAGTCATCGTATATCATCTTTTTTATATACTGCTAAAGTAGATGTGCTATATTTTGTTTATGATTTTGCATCTAAATTGATAACACATATTGATTTGTAGTTTTCTTGTAATATCATGTGGTTTTGGCATCAGGGTAATGCTGGCCTCATAAACTGAGTATGGAAAGTGTTCCCTTCCCTTCTATTTTCTGAAACTGTTTGTGATGAGTATCATTTCTTTCTTAGATGTTAGTTTGGATTCAGCAATAGAACCATCAGAGCCTGGCTACCAGAAGCAAATAGCCACTTATTCCTTGACAATGTCTTTTATCTGCTTATAAGGTTGTTTGTTAATCGTGACTATGGCTTTATCAAAATGATAAATGAATACCTTAGGTCACTGTATAGTTTTCCTCCACATCTAAGCTCTAATTTCCCCTGTATTAGTTTTAATATTAGACAGGAACTAACTAGTGGCAAATATGGCGACTGTAAGTAAATCTGACTTACACTGTCATTACAGAAAGTCCTTTAAAAAATAATGCCTCTTGCCTTCTACCTCAAGAAGAAGCTGAAGATGGGGCTGAGTGGCTTGTCTTGAGGCATGATGATGGAATATGCCTATTTCTTGCTTGATTCCTGTGACTCATGTCAGAAATCTGTTAACTATATTAGTTTATCTTTTTAGTATATTCTTCACACATGCTAATTATATAGTTTATAATTAATGTATATACTGATTTTAATTGATTGAGGGAGTCCACATCTACTTTAATATTGACATTTATTTATATGGCCATCTCTGGCCTGGAAACCTACTGAGAGCCTGAGTAGTAAAGGGGAAACATTGATGTTGATCCAGTGATGGTATTTAATACAATTAATATAGGAAAGCTACGCTTTCAGTGTTACCTCCTAGAAAGCACATTCATTTTATACTAGGTGAAAGAGAGGAAAATACAAAATAATATATTTTAAGGGGTTCTGCCATAACCCTAATTATGCTTTTTATTTATTAAAAAAATTTAAAGATATATTGGTCTAAGAAATCAAGCTGTTGGAATTATTTTAACCCTTAATTGTACCAAACCAATAGAATGCTCACCCATTGCTTCTTTTTTTCTCATTTGATACTGTTGTAAAAATGCACCTAACACTTCTTTTTCTTAAGTTTGTATATCCTACGAAGACAAAAAAGCCTGCTTAGCAGTTCCTTTCCTAGCCATTTGTTTTCAACTCCAAAGACTTTTTATCTATGTATGCTTAGTTTAGTAGAGAAATACTTATTTCTATTGTATAAAATGACTGTTTTCAGCATCACTACGATTTTAAAGGCATTTTATTGAGGTCAAGGAGTACTTCTTTGGCAGCCAACATCATTATAGAACAGTGGTTCTCAACCTTGGCTGCACATTAGAATCACCTGGGAATCTTTTTAAAAATCCTGATTTCTG
This sequence comes from Myotis brandtii, assembly GCF_000412655.1. Classification (NCBI taxonomy): domain Eukaryota; kingdom Metazoa; phylum Chordata; class Mammalia; order Chiroptera; family Vespertilionidae; genus Myotis; species Myotis brandtii. Next base: position 1,006,529 of record NW_005370031.1, on the reverse strand, counting down.
GGCCTCATCCTCCGGAAATTCTGTTTCTTTGTTATGGGGTGGGGCCACAACATTAGTAACAAAGAAACAGAATTTCCGGAGGATGAGGCCTAGAAATCAGGATTTTAAAAAGATTCCCAGGTGATTCTAATGTGCAACCAAGATTGAGAACTACTGTTATAGAAGGTGCTATAAATTATGGAGATTGCAAAAATAATAGCAGTGAGGATACAGATATTTGAGGCATCATGTTTTCTGAGAGATTGGATATACTGACAAGAACTTTACAACTTGCTTACCTTCCCTAGTCCTTTACGTGTTGAGGTAAATGCAATGTTGGTATCCTGGATTCTACTGGGTTGGAGGCCATATTATCTCAGTATTATGGGTAAAAAGCCCACAGGCACCTTATAAAACATGTTTGAAGCAGAAAAACATAGATTGAAAAACTTTTTTAAACTTCCAAGGCATATATTTCTGGGTGCAGATAAAATTTTCTGAAAATAGCTTCTCTCCTCCATCCTGGATAAGATGCTTTTATTGTGATACAAATATATTTTTCCACTCCACGAGTCACAGTGCTCCATAATTCCTAAGGAAAAGAAGATATATGGGGGGGGGGAGTAGGAGTCATAAATAGCTAATATTGAATGTATTCTTGATATCTGGGTAGAATTTGTAAAAAGCAATAAAATATGAAAGCATTTTAACTCAGTGGTTAAGAATACAAAGGCATGATCCAGATTCAGAAGTGTGGGAGAGTTACTTGATGTCTCTGGTTCTCTGGTTTCTCATATATAAGACAGAGTATTCAAAAATACGCACTTTATAGGGTTATTACAAGGAGTAATACTTTATTTTATTTTTAAATGTATTTATTATTGATTTCAGAGAGGAAGAAAGAGGGAGAGAGAGATAGAATCATCAATGATGAGAGAGAATCATTGATCAGCTGCCTTCTGCACGCCCCACACTAGGGATGGAGTCCGCAACCCAGGCATGTGTCCTGACCAGGAATTAAATTGTGACCTCCTGGTTCATAGGTCAACACTCAACCACTGAGCCATGCCGGCTGGGCAAAGGAGTAATATTTTAATATTTGTCAAAATCTTAGAATAGAACCTGGCACAAATCAGTTAAATAAAAAATATAATGTGTGAGGAGAAGTTATTGATACAAAAGAAATAGACACAGGAAAAGGATTCAGGACATCAGTGTCTCAAACTGTGCAGTAATAAGACCAAAGAGTAGGGAAACTCACACTTGTATTTTTATTCCCAGATCATTTCTGCCTCAACCACTTTAGCTACAAGTACAACCAGACTTTCTAAGATGCCTAATGCTGGGTTAATTATACCCCTCTCTTCAGAATGGATAGAAATATTTTTGCCTTTCCAGCTCAGAGCTTTTAACATTATCATCGAACAGTTTTGAACCACGTAGTCCATAACCTTAAAACTTAAATGTGCTATGCTCTCTCTTCATGGGCATCAGGTAAACTGAATGCCAATAACTTGCTTGGTTACTTTTTATTTTTATTAAGAAATCTGATTAGACTTCTACTGAAACAATTTATTTCATCCTGTTAGGAAATTGCACTGAAAGAGAGGTCTATTAACTCTTTCGGATATTCTGGAATCAGTGGGGAAATCACTAATTGCTTCAGGCACAGGTGAGTGCCATGAGTACCAAATTATGCATGACAGCGGCAATTTCCTAAAAGACCTGTGATTACGTAGTGGTTAAAGCTTTAATGTGTTCTCAGTGCCTAAGTCGTTAACAGAGAATGATTTCGGCGCAAGGAGAATCTAACTGAAATGTAAAACTGAAAGGGCATTACAAATAGTAGTGAACCCAATAAAAGTGCTTGAATATTACTTAGTGTCAGATGCAAAAATTTTGCCCATTAATTCTGAAATGTCGTGAAAGATGCCAAGCAATTGAAAAGCACAAAGAGAAAGCTAGTCCTAAAATGAGACAAGAATAAAATGGAAATAAATTTAAAAACCTTTTTCCTTGTATATCATCATCTTCCTCATATTTATAAAATCGTCACTTTTAAGAACTTAAAATAATACCACAGGCTCTACAACCCTTACTATAAGGTCCTTCGGGAAATTGGTCATTAAGTTTTGTAAGTGGGGGACTGAGACTAGATGTATATATCTGAGGCTGTGGAACTTGTGATATCCAATTATTTTATTTTGCTTAAGGACTGCATTTATTCTTACAATTTAAATAAAAATTTAAAAATATATATATTTATTTTCTTAAAACAACTATTTATGAACACCCACGGTCTCCTTTTAGTGTCTGTCGAAATGTGTGATTTTTTAAAAAATTGTTTCAATCACAGCATACCAACCATGTATGAGTCCAATTACATTTTCCATTCCATCGTTTTTGCAAGTGCATAATATTTCATTCAATCAAAATATCATAATCATTTCTCTATTATAAAATAAATTAACAACCTCTTTTTCCCAGTTTCATTGAGAAATACAATAAAACCAATCCAGTTTAAGAGTACAGTTTGATAAATTTTGACAATTGTATGTATTTGTGTAGCCATTCCCATGAACATTATATAGAACTTTAAAATCAACCCAAAAAGTTCCCTAGTGACTCTTTGCATTTATTCCCCTCATCCTCTGCCTCAAGAAACCACTGCTCTGCTTTATGTTACTATAATTTTGCATTTTCTAGAATTTCATATAAATGGGATCATATACTATGTACTCCTTTGTGTTTCACTTTCTAATTTAGCATCGTGATTTTGAGATTAATCCTTGTATTTGTGTATATCAATTTTTTCCTTTTATTACTGAGTAGTATTCCAGAATATGGATATACCACAATTTATTCATTCACCAATCATGTGGCATTTGAGTATTTGTTTGTTTGTTTCTAGTGTGGGGCTAATAGAAATATTGCTACTTTGGAAATTTGTGTATAGGTCTGTGATGGTTAATTTTATGTGTCAACTTGCTGGGCTTTGTGGTGCCCAGATATTTGGTGGAATATTATTCTGGGTGTGACTGTGAGGGTGTTTGTGGATGAGACTAACATTTAAATGGTAGACTAAAGCAGATTGTCTTCCCTAATGTCCGTGACCCTCATCCAATCAGTTGAAGGTCTGAATGGAACAAAAAGCCTGACCCTCTCTTAAATAAGAGGGGACTCTGCCTGCCTTACTGACTGAGTTGGGTCATTGGCCTTTTCCAGTCTTCAGCCTCAGACTAAAGCATGAGCTCTTCCTGGGTCGCAAGCCTGAAAGCTTTCCAACTGGAACTTGGCTCCCCTGTGTCTCCAGCTTGCCAACTGCAGAACTTGGTATTTTTTAGTCTTTGTAATCACACAAGCCAATTCCTTATAATACGTATCTCCATCTATCTATGTCTGTCTGTATCTATCTATCTATTTATCTGTCTATCTATTTATCTATTTATCTATCTACCTACACACACACATATATAGTATACACACATACATCCAAATGATTCTACTTCTCTGGAGAATCCTTGTTAATAAAGTCTTTATGTTGACCTATTTTTTAAAAATCTATCCTGGGCAAATACATAGATATGAGATTGCTGGGTTATGAGATAATTGCATGTTTAATGCTGATGTTTAACTGACAAAATGATTTTTCTCCAAATGTACCATTTTGCATCCATACTAGCAATAAAGTTGCTTGATATCCTTGTCAAAACTTAGTACTATAGGTGTTGTTGTTTTATTTAGATTTTAGCAATTCCAGTGTGTGCATCATTGAAGTTTTCATATGACTTTCTCTGTTGACTAATGATATTAAGCATCTTTTCATGTGATTATTGGCCATACATATATCTTCTTTTGTTAAATAGCACTTCAATTCTTTTGCCCATTTAAAACATTTTGATTTTTTTTTAATAGTGAGTTAAGTTTATTCTTTTTAAAAAAATAGTTTTATTGATTTCAGAGAGGAAGGGAGAGGGAGAGAAAGATAGGAACATCAATGCTGAGAATCATTGATCAGCTGCCTCCTGCATGCCCCCTACTGGAAATGAAGCTGGAAATCCAAGCATGTGCTCTGACCAGAATCAAACTGTGACCTCCAGATTCATAGATTGGTGCTCAATCATTGAGGCACAGCGGCTGGGCTAAATTTATTCTTTATATTTTCTGAATACAAGGCTTTTGTCAAATACTTTTGACCAAAGACTTGCAAATATTTTCTCCCATTCTGTGGCAGGCAATTACATGTTCTTAACCATGTCTATCAAAGAACAAGAATCTATTTTGTTTTTTATGGGTCAATGCTTTTTGTCCTTTTGAAGCAACTTCATTTGAAAGCCAATAAGACAAATATTTACCCTATGTTTTCTTCATGAAGTTTTATATCTGTATCTAACATTTTTAAAAATATATATTTTATTGATTTTTTTACAGAAATGAAGGGAGAGGGATAGAGTTAGAAACATCCATGAGCCGAAACCGGTTTGGCTCAGTGTATAGAGCGTCGGCCTGCGGACTGAAAGGTCCCAGGTTCGATTCCGGTCAAGGGCATGTATCTGGGTTGCGGGCACATCCCCAGTAGGAGATGTGCAAGAGGCAGCTGATCGATGTTTC
>NW_005370031.1:997701-1001916 GCF_000412655.1 Myotis brandtii | reverse complement strand
GATCAGCTGCCTCCTGCACACTCCCAACTGGGGATGTGCCCGCAACCAAGGTACATGCCCTTGGCCGGAATCGAACCTGGGACCCTTGAGTCCGCAGGCCGATGCTCTATCCACTGAGCCAAACTGGTTAGGGCTGTATCTAACATTTTTGTCTATCATCCATTTTGAGCTAAATTTTGTAAATGATGTATAGTCAGTTATTATTTATTTTTTATCATGCAGATATCCAATTGTTCCAGTAACATTTAAGAGTATCCTTTCCCCATTCAATTGCCTTAACACCTATCCTAAAAATCAATTGACCATATATAGTATGCACGTCTACTTCTGAAATCTTGATTCTGTTTCATTAACTTGATGTCTTTAATTATGCCAATACCACACTGCATTAATTATTTTAACATTATAGTAACTCTTGAATTAGGTAATATAAGTTTCCAAATGTTATTCTTTTTTAAATCAAAGCTGTTTAACCTATCACAGATTTTTTTATTTTCATGTAGTTGATATAATCAACCTATCAGTTTGACTGGGATTACATTGAATCTATATATCAATTGATAAAGAATTGACATCTTAACAACACTGAGTCTTCTAATTCATGAACATGTATGTATGTGTTCTTTAATTTAACCTCATAAATGAATATTTTATAATTTTTCTCAGTATTCAGACATGGCATATCTTTTATTAAATGCATTTCTAAATAGTTGATATTTTTACATGTTTTAAATATTATTTCTTAAATATCAATTTTCATTTTATATAAATACAATCAAATTTTGTGTGCTGGCCTTGTAAACTGCAGCTTTGCTAAATGTACTCATTAACTATAACTTTTTTGGAGAATTATTTTACAGTTTTCCACATACATAATCAGACAATGAGCAAATATAAATATAGTTTTACTTCTTTATTTCCCAAATTGCGTGCCTTTAATTTATTCATCCATTCATTCAATTTTACCTTTTTCTACAGTCTGGGTCTTCCAGTATAATTTTGAACTAATGGTGGTAACTATTATAAAAGGTAATACTATTGAACAAATTGGAAATGGGAGGAGAAGAAAAAGGAGAATTTACAAGCTAATTAATTTCACAGTTGCTCATAATAAAACTGATTAAAGGAAAAGAAGACTAAGGATATTATATAAAAGCATATGTTTAATGGTACCACTAAAACAAAGATATTTTAAAGTCCTAAATATTAGTAGTAACTACAAAACACTTAAACATATTTAAATGAATCCAAGTGGACATAACTCATTTAATTTGTCTAAGTTTCATATTAAACCACGGAGCAAAAAATATTAATAAACTATCAGCATCCTGAAAAACATACAATTAGAAAAATATGGATAAATAATCAAAATCACTAATGGAATTTTGAAAAACATTTACAAGCTATTTTAGGTCATCTTATGCAAAAAAATCTAAATGAAATGGATAGGGCTCTAGAAAAATAAAATCTACAATCATTAACAGACGAGAAAGTGAAAAGCTGGAGATTTGTAAATAAAATAACCTCTGACCTATAAATAACACCAAGTTCAGATGGTTTCACATGAAAACCTACCAAATCCACAAAGAACAGATCATTCTGATGATAATTCACCTATTCAAGAGTACATATAAAGAAGTAATTTCTCAAAAATATTTTTATGAAGTGTAATATGTTATCTATAAGCAGAATAAAAGCACAATAAAAGAAAAGGACAGAATAAATTCTCATTTATCTCTCACTAATGCAGATCACTGATGCAATTCAATGCAACTTAATTTGACTGATTTTTTTAAATGTTGAAACGGCATTTAGACTGGACTCAAACCTATTTCTTCTTAAAACAAAACAAAAATACCTTGATAAAATAGGATTCAACAGATAATTCATTAAAATGTTTCCCAAATATTTTATTTATGATACATTGCAGGTGTTCCAGTTAAAATTAGAAAAAGGACAAAATGCTTACTGCAACAACTGCTATAAATATTACATAATACTAGAGGCCCAATGCATGAAATTCGTGCAAGAGACTCGGCCCTCACAGCCCTGGACGTCCAGAAGGTCGTTCGGCTGTCTGGTATAATTAGCATATTATGCTTTTATTATTATAGATATTATTATAGATGCATCAGCTAGTGAGATTAACAAACCCAAGATAATATAATCCAAACAAACAAAACTCACTCACTCACATGCACTTGTCCCGTTTGCTCTTGTGTTCTTTATCCATGTAGCCATGTGGTGCTAGCAGCCACACAGCCTGTAGCCATGTGGGCTCCAAGCACAGGTCTGGACATTGAACCAGCTGTGGTGTAGCCAGGAACACAGACTAAGCTAGCTGGATATGAACTGGGACTGAAATGGACTGAACCAATGGCAAAGAATCTATGGACACTGGCCTTTCTTCTGGGCTTGATGAAGACAAGGCTGGACTTCCTTCACAGCGGATGTATGGAGATGGGACATGGGGAACATTCCATTTCAACCCCAATAAATCTTACCACAAAACTTCAACCTCACGATGCTGTTAAGGACTCCATTTTCACTGGCAACAGTCACACAAACAAAGCTTAATTTAGCTTATTTTGCAAGACTAACTTGATCCAGGTCAGTTCTTGCTTATGCCTCTGGAAATCAGAAGCAAAACTTGAACAGTTTTTTAAGGTTGATATGAGGTAACCACTGAAAATTGTAATATTATATCCAATTATTCTGAAGAATAAACAGTCACTGCTCTCTCACTATATAGCTGCTTTATAACAATACACACTTGACCCTTATTCTGTGTTTTGATTTGAGTACTTCCAAATGTCTTTTGGGGGGTGCACAATAAACTTTTACCAATTACTGCTTTAGTGATTCATTGGTTTTACTAGTACTTCTATTCTTTTAGGACTTTTGACATAACCACCATGGCAATCATGATGCAGGTTATCTCCATCATCTCCCCAAATTTCCCTACTTTGTATTCAGTCCTCTCCTATGATTCTAGCTCTAGGCAAGCAATGACTGACCTTTTCAATTTTTTTTTCAATCACTGTTTTAAACCAATTAAAAAATATATATATATATATATGAAATTGACTTCAGTGAAGAAGGGAGAGGGAGAGAGTTCGAAACATCGATGATGAGAGAGAATCATTGATTGGCTGCCTCTTGCACTCCCCCCACTGAGGACAGAGCCTGCAACCTGGGCATGTGCCCCGACCAGGAATGGATCCATGACCTCCTGGTTCGTAAGTCGACGCTCAATCACTGAGCTATGCTGGCTGGGCCTAAACCAATTTTGATGCTGTACTCCTAGCTGGGCACAGGATGGAAATACTGAGCCCTAAGAAGTATAACCATGGATACCCAAAATAAGGACTCCATTGATAGCTTTGTAGGGACTGACTATAAGAATGTAAGATTAGTTGTTAAAAATGTCTTTATGTGGCAGTGGTAAGACAAAACATTAAAGAATTCATCAGGTATTCCTTATTTGAATTTAGAAGTTGGAATGAACCTTACTCCCAATGACACCTGCCAATATTTAGGTCTCTATAAGTCATATATGTTTTCAACAAACTGAATGTGTGAGGAGGTGGTTATGAGGCAGGAAAGAAAGAAGTTAGGGAAAGATCCCAGCAAGTGGGATGAGGAAATAGGAGCCCTCAACCTCTCACAAGAGCCCCTACCTCTAGGATTGATTAAAGAGAAACAAGTTGCCCAGCCGGCATGGCTCAGTGGTTGAGTGTCAACTTGTGAACCAGGAGGTCAAAGTTCAATTTCCTGTCAGGGCACATGCCCGGGTTGCAGGCTCGATCCCCAGTAGGGGGTGTGCGGGAGGCAGCCGACTAATGGTTCTCTATCATCATTGATGTTTCTATCTCTCTCTCCCTCTCCCTTTCTCTCTGAAATCAATAAAAATATTTTTTAAAAAAATGAAACATACTTGACCAAAAGATCATATATCTTTATAAAAATATTTTTTAAAAAATAAAGAGAAAATAGTTTATGGCAGGAAAACCCCTGTGGTGGTTGTAGAGATCAACAACAGAAAGGACTGGCTAAACCAGATCCTTCTAAGATGGAGGAAAAATTGATCAGAGACTGACCCCATAGGTCATTATACCATCATTATAATGAAAACTGACACCACAGTAGAAGGGGAGCTAAGTGGGACAAATGCCATGACAATTCCCAAACAGACCATGTTAGGAACCATGCCTT
>NW_005370031.1:987227-997599 GCF_000412655.1 Myotis brandtii | reverse complement strand
AATCCCAAGAACTAACTGACCATACACAAAACTCCCTCTCGAGTTTGCCCACATCCACTTGGACACAGATTTTTTTGCTTCTTGCACTGTGGCACTCTTTCTTTTTCTCTACCTGAATGAAACTTGATTTATTCTCACTCCCATTTTCCTGGGGAAGTCAAGGATAGGAAGGTCCCTTGATAGGCAAAAGCTCCTGGACCGTGCAGGGGCAAAACTATTCCTTGGCGAGGAAGTGGTCCGGCAATAGTTAGAGTATGAAGAAAGATATTGGTGTTCTGCTAATTTAGTAATTTGATATAGAAAATCACATACATTTTTCTTTATTTTTTTTGTCTAAAGTTTTACATATGTCTCCTTTTTCCCAATTGCCTCCATCCCACCAAGACATTCCCACTCCGGGCAAGCCCCCACCGCCCCAGTGTCTATGTCCATTGGTCAATATATAATTTTTTTATTTATTTCACAGAGGAAGGGAGATGGAGAGAGAAACACACCAGTGATGAGGGAGAATCATTGATCGGCTGCCTCTTGCACACCCCCTACTGGGGATCAAGCCTGCAGCCCGGGCGTGTGCCCTTGACTGGAATCAAACCCGGGACCCTTCAGTCCGCAGGCCAATGCTCTATCCACTGAGCCAAACCAGCTAGGGCTATTTTTCTTAAAAACAAAAACAAAAACCCCTAAAGTTTGTTTAACTGTATTTACAATTCAACCTGTGGAACAGATCACAACATGCTAGTCATATATTTAAAGTAAATAAATCATAATGCTGGCAAATATTTGGGACATAAACCTTTGGGTTTTTTGGTGGAGCCTGAATATATTCATTCCATTGGCTTTAGCCTGATTTTATCTGTAGCTCTCAATTTTATGTCTCCAGGCTTTAGTGTCATTATTCAAGCCATTGCTACAAATATTGAAATGTTTAAAATCAAGTACAGAACTTTGAACCTGTGATCACAGAATTTACTTTTGGCTGGCACTACTAATAATGACAACTAACCTTTATGTAGTGTTCAACTATGTACCAGGAAATATTCTAAGCAATTCAAAAATATTAATTTATGTAATACTAATTAACTATCCATTTGAATTTATTTTTATCCCACAATACTCTCTCTCTGAGACAGTTGTGATAATTAATTGCACTTTCCATATAGGGTCACAGGAGCACAGAAATGTCAAAGAGCTTGCCCATAATTATATAACTACAAAAGGGCAGGGTTAGGATTCAAACCCAGGCCCTAGATGCCATGTGTTTAAACCCCATGTTTTGATCATATCTACTGTGGCAGTTTTGAATCTGACTGCAACCATTGTTGCATAGTCTTAACTCCCTCATCTTGGCTTAGAAATATTTTAAAGATACTATGGAGTGCTTTGCTCAGATTAATACCCCCATATTAGTTTCATATTACTGCTGTAATAAATTACCACAAATTAGTGGCTGAAAACAACACAAACTTATCATATTACAGTTCTGCAGGTCAGAAGCCCAAAATAGGGAAGCAGGGTTGCATTCCTTCTGGAGGCCCTAGGGGAGAATAGGTTTCTACTCCCTTTCCAGCTTCAAGATGCTGCCTCATGACCCCGCATCACTCTGACCTCTGCTTCCATCATCATGTCTCCTCTGGCTCTGACCCTCCTGCCTCACTCTCTTACAAGGATCCTTATGATTACACTAGAGGCCCAGTGCATGAAATTTGTGCACAGGTAGGGTCCCTAGCGGCTGCCCGCTGGGGCCTTCCTTCGTTCTGTGCCACCACCTGGTGGTCAGCACACGTCATAGCGAGCAATCAAACTCCCAGTGGGTCCAACTCCCTAGGGGACACTTTGCATATTAGGCTTTATAGATAGATATAGATATAGATAGATATAGATAGATATAGATAGATATAGATATAGATATAGATATAGATATAGATTGGGCCCATCCAGATAGTCAAAGATCAGCTCCCCATCTCAAGCTCTTTAATTTAATCACATAAGCAGATTCCCTTTTATCACATAAGTTAACATATTCACAGGTTTGGGAGGATGGTCATTATTCTGCCTACCACAATTCTCCTGTTTACAAGAGGAAAACATTTTCACTCAGGAAAATCATGTTCTATAGTCATGTACTTAAAAGATTTCTGCTGATTAACAGTGCACTGTCTCCATACACCTTTAAGAATTTTTAACAAACACTGGGCAATCTCTTCTTCAAATGGCTGGGTTTAAAAAATATTTTTATTGATCTCAGACAGGAAAGAGAGGGAGAGAGATAGAAACATCAATGATGAGAGAAAATCATTGATCAGCTGCCTCTTGCACGCCCCACACTAGGGATCGAGCCCACCACCCAGGCATGTTCCCTGACCTAGAATATAACTGTGACTTCCTGGCTTATAGGTTCAACCACTGAGCCATGCTAGTCAGTCCAAATGGTTTTTAATACTTTCCTTATACATGAATCATCAGGTGAAAATGTATCTGTTCATATTCTAAAAGAAACAAGTGTTGTGGAGTCTTAATCCCAAGCCTTTTTTAATTTTACCAGGACTCTTCCTCTTCCTCTTGTCAGTTGTTTAGCTGGTCTCTTTCTTCCAACTCTTTGTTTCCCCAACTACCCACACCTTTGGGAGCCCTCCCTATGTTGACTCTGGTTATAACTGTCTTTACAGCTTACTCGGTAATGAACACATGCTATTTGAATGACTTCCCCTTGGGATGTAAATGATGAAACTAAAATGAATGATAATATCACTAATGTTTAATAAAACTCACTAAATCTTTTCTGTTCCAAATGAGTACAACCTTTCAAAGTAGTCACTCTGGAAATTCATGCATTTTATTCCAACAAACATGATGCTTCTCATACTACATTTGCAGTCTCAGTCTTTGAAATTGGCTTTAGGGTTTATTTAGAAGTCATATAAGAAAATCAGCCATGTTGCATCATAGAGTCAACTTGTAGTTGACTAAAATTAGCCTTTAAAATCATGCATTTTAACCCTCTCATTTGCAATTTATAAAACTGAATCCGAGAGACCAAATCTTACTATTCACCCCTTTTCTCATCAAGTGGATTCATTAATTTTTAAAGCAATTTATAACCACCATTCCCCACCCTCCTAATCACCCCCCCCCCAAGCAATAACATTCTTCAGTAAAAGCTGGACTAGAAAACATGGTTAAAGTCAGGAACTGAAGTAGGGATCACCTAACTCACAGAAAATCTAAATGTTGGCACTAATTTAGTGGGTAGGTTGGCGAGGGGGGGCAATGAATGGGGAAGGGGAGAGAAAGACTGAAGAAAAAAAACATATAAACAGAGAGTTGATGTGATCTGTAGAGCAGTCAATGTATGTACCAAAATAGTGCACAGAAAAGGATGCCAAATTCATCTCACTACCAGATTCAGTGGTAAAAGACAGCACCAGCAAGAAGGATGGCCAGCACTTATACTATAACTTAATGTGGGGTTGGGAGGATGAGAAGAGATAAGCTAAATAACTTATATACAGTACTTATAGGCATAGCCCATGGACAAGGGCAATGGGGTAGTGAAGACCTGGGGGAGGTAGGGGTATTATTAAAAAAAAAATAAAGACAGGCCCTGGGCACTGTCCAAACACACATACTGCATATTGACAAGAAGCCCAAAGTACCAACCATGTCTGAACACTGAGGGGTAATTGTGGGCAAGAAAGCAAGGGGGTGTTACACGCATGAGCAGTGACTCAGCTCAATAGTGAAATGCCATATTTCAGAGTCTGACGTATAACATTAAGAGTAAAAAAACAGAACTATTCCAAAAATGGGGCAAAGCATAAATTTCCTTCTGCATGTAAATGAAAGGATAAAGAAATAGTGGCACTACTTCCAATAATAGAGGTTTTAAAAAATATAGACTTTTGCCGAAACCGGTTTGGCTCAGTGGATAGAGCGTCGGCCTGCGGACTGAAGGGTCCCGGGTTCGATTCTGGTCAAGGGCATGTACCTGGGTTGCCGGCACATCCCCAGTAGGAGATGTGCAGGAGGCGGCTGATCGATGTTTCTCTCTCATCGATGTTTCTAACTCTCTATCTCTGTCCCTTCCTCTCTGTAAAAAATCAATAAAATATATTAAAAAAAATAAAAAATATAGACTTTTGTTTAGTTTTAAATCTAATGTGCTTAATTCTAGGGGGTGGGGATGGTAAAAATTCCATTGTATTATAGCAGAATCTTTTTTTGTATTTCAGTTTTATATCTTTATTTCACACATTATCATGACTATCCATCTCACATATCCCTAGAAATAATGTTCTCTTATTCGCTTAAATACATCAATATCTCTAGTGAGATTCATGAATATTCAGGTTTTTATGCTCACTATGTGCTTTATTAAATGCAAAATTCATAATTGATGAAAATGAAAAGCAATTCTGTTTTCAAAACTATATTTTCATTTTTCTTCAATGGTACAATTTCTATAACTCACTGAATTATACAACCAATAGGAAAAAATGATACATACTAAGAGCTCAAACTTTCACAAACACAATTTTTTTAAATTTAAAGCAATGAAAATAATTAGAGTTGGGGGCTATATTCAGCTTTTAAGAGGGGTGGTAGTCACTCATTCTTTGGAGATATTGATACATTTTTGGCATAAATTAAAAAAAATAGACTAATTATAATGAAACTAGAGGCCCGATGCATGAAATTCATGCAAGAGTAGGCCTTCCTTCCCCCAGCTGCCGGCACCAGCACCCGGGAACTGGGCTTCCCCCGCAGCCCTGGCTTCGTCTTGAAGGTCATCTGGAAAGACATCCAGTCTAATTAGCATATTATGATTTTATTATTATAGATGACTACTATTTTCTATCGGTGCAGATGCTAGTCTTACTAACTTTAAAATTATTCACATCCTCCTGGGACAGGACAACAATTAGGTGCAGAGTAGATTAGCAACAAAATATAAAGACAGAATGGCACTCAATATGGAAGAATGGGATAAAATAACTACTCTGGCCAGATGGAAAGATGAGTGACAATAAAGTACATGAGAACTGAATCCCTTTAGTTCTTTCTTTTGTTGGGGCTACTCTCTTGAAAACATGAAGCCAGACTTTGTTCACTTCTGAGCTCATTTTAGGTTGTTCACAACACATTTTTCACATAATGCTTCGCTGTTTAAATTACATGGTGTCTATTTAATGAATTGTGAGCTATGAAAATCCGTTCTTACTAATAGTCATACTTGTAAATGTGTCATGAATCCTAGATGGGGCTTCTGATGTAGGAGGATGCTGGCTGAAGATTTGGTCAGTTTCCATGAATAAGTCAAATGCTGTGTTTCCTACTTTCTACCACACATCCATATTAAGAGTGGGGTTAGCAGATTTCTTCCCAGAGTTGTAGGAATAATTCAACTCCCCACATTATGGATAGAACGTAAAAGTAGTGAATTTGAAAATGAGCCACTGTGCAACAGCCAAATTAATCCCACTTGGTTGACAACAAATCGGCATCCACTAATAGAATTGGAAAGTTAGGACAGAAAAAAAATTCCAAGAATTCTGATTAAACATTTAAAATATGAAGACATTAAAAATAAACACCGAAACATCAAATGTATTAAAAACAAATACTAAAATATTAAACATTGAAAACAAATATTGAAATGACTGAGATCTTGGCTTAATTAGATAAGACCCTAGGTAATTTTGAAAACAGCCTAAGGTGCTAGGAGAGGCTCAAATCCCACAAGCACCTGAAATTCATCATATGCAAAATGAAACCAGAAATCATCCCTTCAAACCCCACCCATTCCATCCTTCCTATTCCTCCTGAACCAGGGCCACAAAAGGTTGAAATAGTACTGTTGCATGTCTTTCCTTTCACAACCCTTACCCAGTAAGTAGCTCAACAGCATTTCTAGTCAGTCAACAGTGAATTCCATACATCTCCTGAATCTGCTTTATCTATATTACTACTGCCATTAAGTTCAAGACTGGGCCATCATTTATCTGCAATATTCTGATAGCCATTTACTTGGTTCTTTCACTTGTTTCAACAGGTCTTTACTTGGTTCTTACTCTGTATTCTCTACAAAAATCTGTAGCCATAAAGATGAATCAAAAGCAGTACCTACTTACAAGTAACTTATTTTTGAGTAGAGGAAACTAGACACATGAAAAAAAGTATTAATGGTATTATATACATGTCTGCAAAAACAGTCCTTCCAGATAAACTGTGAGAAATTATTTGAATTTTGTTTCCAAACATCTAACTTTGTCTCTATCCAACTATTAAATTATTGAAAAATCTATGTATCATCAACTAGATAGAACCCAACTTGTTCTCTATATGTCTTTGTAAGAAATCAACAGTTCTTAAAGTATGCTTGGGGACCCATGGGGAGGGACAGGGTTCACTGAGACCCTTTTTAGGGTCTGAAAGGTCAATATTATGTTCATGATAATCTTAAAATGTTATGTGCCTTTTTCACCCTCATTCTCTCACAAATGTACAGGCAAGTAATCCAGATACTGCAAAACTGGTGATATTGCAAGATTGCTTGAAGCAGACATGAGAATCCAGATGTCTTCTATTAAACCAGATAATAAAGAAATATGCAGCATTGTGAAATTCAATTTGTTTGGGGGAAAATAGCTTTTAGAAAATATTTATGTTAACATGTAATGAGGTTTATTATTCTTTTTCAAAAAAATTAATAACTATTAAAATATTTGTTTCTGCTTTAATGTCTAAGGTGGCAAATATCAGAAGATGCAAATCATCTATATATATAAAAGCCTAATATGCAAAGTGTCTCCTCGGGAGTTAGTTCGACTGGGAGTTTGATCGCTCGCTCTGACGTGTGCTGACCACCAGAGGGTGGTGCGAATGAAGGAAGTCCCCGGCCGGCAGCCAGCAGCTGCTAGGGACCCTATCCGTGCACAAATTTTGTGCACTGGGTCTCTAGTATCAATATAAGTACTATCTCAATAGTTTTTCAGAATGCCAAGGGAGTCCTGAGACCAAAAAGTTTGAGGACTTCTGCAATAAAAGATTATAAGTTACAGGCTGGCCTTGTCTCAGAATGCTGTTTACACTTAATCTGGGCTCCAATCATACTGAGACTTTTCATTATCCAGACTATGTCACGCAGTTGCTGTTTCGTCCCTCCTGTAACAGACCGTGTATTCATCTGTAATGGCTTCTCGGACCCCACACATATGAGACTGAGGCTGAATGAGGGTGAGGCAGAGGAATGTGGGCATACATACCCAAGGGCCCAGAAGACAATTCCTCTTAGTTGGCTCTGTGCTGCTCTGCTGTTTCTCCTTTAACGATACTATTCTCAAAGATTTTTCCTGGAAGCCCATCTAAACCCAACGTCTACCCCAAAACACTCTCTCCTGTCACTCTTTTTCACAGGACACTCTGTAAATAATTCAAGTAACATATATTTTGCTATTTCAATTATTTGCTCAAAAAGAAAATAGTTCTAGAATATAAAGAATTTTATATTCTTTTGTTTCCAAATGGCCTCCTGAAGTTTCTGGGCTTCCTAGAAATTTGAATAGGTGTTTCTAAAATCCAGGAAGCACATTTAAATTTAAGTTTTGCCAACACCTTATGAAATGTCCACAGAAAATCTTCAAATCTTAGTATGCAATTGACGTCATGAAAATGACTGGTTTACAAGTCTGTGGTGTTCTTTCTGTGAAGGCTGAAAATGAGACAATCCCATTACGTGAGGGAGGTAGGATAGTATTTAAGAAAGGATTCTCTTGAATCCCCAAACACACTGAGGCGATCAGGTAAGACCCCTCTTTGAATGCCACTCTCAGAATCAGGCAGTAGTACTGCTGGCCTGTAAGAGTAATTAGAGCAGGTACAGAGAAAGACAGGTACTGTATGATTTCATTGATAAGTGAAATCCAGAAAAACAAAACAGAACAGAAACAGACCCATTCAGTGTAGAGAACAGGCAGACGACTACCAAAGGGAGGCAGTTGGGGGATGGGGAAAAATAACAATCAGTGTAATCATTTCAAAACCACTGTATTAGTCAGTTTTAAAACCATTCTAATAGATGAAGGCAGATGGCTCCCAATCCAGCCCTTTTTAAAAACTGGTTATAGTAATGTCCTCAGATATTCAAGTGGCTCTGGAAGGTTACTTCTAAAAAAAATCTCTCTCCTAGACTAGGAAATTCCTCTTAGATTAAGGAAATAGCTTCTGGGAAAATTAAGCTTATCAGTCAGCCATGTCTTAGAGTGAATTGCTTTACTCTTTTAATCAAATTGCTTTTGCTTTAATAGGCTGGTACAGATTATAGTGTTCCGGGTCATCCTGCCCTCCTAAGCATCATATATACTTACAGGCCATGAGGTAGTAAAGCAAAAACGAACTCTACTTCCTCTCTGGTTGAACACACCTGCCGATCACAGCAAAAGTGGCCTCCACTGGGACTTCCAATGCAATGACCCTATCAAATATGCCTTCTTTATGGTCCCCTATTTTCCTTAATTCCCTTTTTGATAGTTAAATTCATGATTCCTCATTTTTTAAAGATAAGTTTTTATTAATTTCAGAGAGAGGAAGAGAGCGATAGAAACATCAATGATGATAATTATTGATCAGCTCCCTCTTGCACTGGGGATCGAGCTCACAACCCGGGCATGTGCCCTGCCTGACCAGGAATCAAACCATGACCTCCTGGTTTCTCAACCAATGAGTCACACCAGCCTGCCTCATGGTTCCTTATTATAAAAATTTCATTATGTAGGGTCTAAGTTCCCTTGCCCCCAAGCTCTCCATTATCCTCAACTAGCAAAAAAATTTGGATTTTAATTTAATCTGTGAATTTGCCTACTCCACTCCTATCTTCAAGTATCTGAAATAGAGAAACACAAATGACCATGCTGTCTCATTTCATTTTTATGCTGTACAACTACAAGTGGACCCTCTCTGCTTCCAGGCAACAATTCTCCACTCCCCTATTGGACTCATTCTCCCATTCATTGAGTTGACTATTACACATCTTCTTCTCCAAGAAGAAGACCCAGCATGGCTTTCATCTTCCTTATTCATGGCTGATATCCTTCCTTCTTTTTTCACTGGGAGAATGGAGGCAATTAGAAGAGAATACATACATTCTTCACCAGCAAAGCTACAACCTACTTGCCTCTGTGCTAAATATTGTGTCTGCCTTCCTGTTACAATTCCTCTACCTGTGCATTGAATCCTATGCCTTCTGCCTATTCAAGACATTCTTCCTAAAACTTGTACCTCCCTTGCATTATCAGTTTTTACCCTTACTACTAAATCATTGTCACGGACATATAACATCTAGTGGTGATGCAGATTTAAAAAGGATTATCTTGACTGCATTCTCCTTCTGACAGGAATTGCATTGTATCTGTAGTTCACCTTGGGTAGTGTGGACATTTTAATAATATTAAGTGTTCCAACCCATGGACACTGGATGTCTTTCCATTTATTTGTGTCTTCTTTAATGCCTTTCATTATTGTTTGGTAGTTTCCACTGTACAAGTCTTTTTACTTCCTTGACAAAGTTTATTCTTAAGTATTTTATTGTTTTTGGTGCTATTGTATATGGGATTGTTTTCTTAATTTCCTTTTGCATAGTTCATTGTTAGTCCCCTGAATCCAAAAGCAGACAAAAACACTACAAGAAACCAGTAGGCCAATAGTCCTGATGAACACAGATGCAAAAATCCTCAACCAAAAAAAACCTAGCAAACCAAAATCAGTAGCACATTTAAAGAACAATACACCATGACCATGTGGTCTCTATCCCTGGGATGCAAGGATGGCTCAACATAAGCAAATCAATCAAAGTGGTATACCATTTTAACAGAATGAAAGATAAAAAGATAAAAATCACATGATCTATACACCATTATGTTCATAGCAGCACAATTTACAATAGCTAAGATTTGGAAACAGCCTAAGTGCCCATCAGCAGATGAATGGATTAAAAACGTGTGGTACATCTACCAAATGGAATACAACACTGCTGTAAAAAAGAAAGAACTCTTACCATTTGCAACAGTATAGATGAACATGGAGAGCATTATGCTAAGTGAAATAGGCCAGTCAGAGAAAAATAAATATCACATGATCTCACTCATTTGTGGAATATAATAAACTGATGAACAGAAATAGATCCAGAGACAGAGAAACATCAAAAAGACCATCAACCTTCAGAGGGAAGATAGAGGAGGATGGGGGTAAGGGGGAGAGATCAACCAAAGGACTTGTATACATGCATATAAGCCTAACTAATGGACACAGACACTAGGGGATGATGGAATGTACTGGGGGGTGGGGGTGGCCAGGGAAAGGTAAATGGGGGGGGGGGAAT
>NW_005370031.1:982567-986811 GCF_000412655.1 Myotis brandtii | reverse complement strand
GGGCGGGAATGAGGCATATGTAATACTACATGTAATACTTTAAATACCAAAGACTTTTAAAAAATAAAATAAAAATCACATGATCATCACAATAAGTGCAAAAATTGATAAAATTCAATACCCTTTCATGATAAAAATTCTTAACAAGCTAAGTATAGGCAGAATTTGCCTCAACATAATAAAGGCCACATATCACAATACTACAGTTAACATCATACTACATGGTGAAAAACTGAAAGCTTTTCAGTTATTCTTTTTTTGTTTTTGTTTTTAAGATCCAGAAAAAGGCAAGGGTGTCTGTCCTTGACATCTCTATTCTACACAGTACTGGAACTTCTAGTCAGAGAAATTAGGAATGAAAATAAATAAGTCAAAGGCTTCCAAATTGGAAAGGGAGACGTAAAAGTAAATGTTTGCAGATGAAATTATCTTATATTCTTATATATGGAAAACTGTAAAGATTACACACACACACACACACACACACACACACACACACACACACACACACACCTGTTAGAACTAATTAACTCAGCAGAATTACAGAATACAAAATTCTACCTTCTTCAAATGACTCAGTGGGAAGTACCAGCAGGGGAGCAGAGAGAGGATACTGAATTGGGGGAATGTGTCACTCTAGCTCCCTCCCTATGAGCTCACTGACTGATGGCTAATGATCGCTCATGTCCAGCGGGTCAGACCCTCTACACTGTCTTTTCTGTCTCAGGTTTTGGTAACTGCTCCCTTTCTCCCCCACCTATAGGCCTAGCGGCACAGTGTCTTCCTGGTCATTATAGGCCTGAGGTCCTGACCTTTCCCTTGTGATTTCTCTACAGACTTCTCTCATCATTGAACAAATCCCACTTAGGAACTGCTTCAAATTGCCCAAGTGAAAGGCCTACAAGGCCAGTGTCTTGACTAACTCACCTCACACACATTCCACTTATGAGTAAATGTTATCACATCCACTTTCAAAATATATTACAAACGTAACCCAACTGTACCATCCTCATCCTAGTTTAACCCACCGTCATTTCACACCTGGGTAATGAGTAAATGTTATCACATCCACTTTCAAAATATATTCCAAATGTAACCCATTTCCACCAACTGTATCATCCTCATCCTAGGTTAACCCACCATCATTTCTCACCTGGGTGAGAGCAATAGCTTAGTACTTCTGCTCTCTCTTTCTACCCCATTCTATTCTCCACACAGCAGCCAGGGTCTCTTCTCAAGAAGTCTGATAATGCTTTCCCCCTGCTGACAAGCTTCTAAAGGCTTTCCACTACACATAGAATGAAATAAAAATAAAATTCCTCAGGATGGTCAGACAAAAAGGCTCTGTTGAGATGGCCTTTGCTTCTCCTAATCCCCTTGCCTGACACGCTCTGTAATGCTTACTTGCATTGCTTCAGTCATAGGGGCCTCCTTCAAGTGCCATGGACACTCATATTGTGCCACTATTTCAGAGCATTTACCCTCAATGCCACTTTCCAGGGACCATTCTTATCCTAGCTATTTGCATGCTCCATCTCTCCTTTCTTTCAGCCCTCTGCCTAAGTCATCCTATCAATGAGACAGTCTTTGAATTCACTGTCTAAAATAACATCCTCTAGTCCATATGTAGGTACACAGCTTTATTTCCCTCCATATTACTCATCTCTGCCTCATAGGATCTATGTGTTGACTTGTGTGTTTCCACTTCCCGATGGGTGAAGGGATTACCAGGCTTATTCACCAACTACTACCCGAACCTAGAACAGCGCATGGTGTTTACTTAGAAGCTTTAAATAAATTTGTGGTGAATGAATGACTGGGAATAGAAATATACCAAATGGATCAACTTAATGAAATGCATACTTAAATGAAAATTGAATTCATAGTTAGTTTACTTAATGAGCAGGTAGAAAAAAAAACTCAAACTAATTCAATAGAATCAAATTAAAATAAGCTGATCCTACCTCTAACAGTGGAACTCTTCCTTGAAATGGGACTAGACATATTTCCAAGTCAATTAATAGCGATTCCTCACCTGCACGATGTCTGCAAGGGCATATTAGGGTTTAATACACTGGTTTTCCTGTAATATTGTTGTTATCTTTTGTTTTGTATGTTGTGGTCCATGGCAGAGCAAGACCCTTTGTTCATGAACATTATCTGAAAACAACACCCTACTATGCCATGTATCATACATAGAAAAGCTTATATAAATGCATATGACGGACAATAGATAGCAAAGAGAACAACAAAAACTCTTTCCAGGGTGAGCTATAAGGATTACCAAGATTTCTCTAAGTTTCCTCTCTTCCAGATTTTAACATCCTCCTCTCCTAATAATCATCCTGAATTTTGATTCAATCATTTCCTTGCCATTTCAAATTTGCATAGGAAAACTATAAAGATCTGCATAAAAGTGAAATTATCAATGATTCCGCTGTCATTTGTGGTTTCCTCATCACTGTGTTATGAATCACTCCTATTGCTGTATTCAATTTTAATTCATTAAGTCTGATTTTTGTAAATGATTTCATTACAGAAATATATGTTAATTTCTTTCTCCATGTTACTCTGGTTAGGCTTTCAGGTGGTTTTCAGACTGCTGTGCTACTCTTCAGAAATCACTGTGAATCTCCTTTTACATGTCTTTCCATTACTATTAGAACTGGTCTCTCCCTTTAGAAAACTTTATAATTCTATGTTTAATCAACTTTACATTGATCTTGCAATCACTGTGTCCGAAACCTGTCTTCCGCATTCTTAGTCAGCAGTTTACTGTAGCCCTTTGAAAACTGACTGACCTCACCCTAGATAATTCGCTTGGAAAAGCTCTGAAGTTAACACAGCAACGACAGTGAACTTTCTCCAAAGAGCATTCTTTTCCTAAAAGCACCCACATCCAAGCCTCTCACCTATTTGGGGATTGATTGAAAATATTTTGATAGTTTTTAACATCACAGAAGAGTTTCTTTCTCATGACATTATGTTGGAGTCCCCTCAGGATCTTCAATGGAAAGAACTCCAAATACATACATAGAATCTCAGGTGGAAAAAGAAAATAAACGTGCTTCTCCTTCAAACTGGTGAAGCAGTTACTCATTTCAATGTCTACTTGCAATTGACCAAGTGATTTCAGCCTTGATTACACTGAGGGAGAAAATTACAGTTCTCACTAAAAAAGACTGTCAGGGATAACAAATAAAAATTGAGGACACACAGTGAAATCTGCATTTCAAATACACAGTACATATCTTTAGTAGAAGTCATGTCTAACGCAATATTTGGGAACTACCGATACTGAAAGATACTCATTTTTAAATCTCAAATGCAATGAAGTAGGCTTTGTGTGTTTTACCTGCCACCCCCTGGCTTTCCTAGGCAATCGAGCTCTCCGGGTTTCCTTGAAGGGGTCAGATTTGCTGGAGACGGTTGTTTTTATTTCAGGAGCTCCCTGGCTGCGCGGGCCTTGGCCATCGCTCATGGCATTTGCTTATTCATTTCACAAGAGCACATTACCTTGGAGCAGGGCACTGAGCGTCTGAAGGTCCGTGTTCTTCCTTGGGAGGATGTGTTGTGGCTGGTCTACTGGAAACAATGTTTCCAAGGAGCAAGCAGCTTCCCTCTTGGAAGGAACAGCGAGCACAGAGGCTGTCATGTGGCTGCAGGGACGCGGCTCTGGCCTGGAACTCTGAGTGCAGCCCCGAAATCGCGCGAGACCCTGGATGGCAGAGGTCTTTTCAGCCTCATCGGCTCCCATAGCTGCCGCCCCAGGAACCGGAAGTCGCCCTTCACACCTTGGCTGACCCCAGCTGGCGTCCAGCTGTTAGGCCTCCCTTCTTGTGCGCTGACCTGCTGCGACCCTTGGCTGGCCCGCTCCCTTCTCCAGGCTTCTAGAACTTTCCCAGCACAGCCGGGCCACAGTGAGCATCATGTCTGCCTATGGGCGCGGAGCAGAGGGCTCCGGGGACCAGGCAGGGAGGGAGGCCCGGGTGCGGACATCCGGGGACCTGCGTGGGAGGTCCCAGGCCCAGAGGCGCTGCAGAGTGAGCAGGCACAGAGGCGGCAGCGGGGATGCCATCGCGCCCCTCCTGGCCAGAACAGACCCCGAAAATGACAGCGTGGTCCCGGGGATCCAGGGAGCCAGAGCAGAAGCCACAGGCGAGTACTCGGACCGCGAGCCCAGAGAGGAAGGGGCGGTGGAGGAGGAAGCAGAGGAAGCGGAGCGGGGAGAGGAGGCGGCCCAG
>NW_005370031.1:975477-982398 GCF_000412655.1 Myotis brandtii | reverse complement strand
GTGTACGAGGCCTGTGGGGCCCGCGCCTTTGTGCAGCGCTTCCGCCTGCAGTACGGGCTGGAGGGCCACAGCGGCTGCGTCAACAGCGTGCACTTCAACCAGCGCGGCACCTGGCTGGCCAGCAGCAGTGACGACCTCACGGTCATCATCTGGGACTGGGTGCGCCAGCGCCCCGTCATGGCCTTCAACACGGGCCACAGAAATAACGTCTTTCAGGCCAAGTTCCTGCCCAACTGTGGCGACTCCACCCTGGCCACGTGTGCCCGCGACGGGCAGGTGCGCGTGGCTCAGCTGCCCGCCATCTCGCTGAGCAGGGTGTCTAAGCGGGTGGCCCAGCACAGGGGGGCCTGCCACAAGGTGGCCCTGGTGCCGGACTCCCCTGTCAGGTTCCTCACGGCGGGGGAAGATGCCGTTGTCTTTGGCATTGACCTCAGGCAGGACCGCCCAGCCTCCAGAGTGGTGGTCACCAAGGAGAATGAGACCAGGGTGGGCCTGTACACAGTCTTTGTGAACCCTGCCAACATTCACCAGTTTGCTGTCGGGGGCAGGGACCAGTTTGTGAGAATTTATGACCAGAGGAAAATCGATGAGACCCACAATAACGGGGTGCTCAAGAAGTTCTGCCCTCATCACCTGGTCCACTGCGAGTCCCAGTCATTCATCACCTGCCTGGTGTACAGCCACGATGGCACGGAGCTCCTGGTCAGCTACAACGACGAAGACATCTACCTCTTCCACTCCTCCCACGCCGATGGGGCCCAGTACGTGAAGAGATACAAGGGCCACAGAAATAACGCCACGGTCAAAGGTGTCAATTTCTATGGGCCCCGAAGTGAGTTTGTGGTGAGCGGCAGTGACTGCGGGCACATCTTCCTCTGGGAGAAGTCGTCCTGTCAGATCGTTCAGTTCTTGGAGGGGGACAGGGCGGGGAACATCAACTGTCTTGAGCCCCATCCTTACCTGCCTGTGATGGCCACCAGTGGCCTAGACCACGATCCCAAGATCTGGGCACCCACAGCCAAAGCGACCACCAAGCTTCTTGGCTTAAAGGACCTGATTAAGAAGAACAAGCAGGATCGAGATGGAGACGGCTCGGGCCACAGCAACCTGTTTGAAAATAACATGCTTTCGTTCCTCATGCATCACTTCACACGCAGAAGTCATCCCCTTCAAGGGCGGCGGCGCAGGGCACCTCTTGAAGGGAGAATCCCGGATGCAGAGTCAGATGAGTCTTCTCGTTCCTCAGATGCATCCGAGGAGGAAGAAAACTAAAACTGTCAGCGGAGCCGCCATCCTGAATGCCTGATTCCTGCTCCAGCTAGATGTCACCTCAGTAGGACTTTCAAGTTTGCAATTCACTTTAACTGTTAGATTTGCCTTTTGCCTTCTATTTTGCACTATGAAAACCTCCTTTCGTCTCTTGCCTGTAGTATCTTTTCTTCCTTTATGACGTTTTTCTTTCCTCATTCCTTTTTCCTCACTTGGTTTCTTTGCTTCTCATTCCTATGTGAATGTGTAAGCAATTTATTCATGCCCTTTTTCTTTTGTTTTCTTATGTTGACCTCTAAAGGTTCCTAATTCAGGAGGAAATTCTAATGGCCTCATGGAATCTATATTCTCATTTCTGACACTTTGAAAACTTAAATGTTTTTTTCATCTTTAGTAGATAATATTAAGGTCTTCAGTTGAGCTACAAATATTAAATGTGTTTATTCTTAAAAATTAAGTTAAAAGAGTCTATGCACACACATACACACTCCTGCATACTCACACAGTCACTCTCAAAGAGCAATTGAGGGAGACATGGCTGCCAACACCCCTGTGAAGGATAACACCCTTCTTTTCAGATGATTGTTGGTAAAGAAGGGTGTGATAAAACATCCCGTGGCCTAACAAAGGCTTTTCTTCAATAATGCTCCTTAAAATGCCTATTATCTCTGGCCCCTTGAGAGAAGGTGGAGAAATTCATATAATGAGATAAGACTTTAGAATGGAAAATTATTGACCAGCATTTCTGCTCACTGATATTCAAAGTTAGGGACAACTTCCTGGGTATCTGGGGCCCATGGGTAGCCCCTCCCAAGGTCTGCTCTCAGGAAAGGATCATAAGTGTCACAAAAGAACACAGTGAGTCGGAACTAACACTGTGGTTTAAAACAGAAAAAGAAATGGAAGAAAAGGTGGTTAGATAAATTCCTAGCAAGATAATTTATCCGTCTAGAATTAATAACTTTGTGGTGTTCCCATTTGATGAACACATATGTTAATATTGATTAATTTGAGTAGAGCGGCTGGTAAGGATTAAATTTAATCACATGATATTGTTTACTCTGTACTTTGAATTCTCATGCAGTTTCATGGATGAGAACTCCCAAAAGATTACTTTCCAAGAAGTGCTCTTGGGACAACCATCTCCTAAAAGATACCCGCCAAGAATATAAGAATTCCTAATATTTGAAAGTATATATTTCAACTAATTTCCAAATAATTTCATGTTGCAATAAAGAGTTGTTTATATTGATATATAACTGTGATATTAGAATAAGTATCTCATTAGACATCTATGTGTTGCTCAAAATTCTCTTTGGCTCATTTCATGAGGTTAAATTGCTTTTAAAAATGTTTTGTTCTAAGCCTTCTTTAATGTAAATGTGTCGTATATGATGTCCAATTACTATTCAGTGATAATGTTTTTGTTTTACAAATATTATTTGTGTGAGTGAAGCAGAGTCCTTCTTGGCCCCAACACCCTTCTTTTCAAAAGTTAATTGGTAAAGAGGGATGTGATAAAACATCCTGTGCCCTAACAAAGGCTTTTCTTCAGTAATGCATATTATCTCTGGCCCCTTGAGAGCAGATGGGGAAATTTATATTATGAGATTAGACTTTAGAATGGAAAATTAATACATTTTTTATTTATTTCAGAGAGGAAGGAAGAGGGAGATATATAAAAACATCAAAATGAAGAGTATCATTGATCAGCTGCCTCCTGCACCCCTTACACTGGGTGTAGCCCAGGTATGTGTCCTGACCAGTAATTGAACCGTGACCTTCTGGTTTGTAGATCGCCGCTCAACCACTGAGCCACACCGGCCAGGCACTAGAATGGAAAATTATTTACCACCATTTCTGCTCACTGACATTCAAAGTTAGGAACAACTTCCTGGGAATCTGGGGCCCACTGGTAGTCTCTTCCAAGGTCTGCTGTCAGGAAAAGACATTAAATATCACAAAAGAACACAGTGAGTCTAAACTATGTCATTTAAAACAGAAAAGAAAATGGAATAAAAGGTAGATAAAATCCTAGTAAGACATTTTGGCTGTCTAGAATTAATAACTTTGTGTTGTTCCCATTTTATGAATGCACATGTTAATATTGATTAATTTGAATAGAGCGGCTGGTAAGGATTAAATTTAATTACATGATATTGTTTACTCTGTACTTTGAATTCTTGTGCAGTTTCATGGCTGAGAACTCCCAAAAGATTACTTTCCAAGAAGTGCTCTTGGGACAACCATCTCTTAAAAGATACCAGCCAAGAATATAAGAATTCTTACTGTTTGAAAATATGTATTTGAAACTAATTTTAAGAATAAATTCATGTTTCAATAAAGAGTTGTTTATACTGACAGATAACTGTGTGATATCTTTGGAATAAATATCTCATTAGGCATCTATGTGTTGCTCAAAATTCTCTTTGACTCTTTTCAAGAGGCTAAATTGCTTTTAAAAATGTTTTGTTCTAAGCCGTCTTTAATGTAAATGTGGGGCATATCATGTCCAATTACAGTTCAGTAATAATGTTTTTGTTTATAAACATTATTTATGTGAGTGATGCAGAGCCCTCCTTTGCCCTAACACCCCTGTGAAGGAACTCTCAAAGAGCAATTGAGGGAGACATGGCTGCCAACACCCCTGTGAAGGATAACACCCTTCTTTTCAGATGATTGTTGGTAAAGAAGGGTGTGATAAAACATCCCGTGGCCTAACAAAGGCTTTTCTTCAATAATGCTCCTTAAAATGCCTATTATCTCTGGCCCCTTGAGAGAAGGTGGAGAAATTTATATAATGAGATTAGATTTTAGAATGGAAAGTTGTTGACCAACATTTCTGCTCACTGAGATTCAAAGTTAGGGACAACTTCCTGGGTATCTGGGGCCCATGGGTAACTCCTCCCAAGGTCTTTTGTCAGCAAAGGACCTTAAATGGGGGGGAGGGTATGTGGGTGGGAAGAGATCAATCAAAGAACTTGTATGCATATATGCATAACCCATGGACACTGAAAATATGGTGGTAAGGCCTGGGACAGGGGATAGGGGCAGGCTAGAAGGGGTCAATGGGGGAGAATGGGGGACATATGTAATAGTTTCAACAATAAAGATTTTATTAAAATTTTTAAAAAATACAATGAATCTGAATTAACACTGTGGTTTAAAACAGGACATAAGGAAAACAGAGTTGCCCTGGCTGGTTTGGCTCAGTAGATAAGAGCGTTGGCCTGCGGACTGAAGGGTCCCAGGTTTGATTCTGGTCAAGGGCACATGCCTAGGTTGTGGGCTCGATCCCCAGTGGGGGGCGTGCAGGAGGCAGCCAATCAATGATTCTCTCTCAACACTGATGTTTCTCTCCCTGTCCCTTCCTCTCTAAAATCAATAAAAATATTTTTTTTTAAAAAAAAGGAAAACAGAGTTATAAGCTAGGATCCCAAGTTTGGGGCTATCCTGCACAATTGAGTGGGGGCGTATACTAGGAACAGGATACACAAATTTAAAAAAAAAACACATGGAATTTGCAGTGACACTGGGTGGCAGTGAGAACAGTGGCAAGAGTGGATTACTACCCAGTTCTTTATTCACCTGCTATTTGGAAGCATGTCAGTCACTGGGGGTTTGTACTCTGAACTGAAACCTTCTTCAGAGTTCCCTGCTTGGCTCTGAGATTCTTTGTGCAAAAAGAGGCACTTGGAGTGAGATTTGGAAGGCAAGTAGTATCCCTCTTTGATTTATGCTCAGAAAAAAGGGACAGAGGCACATTGGTACTCATCTGCTGGCTTACCTTAGTGTGAGGCAACAGCCAGGCCCACAGCTACAGCAGCTCCCCCTGAGGTCTTCCATCTTCAGCAGCTCCATACAAAAGAGTCCCCCCTTCTGCCCAGCACTCCAGTCCCCATGGTTGGAGGTTTGGAGGCTGCTTAAGGTCAGCATGGTTTCCAGACTGTCCTCTCAGGTTCCATCTCTTCCTTACAGATTCCAGTCTTTCTCTGCTTCCCCACTTCTCATCCCTCTCTTCTCCCTGAATGCTATGCTGACCTCAGGCTCCAGCACCTGAAGCAAAGACAGAAGCCTCATGAAGGCTGCTTATGCGGATCCTGCAATCACATACCATCAGGTCCCTGTTACAATCCCCTTACACGCATATCACCTCCAGGGTTTCTGTTCCTCTGTTTGCACCCTGAGGGAGGCAACCATCCCCACGTGGTTTAGATTGAGTAAGGCACCAGATTGCTTAGACAATTTGCTATTTGGAAGAGTAAATTCCTCTTAAGAGAGACCTTTGATTTGATCAATATAAATGGACAGATGGATGAGTAGATATAGAGATAGGTGGGTAGAGAGAGGAAGAGAGAGAATATGGAGTCAAATAACTCATTTGAAAAGTAAACTTATGATAATAGGTGAAAACCAAGCTGGTGGCATAGGTCCAGGAAAATGAAAGTAATGTTACCAGTTTAATTCACATAAATATTGGTCTATTAGTATATGGGAGAGAGCAATAAATAATCACAACGGAGGAGACAAAATGGCAGTGGTATAGACGGACGTGTACCGTGCCTTGTCCCAGAGCAGATAGGGTGAGCAGCTGAAACAAGTAACATGCAGCCTGAATTGGCAGAGGAAATTCAGCTGGGAGATAGTTTGCACCCTGGAAAGGCAGAGGACTCCCAGAGAAAGGGGACTGTTGTAGTTTGCCGGATCAGGCTCCCCTAATCAGGCAGCCTCCACTGCTGCTGAAATCTCTCCCGGAGCAGCCGGCTCAGCCACAGAGACCGTGACATCTTGAGTGGCTGTTATCGGAAGTGTATACATCCAGGGACCCTGCAACCAAGGCACCCAGGGACTAGCAACAAACCCGGGAACACCGGATCTCAAGCAGCACGAATACATGGACTCAGAGGAGCCCTGTTCCTCCTCACAGAAAGGTCAGATTTCGCTTAGATAAAGGTACGGTTTGTAATTCAGGTTGGAGAGAGGAACACGCATGGGGGAAGTCTGCGCCCCACAAAGTCCGCGGCCACTGGGGCCAGTGTGATCCGTCAGTGTGGAAGGGGTCCCGCAGGGCTGCTGGCAGAAGGGAACTCTAAAAATCAGCCCATAGCTGGGCTGGGTGCAAAAAGGCAGCCTCGGATTTTGCCAGTATGCCGGCAGCTTAGTGCCAGAGGAGAGAGGACATGCGGAAGAGACTTTGGGAGATTTGCGCACAGAGCTGGATGGTGGAGTGTTGTGAGCTCACACACCTACTCAGGCTCTTTTTTTTTCCCTTAAATCTTTGCGTTTGATTATTAAACCCAATACATAGGATTGCCCAATTGGAGTCACTCACAGAGACTGCAGGGAAAGTTGTTTTTGTGGAACCTGGGAATCAGAGTGGGGAGTAATGATCAAGGAACCGGCTCTGGGGCAGTCAACTCTCCCAAACCAGTATTAAGTGCAATAGGGAAAACAAAAACTAAATACTGGCTAGAGCGGACTTATAGCCTCGGAGGTCAATTCACAAACACTGCCACCCAGGGGCTGAACCACAAACTGACTCTTCTATAGACACAAATAAAGGCAGTCTGGGAAACAAATACTGCCTGCTTTAAAATCAGGACTGTGGTTTACAACACGGAGGAACAGTGTATCGCAGGGAACTTCAACACT
>NW_005370031.1:970807-971983 GCF_000412655.1 Myotis brandtii | reverse complement strand
GGGTAGGGGAGGCTGGGGGAAGGTCAAGGGGGAAAAAAGGAGACAAATGTAATATTCTTTGTAATATTTTAAGTAATAAAAAAAGAAAAATAAATAAATATCACAACCAACTTGCCATGAGATGGTGGGCAAAGTTAACAATTCTATGACATAAGCAGGCAAAATTTCAAATTTGATTTTTCAACACCAATTATTTTCATTCCACAATGGAATATCTACAGGACAGTTCTGTGTAGGCCTTCATGACCTTTATGCAATATTATAATTGTGTCCTAATCATGCACAGATTTTAAAGGCATAGAGCTGTGACAGATGCCAAACTACACTTTTAAAAAAGACATCTTCTGGCAGCCATTCCTTAAAAGGACAGGTGTGGAAAAGATCACAGATGGAAAAAAACAACAACATATAAAGGAGCCTAATTGCTAAATGGCAGGCCAAAAAACTTGTAGTGAGTTCTATTTGCCCAGCAGTGACTTTCAGCATTGCTCCTTCTACCATGTGAGCCAAAAGCATAATACAAGAAATTTACAACAGACTAGACCTTACCCAACCTGTGATCAACATCTGTAAACTTCACTAACTTAATTTGCCCTGACTTCAGTATCTTCCATAGTAAAATGAGAAGTTTAGATTTTTAGATTTCATTCTCAGAGCCTTATGGGGCACTTAATACATATTTCTTTAGTGGACAAGGAGTTCAGAGATGGGTGTATGAGAAGGAACTGACTACACTGGTCTCAAACTGTGTTTTGGGGGGAATTGGGGAATTTGGGATGTTTCCACTGTAAGAGGGTTGGGAAGTTTCCTATCCTGTTGTTTTATGCAAAGTACAATGTGTATTTCTCCCCCCCCAAAAAAAAAAACTTTGGCAGTCTCTTTATGTCTAACCCCATTATATCAGCAAACATCCATGGAAATTAGATACATGTATACTAGCAAATATATTCAAATGTAATCTATAAATATAATAGCCTAGGGCAGGGGTGGGCAACCCCTGGCACGAGTGCCAAACATGGCACACCAGTAACTTTTGCTGGCACGCGAAACCCTCTCTTATAATCGTCCATTTACAATTTTTTTTCTTAATATCGACTTTTTTATTTTTCAGATAAATTCAGTGTAGGTGCATCTTAGATAAATAAATAATTTTACATAACAAGTTATCTTAAAGAC
>NW_005370031.1:957791-970181 GCF_000412655.1 Myotis brandtii | reverse complement strand
TGTTTTTGTCGCTTGAATGAATTTTATTATTTCTTCAAGGTTCTTCACATACGTACACCTTAAGAGATATCAAGTAGGCGTAACATTTTCTCAAAAAATTAGGGTTGGCACGCAGAAGAATTTTGAGTCAGAGATTTTGCTGGTTTTGGCACGCACTCACAAAAAGTTTGCCCACCCCTGGCCTAAGGGACCTTTACGGCAGAACGACCAGTTGCTATAATGCAAACTGACCAGCTCAATGCAAGAGCTGCCCCAAGGTGGTCAGTGCACTCCCACAGGGGAAGCGCCGCTCAGCCAGAAGCTGGGCTCATGGCCGGCGAGTGCAGCTATGGCGGTGGGAGCATCTCCTGACTCCGCAGCAGTACTACCGAGAGAGCAGTGGCAGCAGGCCCAGTGGGCCAGGATGAGTGCCAGTGGTACGGCGCCCGGCCCAGGTTTGGGCTCCTCCCTGGCCACCTGCCGCTTGGCACACTGCTACATCCCCTGAGGAGTCCTGGACTGTGAGAGGGCACAGGCTGTGCTGAGGGACCCCCCCCACCCCCTAGTGCACAAATTTCATGCACTGGGCCTCTAGTGTCTTAATAATTCTTCAAAATAAACATCTTAAAATGGAGGACAGGAAACCAAAATTCAGTGAAGGTAACTTTCCAAAGTCATTAGCTAAGAAGGTATAAATTAGAGGATCAAATAGAATTTGCAACTAAATTAATGCAACATATAGTAGCACATAGCACGATTGTTTTGGTGCGTGGTAATTTGACTTAGGTGACAACAGAAATTGGGATCCCAAGTCTCAAGATTCTTTCGTGATATTTTTCAGGTTTTAAATAATCTTTATTTGATATTATACATAAACCACAGTAAAATCATGACATTTAAAAGTCACCTTTCACCTATGAAGGTGGCGGTAGTCTCACTTTGGACTTCTGTCAGCTGTGTGACAGACATGTTAGTAACCCAAGTCCCCAAAATTGAATTGTAGGCCTCTGAGGAGAACAAACAACAACAACAATGAGCCAATAAAAAAAAACAAAAAATAATTGCAAAATATGAAAACAACAAATTCTGGGGTAGGGATAGTGCTTCTAGCTTCAGCTACTCATTTATTTGGATGACATTGACTGCAAAGATTTTTGCTAGTGGAGGGACCAAAATTCTGCCACCCTGAAGCTGCTTTGGGGGATATTTCTTTTTACCAGTAAATATTTTTATTGATTTCAAAGAGGAAGAGAGAGAGAGAGAGAGAGAGAGAGAGAGAGACATCAATGATGAAAGAGAATCATGGATTGGCTGCCTCCTACACACCCCACACTGGGGATCGAGCCCCCTACCCGGGCATGTGCCCTGACCGGGAATAGAATTGTGACCTCCTGGTTCATAGGTCAACGCTCAACTACTGAGCCACCCCAGCTGGGCTGCTTTTGGGGATGTCGATTTAAACTGTTTATTAAGAAACAAAACTCAGTAATAACATTTGACCCTCCCCCTTTTCCTGACCAAGAGATTCAGACAGAGAAACCTGATTTAGGTTGGAGAGTTTAGGATGTCCCCTTAGCCCAATTTGTGTTAAGTATGGTAAAGAAGAGGGCTTCAGGCAGATGCCTGTTAGCTGGATACCCGCTGTGTCCCACTGTGTCTGAGTCTCCTAGCAAGGATTTGCCTGCCATGTGTGTCCTACTGCTCCTTAACTACCTGAAGATCACCCATTCTCACTTCTGAAATCTAATGTCTTTGAAATTTTTATGCCGATGTGAATTCCTCATGCACATTTATTAAACTTTGATTTTTCTCCTGTTCATCTGTTACTTTTAGTTTGGTTATTAGCCCAACCTAGAAGAATTTAAAAGGAGGGAGGTAAGGACTCAAAGCTTTTTTTGCCCACACAGAAGCATTCCCAATTAACATTAAGAACACACAAATGCCCTGATCGGTTTTGCTCTGTGGGTAGAGCATCAAGCCATGGACTGTAAGGTCCCAGGTTCGAATCTAGTGGAGAGCATGTACTTTGGTTGCAGGCTCGATCCCCAGTAGGGGGCATGCAGGGGGCAGAGGATCAATGTTTCTCTCTCATCAATATTTCTAACTCTCTATCCTTCTCCCTTCCTCTCTGTAGAAAATCAATATAAATATATATTTTTTAAAAAAGAAAAAATGGCAATGTGCACTAGAAGCACTACGTTCAAATTAAAGTTGTTCAGGAGATCCCAGCAAATGCAGGAAGTGATAGAGAAGTAAGAGGTATGATGAGTGAAAAATACATTTAAGGGTAACTGGTTGTCAATGATATGATAAGACATATGGACAATCTGAGAGCATCTCATTAATAAGGACTAATTAAAATGAGAATTGGACAAAGTGACCATTACAAAAAGCTCATGTGCAATTACTGCACTAAAACTTAAGAACAGTGACTTATTGGGTTTGCTCTAATATAGCAACTGCTGTACGGTGGCTTCTGATTTCAGTTGGCAATTTCAGTCTTTAGTATTGAGCCCATTAGACCCCCCTCAGTACTTTAAAACATGTCTGTGCTCATTTTGAAATTAAAGGAACTGTTTGCTGATTTTTTCTTTTTTATATATTTTTATTAATTTCAAAAAGGAAAGGAGAGGGAAAGAGAGATAGAAACATCAATGATAAGAAAGAATCAATGATTGGCTGCCTCTTGCATGCCCCACACTGGGGATCAAGCCCGCAACCCGGGCATATGCCCTTGACTGGAATTGAACCTGGGACCCTTCAGTCCGAAGGCCGACGCTCTCTCCACTGACACAAACCAGCTAGGGCAGATTTTTTTCTTTATACACCATTCTGGACTATGTTGGGATATTTGTTTTCTCATGTCAAGGCATCTGATTCTCATTACAGAGGTTTCTCAGGTTTTAGAAACTGGATTTCTGAAAGTATGAAAGTATGCCTCTCCTCTATGGTGCTCTGAGGAAGCATCTTCCCTGATAACCCTATGATGGGCCTAGATTTGTATTATACTGAAGTTGTGAGCATTTTCCTTGTATATGCATAGGTATGATCAACATAAAATTTTTCCTTTTAATCCTCACCTGACAATATGTTTTTATTGATTTTAGAGAGAAAGAAAGGGAAGAGAGAGAGAGAGAGAGAAACATCGATGTGAGAAATATCAATCAGTTGCCTCCTGTATGCTTCCACAATCTAGGTATGTGCCCTGCCTGACTGGGAATCGAACCGGCACACTTTTGGTGAAGAGGATGATGTTCCAAACAACTGAGCCACCAAGCCAGGGCAACAGAAAACTTATGAGCATTTGGTGGTAAGTGCAAATTCCAGATTAGAAGACCTTAAATGAAATTGACCTGATTTCCACAGAAATCATGGATGTTGTAATAATGTCTGTTATCTAGTTCACACAGGAGCACCTCCTTTATCTCCAGTGAAGCGAGATTTTGCCACACATCTTTATTATCCACTTCCATGCCACATCTGGATTTCAAATAAAATGTCAGTAACGTGATGGCCAAGGCAAATTTCTTTAGTTACAATTTTATTTTACAAATCTATGTTCCTTGAAAAAATTATATATCCCTAAGAAGTTTATTTTCTTACTTTCTGAGAAAATGAGATTCAATTATCTTCTTTTCAAATCTACAAAATTCCCTCCCCCATGAGTCTGAACTGGTGGCCTTACCTCATATTTTACAGGCCAGAATGTCAAAGCAATAACAACAGGCTCCCCACTCATATCTTCCCACCACCAAACCTGTGAATTTTCTTGACCGAATTCATACCATCTGGTCTAATCCCAGGAAAGGGCATTCTTCCACTGGTTTCTAGATCACACCTCCTCAATGTCTTGAATCCTGGTATTTTCCTCAATTTCCTACATAATTTATTTCTTTCACACACCCAGATGTTTAGTGTCAATATATGTATTTTTTCTAATATCCTTTATCTTAAAAATAGCTCAGGCAGCCTGGCTCAGTGGTGCAGCATCAACCTATGAATCAGTAGGTCACAGTTTTATTCCTAGTTGGGGTACATGCGCGGGTTGCAGGCTCGATCCCTAGTGTGGGGCGTGCAGGAGGCGGCCAATCAATGATTCTGTCTCATCGTTCATGTTTCTCTCCCTCTCCCTTCCTCTCTTAAATCAATAAAAAATATATTTTTTACAAATGAAGTATAACAATGACCCCTTAATTCTACATCTCACTCCAGCTGTCACTCCTTTTTTCTTTTCCTCTTCATAGCCAAACTTCTGAAAAGACTTGCCTACACTCACCATTTCACTTGCTCTCTTCCTAAAAACCCCTTCAACCAATGCAAATCAGGCTCAACTCCACCTCTGCTCTAAGGATGTCCATACAATTTTACTTACTTCAGAGAAAAGTTTCCTGTTAAATGATCAGTGCTTTTTAAAGAAATCAGCTATGCAAGAATATTTTGTACTGTTCCTAAATACTAAGAACTTCACAGTTTAGTTTGGTGTATTGTGTCCCTTTAAGACATTTTTTTTCTTTTAAGAATTTACTAAATGTTTTCCTTTAAAATTTCATCTTTATTTCAATTTACACTTTTTATTGAACTTTTATTGGAAGCCACTTTCCAAAAGCACATCATTGAGCAAAATAGAGAAATGAAAGAACATTTTCAAAAGGTCACAAATAATGAAAGTTACTCAGCATGAATCACAAAATAAGCAGAGACTTCAAAAACCAAGGGAACTGAATGATTTCTACTGACATGATAAACATTACCATGGATTTTTGAAACTTAATGCGTTTTTTATTATTTTGAAATAATTTTAGATTTATAGAAAAGTTCCAAAGATAATACAGAGAATTCCCACATAACCCTTATCCAACTTTCCCTAATGTTAACATCTTACTTTACATTGGTATGTTTGTTTGTTTATTTATTTGTTTGTTTGTTTATGTATTTATATCAGGATAGATTGATGAATAGTTATTTAATTCTTTTTTAAATATATTTTATTGATTTTTTATAGAGAGGAAGGGAGAGGGATAGAGAGTTAGAAACATCAATGAGAGAGAAACATTGATCAGCTGCCTCCTGCACACCCCCTACTGGGGATGTGC
Source organism: Myotis brandtii (assembly GCF_000412655.1). Lineage (NCBI taxonomy): Eukaryota > Metazoa > Chordata > Mammalia > Chiroptera > Vespertilionidae > Myotis > Myotis brandtii. The sequence goes on along the minus strand of NW_005370031.1, from coordinate 965,109 downwards.
CCGCAACCAAGGTAGATGCCCTTGACTAGAATCAAACCTGGGACCTTTCAGTCCACAGGCCCACACTCTATTCACTGAGCCAAACCGGTTAGGCCAGTTATCTAATTCTTTAGGTTGTATGTAATGCCACATTGTTCAGGAGGGCTGGTGAAATTGTTCCAGCTTTGGTCATTGGGAACTCAGTTTTCATGTGTCCCTTTGATATACTTTCATCCCATTTCCTTACTATCTGGAACTGCAAGATGCTCAGGGTTTATCTTGTAAATTCTCTGGCCCAACACTAGAATCACACATTTCTCCAAGGATCCCTGTTTCCTTTTATTGGAGAATAGTATGAGAAACCAATATCTGGGTGCTGGGGGTACTCATTACTACTGGGGTGTCATTCTTCCCAGGACTTCTCAGTGGACAGAACTATGAAATATACATCAGTATACTAACCCATGTATACACCCATATATATCATTATTCCTGCCTCTATCTATCTATCTATCTATCTATCTATCTATCTATCTATCATGTTAACCTAATTGTGAATTAATACTGGTATTTCCCATTCTAATTTAGTACAGCAGGGTTCATCTAGACTTCCTTCCTTGCTTACCTATAATTTCCTTCTCTGACAATAAAAAACCTGGTTCTCACTATCCATCATCCATTTTTCTATTTACTCTAGCCAAGACATATATGTAAAGCCAGTTGCGAATTATTACTTAACCTGAATCCTCGTGAGAAACAAATTTTCCAAGAGTACTGTTTTTACTGGTACACACATTTTGTTCTGCCTTTACCCTTAAGGTTGCCCTTCAAAACAGAATTTGACAAAGTTATTTAGTCAGCTTTTTCTCCCACCTGCTTCAGTGAGGTTATGTCATACATTTGTAATAGACTTAGATTCATTTGTCATAGTGTGTATTTGATTCTGAGATCCCCTGACATCCTGGTTAAATTTTTTTTAGTTTGCATATATTAAAGCTCATTATTTTTGATGTATAACTCCATGAATTTTGACAGATGCACTGATTCATGTATCCACCACTCCAGAACCATACAGAGTAGTTCCATCACCCTAAAATTCTGCAAACATTTTTATTTTTGAGAAAGAACTCTTACGGGAAGCATGTGGAACAAAATCATCCTCCCACCCCCAAATATTTAGTTCTATGTGTTGATGTTAAAGTAAGTTTATTTCCACATTTCTAAAAACATCTAAATAATTGTAGTTACCCTTATTCACTAAAAATTCATAATTGCAAGCTTTTAAAAATATTCATGCATATGACTATCAATTATCACTTATTAACCTTAAGAGGTTAACACCTGAGACCAAAATCTTGACCATTAGAGAGTGGCTCACTGCAGAAAAAATAGGCTTCCCTATGTGATCCAAGATTTTAATGGTTATCTATTATGGGTTTTAATCCCTCACAGTGTTGGAAGATAGTCCCTAGAATATCAGGGTCATTATAACTTTTTATCAGAGTAATCAAAAGAACCGATCATTCAAGCTAAGGTATGCTTTCAATTTGAGATTCATAAGTGTGGGGACTAAAAATATTAATAGTTTTCCCCCCACCTTCTAAGTTCTTCTACACTGGACTAATGACCAAATTAACAGAGACTGATTAACAGGAGAAAATCAAAGTTTATTATATCTACATGGGGCATTCCCATAGGTGTGAAAATTCCCAAGTCAGTGAAGCAACATTGGGCATCTAATACATTTTTGGACAAAGGAGAACCGGGGGAGGAAATGGGTTATTAGATATTAGAAGTGAGAATGGTTGATTTTCAGGTAGCTGAGGAAGAGGGAAATACCCATGGCAGGCAAATCTTTGCTAGGCCACTCAGAAACAATGGGACACAGGCTGTATCTATCTAACAGGCACCTGCATGAAGCCCTGCTGTTTATCATACTTAATTCAAAATAGGGCAAGAGGACATCCTAAACTCTCGATCCTGAAGCACATTTCTCTGCCTGAATCTGTTTGGCAGGAGAGGGAGCAGGGGTGGGCAAACTTTTTGACTCGAGGGCCACAATGGGTTCTTAAACTGGACCGGAGGGCCGGAACAAAAGCATGGATGGAGTGTTTGTGTGAACTAATATAAATTCAAAGTAAACATCATTACATAAAAGGGTACGGTCTTTTTTTTTTTTTTTTTTTAGTTTTATTCATTTCAACCTGGCCGGATCCGGCCACGGGCCGTAGTTTGCCCACGGCTGGGTTAGGGCCAAAGGTTCTTTCTGAGTCCTTTGTGATTAATAAACAGCTTAAAGTCAATATCCCAAAAAGCAGCTTCAGGGTGGTCCCTTCAGTCTTGCCTTTAAAACTTTATTACTTAAAGTTTCACATTCCAGAAGCTAACTTGTTAGATTGCTCCATATTTCATTGATCCAATCAGTCAGTCCTAAGAATAAGTCAGTTCGGTTCAACTGTTGAGTGCAATTGTTGAGTTTCTTTTGCTGAAATGAAGGCAGGCAGTGACTACCTGATAGTCTCCTGGTCTGCAGTTGAATGTCCAATGATGTCATTAGGTGCTCAGGAAAATTCTACATGGCTTACATAGCATAAGCCAGTCTCTGAGATTGTTTCAGAATGAGCTGTAGTGATGTTTTCTCAAGTTCACCTCATGTCATTTAGCTGCAATTTACAATTGCAAGGCTCAGGGGGGAAAACGTTTTAGTTCCCAACTCAAAGAACTGGAGAAAAATTAAATATTAGTTTGAAGAATTATAACCAAATATTTAAGGAAACTAGAAAAATTCAGGATCCAATCACATTTAGAGGTAAAAAACAAAAACCTGAAAGACAATGAACTGGATTCTAATATCTACAACTGCATATTACAGATTCTCTGGAAACACAATTTCTCTCCCTAAAACCACCTTCATTTTTTAAAAAAATATAGTCAAAATAAGACTATTTTCTGCATAAATCTAGTTTTAATTTATTCACATAAATACAAGAATAATAATTGATCATATAGGCTTTCTTAAATCTGCTTTGCTGAATCTCATAAGGAATCTCCACATTGAGCTTTAATTAGCTTCTCAGGGCAAAGAAGTCAAGCTACATAGCTGCCATCAGGATTTTCCTGCAATACCAATAGGTTTGGGTAAATTCCTGAAGTTTTTGAGATTTCCAAAAATGTCTTGAGATGTTTTCTTTGCTATCTCCCACGAAAGCAATTTTTGTTCCTTACCTGGAAAGCTACTGTGAACCATGAAAATAAGCAAGAATACCAGGCTGTTTTCCCAAGGAGGTTATATCAGCTTCCAAAATCAATCTTAATTTCTTAAAGCTTTCTGGTGACATCCAGAGTTGATGCATGTCTCTCTCAAACATGACATTCCAAAGTCTTGTTTAATAAAACCAGTTTCCAACTGTGTCCTGATATAAAAAGAATAGATTCTTATTGATTTCATACAAACAACAACATTGCCATGAAAATAATAATACTCAATAAGTGTTTCTAAATTATGGAGGAATCAGGTAGGGAGAAGACATAAATGCTTCAATATTGCTTACAAAGGTATAATTTACCAAATTGCTCTAAGAAAAACAAGTTCACTTATATCTGGAAAACAAAAAAATATTTAAAAAATTAGACTAGAAAAATGGTGGCAGAGTAAGTGGATGCTGCACGGACATGATCCCAGGAACAAACTGGCATTACAACTAAAATATAGAAAAACTTCCTGAATAATCAATGGAAGACTCACTGGAGGGAACCCCGATACCTGAGGACTGAAAGTGGAGACCACATAGAGGCTCATAGGAGGGGTAGAGGTGAGGAAGGGCTTGCCAGGCACCCACAGACAGCAACTGAAGTTCTAGAAAGATCTCAGCTGTGGAGTATTGCCACTGAGAACTCTGGGATCTAATCCCCAAGCTGGGTCCCCCAGCAGAGAGCACCAGAGAAGGGTACCCACATAACACCTGGCTGTGAAAAACAGTGGGGTTGCTGCCTGCCAAGGAGCAATGGCTGGAAATTCAGGCACCCTCTTAAAGGGCTAACACACAAAATTCCCTGTGGAGCCACCCACCTTGTGCTTCAGCAGAGGGAGGGCAGAGTAGACTGGAGCTGTGTGAGCAGAAGTCAGGATTGGGGACTCAGGGGTTAGAGCTCAGAAGGCAGACACCCTGGTTACCTGTGCTGAGTCATTCCCTCATACAGTGGAGGACATCTTTCCCACACAGACATTTGCCTTGTCTGGGGGGAAGACTGTTGACCCACCATATTGGAAAACACCTTTCCCTGAGGCTACTTAAGAGACTAAAACTAACAATTGGCTTCCAGGCAGAAGCAACTGCCCCACCCTGTTGAAAAAAAAAATTCTCGCCACACCTGAGGATGATTGGCTAGGGCAGTGGTCGGCAAATGCATTAGTCAACAGAGCCCAATATCAACAGTACAACGATTGAAATTTCTTTTGAGAGCCAAATTTTTTAAACTTAAACTATATAGGTAGGTACATTGTTATTAACTTAATTAGGGTACTCCTAAGGCTTAGGAAGAGCCACACTCAAGGGGCCAAAGAGCCGCATGTGGCTCGCGAGCCACAGTTTGCCGACCATGGACCTAGGGGAAATTCAGGAGGAATCATATCAGTCTGTAGGCAGGTGGTCTCTGGAGGCTTTGAGTCTTTGCCTGATTCAGTCAGAAACAGCATTTGACATGGTTCTGCACTAGAGACTGAGAGGTGTAGAGGATCTACCTAATACATAGTAATGAATCCAAACAGGCAGCCAAAATGAGGAGACAAAGGAGCAACCCCCAAATGAAAGAACAAGATAATTGTCCAGAAAAAGAGATAAATGAAGCAGAGATAAGAAATTTATCTAAAACAGGGTTCAGATATGAGAAAAGATATAGTAACTATGAAAACAGAAATAAAGAATGACATAGGACCAATAAAGAACACATTGGAAGGAATGATAGCAGATTAGGAGAAACTGAGGATCAAATCAGTAAATTAGAAGACAGTTGAAAAAAAATCAATCAGAGAAAGAAAAAAACAATTAAAACACAGGAGGACAGTTTAAGGGAGCTGTGGGACGACATGAAACATAACAATATTAGAATAGCAGGTGTGCAAGAAGAGACAGAAAGGGAGCATGTTTGAAAAAATAATGGCAGAAAACTTTCTTAACCTGGTAAAGGAAAAAGTCACACAAGTTCAGGAGGCACAGAGAACCCTAAGCAAGAAGAACTCAAACAGGCTCACGCCCAGACACATCATAATTATAATGCCAAAAATTAAAGACAAAAAGAGAATCTTAAAGGCAGCTAGAGAAAAGAAAACTGTTACCTACAAAAGAGTTCCAATAAGGCTGACACCTGATTTCTCATCAGAAACTCTACAGGCCAGAAGGGAATGGCATGGCGTACTAAAGGTAATGGAAAGCAAGGATCTGAGACCAAGATTACTATATCCAGTAAGGCTGTCATTCAAAATAGATGGTCAAATGAAGAGCTTCCTGGACAAAAAAAGGCTAAAGGAGTATATCACCACCAAGCCAGCATTACAAGAAATGCTAAAGGGACTGCTGTAATGATAAGAAGAAACAAAGAGAGAAACCTAGGCATACAGAATTAAAATGGCAATAAATAAGTACCTATAAATAATAACCCTAAATGTAAATGGATTAAATGCTCCAATCAAAAGGCATAGTGTAGCTGAATGGATACAAAAACATGACCAACTATATGCTGTCTACAAGAGACCCACCTCAGAACAAAAGACACACACAGGATGACAGTGAAGGGATGGAAAAAAATTGTCCATGCAAATGTAAAAGAAAAAAAAACCTGGAGTAGCAATACTCATATCTGACAATTTAGATTTCAAAATGAAGGCAATCACAAGAGACAACATAATACTAAAAGGATCAATCCAACAAGAGGATATAAACCTAGTAAACATATACACCCAATATAGGAACACCTAAATATACTAAAAAAAACTTCTAGAGTTCTTTAACAGAGAGATTGACAACAATACAATCATATAGTAGGAGATTTTAACACCCCAATGACTTCACTGGATAGATTTTTTTATTATATACAAAAACATGACCAACTATATGCTGTCTACAAGAGACCCACCTCAGAACAAAAGACACACACAGGATGACAGTGAAGGGATGGAAAAAAATTGTCCATGCAAATGTAAAAGAAAAAAAAACCTGGAGTAGCAATACTCATATCTGACAATTTAGATTTCAAAATGAAGGCAATCACAAGAGACAACATAATACTAAAAGGATCAATCCAACAAGAGGATATAAACCTAGTAAACATATACACCCAATATAGGAACACCTAAATATACTAAAAAAAACTTCTAGAGTTCTTTAACAGAGAGATTGACAACAATACAATCATATAGTAGGAGATTTTAACACCCCAATGACTTCACTGGATAGATTTTTTTATTATGGTTTGTTCACATTAAAATAATAGGCATGAAGGGCAAAAAATAATCACATTTTTCAAAACTCAACCTGTCCAAAGTATCATACATGAAATCATGCCATCATCTCTTAGGGGAAAAAGCATTAAAAAATGACTGTGATTTTAAGGTTAAAATTAAGACCAATTCCAAGTGAGCCATATGTAAGGTTTAAGTGCACACAGTGTTTTCATGGCAATGACTACAGAAATACAGGCGTGATGTATATGATTTGAAATATTCAAATCTTTGAAGGTTTCTGCATGAGCACTTAAATAAAAACTGCCACATTGGCATCGTTTCAGTGGCTTTCAATTTCCTGTTTGATCTCAGAAATGTACGGATGATCTTTGCTGTGAGCCACTTCCATGATCGCCATGGCCTTCCGCAAGGCTTTCTCTCCGGCAGCTCTGTTCTCCAGGCCCATGTACAGCCTTCCCAGCTTCAAACACATGGAGGCCACGTTGAAGGAGTACAGTGGGTAATGCTTGCTAGAAGGGGAGAAAAGACAACAGGCCACCTTATCAGAGGCTGCCGGGCAGCCCACCTGGATAGATCTTCCAGACAAAAACTTAACAAGGAAACAGTTACTCTAAAGGACACACTGGATAAGATGGATTTAATTGACATTTTTAGAACATTTCACCCCAAAGCAGCAGAATATACAGTCTTCTCAAGTTCACTTGGATTATTCACAATGATAGACCACATGTTAGGACACAAAAAAAGTCTCTACAGGTTCAAGAAGATTGAAATCATATCAATTATCTTCTCAGGTCACAGTGGAATAAAATTAAAAATCATCTACAGTAAAAACACCCCCAAACATTCAAACACATGGAGGCTAAATAGCATGTTATT
>NW_005370031.1:949200-957161 GCF_000412655.1 Myotis brandtii | reverse complement strand
TATGAACAACTATATGCCAACAAGCTGGACAATGTGGATGAAATGGAAAAATTCCTAGAAAAATACAATCTCCCAAAACTAAATCAGGAGGAATTAGAAAACCTGAATAGGCCAATAACAACTGATGAAATAGAAGCAGTAATTAAAACAAACAAACAAACAAACAACAACAACAACAAAAAACCTCCCAGCAAACAAAAGCCCAGGTCTGGACGGCTTCACAGGGAAGTTTTACCAAACATTCAAAGAAAAACACCTATACTCCTCAAACTGTTCCAAAAAATCCAAGAGGAAGGAACACTTCTAAAGTCTTTTTATGAGGCGAGCATAATCCTAATTCCAAAACCAGATATAGACACTACAAAGAAAGAGAATTACAGGCCAATATCCCTGATGAACATAGATGCTAAAATCCTCAACAAAATATTAGCAAATTAGATCCAGCAATATATTAAAAAGATCATACTCCATGACCAAGTGGGATTTATTCCAGGGGATGCAAGGCTGGTACAATATTCGCAAATCAATAAACGTGATACATCACATAAACAAATTGAGAGACAAATATCACATAATCATATCAATAGATGCAGAAAAAGCATTCAACAAAATCCAACACCCATTTTTTAAAAAAAAAAATATTTTTATTGATTTCAGAGAGGAAGTAAGAGGGAGAGAGAGATTGAAACATCAATGATGAAAATCATTGATTGGCTGCCTCCTGCATGCCCCCTACTGGAGACTGAGCCTACAACCTAGGCATGTTCCCTTGACTGGAATCAAACCTGGAATCCTTCAGTCCCCAGGACGACACTATCCACTGGGCCAAACCAGCCAGGGCCTAACACCCATTTTTGATAAAAAAATCTCAGCCAAGTGGGAATAGAGGGAGCATATCTCAACATGATGAAGGCCATATATGACAATCCTACAGCAAACATTATACTTAGTGGGCAAAAACTAAAACCATTTCCCCTAAGAACAGGAATAAGACAGGGATGTTTGCTTTCACCACTCTTATTCAACATAATACTGGAAGTCCTAGCCACAGCAATCAGACAAGACGAAGAAATAAAAGGCATTCAAATTGGAAAGAAAGAAGTAAAACTCTCATTATTCCTGGATGACATAATATTGTACATAGAAAACCCTAAAGACTCCACCCAAAAACTACTAGATTTAATAAATGAATTTGGCAACGTAGCAGGATACAAAATCAACACCCAAAAATCAATGTCTTTTTATGCACCAATAATGAATTCTTAGAAAGATAAACTAAACAAAAAATCCCATTTACCATTGCAACAAAAAATTAAGATACTTAGGAATAAACCTAACCAAGGAGGCAAAAGACCTATATTCAGAAAACTACAGGAAGTTGAAAAAAGAAATAGAAAAAGATATAAACAAGTGGAATAATATACCATGTTCATGGATTGGTAGGATCGATATCATTAAAATGCCCACACTGCCCAAAGGCAATCTACAGATTCAATGCAGTTCCTATTAAAATACCAATGGCATATTTTACAGAGCTAGAACATATACTCAAAAATTTTAATTGGAATAAAAAAAGACCCTGAATAGCTGCAGCAATATTCTTGACTGGAATCAAACCTGGAATCCTTCAGTCCCCAGGACGACACTATCCACTGGGCCAAACCAGCCAGGGCCTAACACCCATTTTTGATAAAAAAATCTCAGCCAAGTGGGAATAGAGGGAGCATATCTCAACATGATGAAGGCCATATATGACAATCCTACAGCAAACATTATACTTAGTGGGCAAAAACTAAAACCATTTCCCCTAAGAACAGGAATAAGACAGGGATGTTTGCTTTCACCACTCTTATTCAACATAATACTGGAAGTCCTAGCCACAGCAATCAGACAAGACGAAGAAATAAAAGGCATTCAAATTGGAAAGAAAGAAGTAAAACTCTCATTATTCCTGGATGACATAATATTGTACATAGAAAACCCTAAAGACTCCACCCAAAAACTACTAGATTTAATAAATGAATTTGGCAACGTAGCAGGATACAAAATCAACACCCAAAAATCAATGTCTTTTTATGCACCAATAATGAATTCTTAGAAAGATAAACTAAACAAAAAATCCCATTTACCATTGCAACAAAAAATTAAGATACTTAGGAATAAACCTAACCAAGGAGGCAAAAGACCTATATTCAGAAAACTACAGGAAGTTGAAAAAAGAAATAGAAAAAGATATAAACAAGTGGAATAATATACCATGTTCATGGATTGGTAGGATCGATATCATTAAAATGCCCACACTGCCCAAAGGCAATCTACAGATTCAATGCAGTTCCTATTAAAATACCAATGGCATATTTTACAGAGCTAGAACATATACTCAAAAATTTTAATTGGAATAAAAAAAGACCCTGAATAGCTGCAGCAATATTCAGAAAGAAAAACAAAGTTGGAGGAATCACAATGCCAGATTTTAAGTTAAACTACAAAGCCACCATAATCAAAACAGCCTTGTACTAGCACAAGAACAGGCATATAGATGGCCAAGAGACATATGAAAAAATGCTCAAAGTCACTGATCATCAGAGAGATGCAAATTAAAATGTCAATGAGGTATCACCTTACACCTGTCAGAATGGCTACCATCAACAAATGACAAGTGCAGGTGAGGGGGTGGAGAAAAGGGAACCCTAGTGCACTGCTGGTGGGAATGCAGACTGGTGCAACCATTATGGAAAACAGTATGGAGTTTCCTCAAAAAATTAAATACGGAACTGACCCAGTGATCCCACTTCAAGAAACCAGAAACAGCAATCAGAAAGAATGTATGCACCCCTATGTTCATAGCAGCACAATTTACAATAGCTAAGATCTGGAAACAGCCCAAGTGCCCATCAGTAGTGGATAAAAAAGCTGTGGTACATTTACATCATGGAATGCTATGCAGCAGTAAAAAGTAGAAGCTCTTACCCTTTGAGACAGCATGGAGGGACATGGAGAGTATCATGCTGAGTGAAATAAGTCAGTCAAAGAAAGGCAAGTGTCACATGATCACACTCATATGTGGAATATAAGTAACAAAATAAGCTGATGAATGGAGTGGATCCAGAGACAATGGAAGCATGGAACTGAGTGTGAAATCTCAAAGGGAAGGTGAGGGAGGTGACTGGGTGGGAGCTAATCAACCAAAGACTTTGTATGCATATATGCATAACCCATGGACACAGACAATAGGATGGTGAAGGCCTGGGGTGGGGGGCAGGGTCAGGCTGGAGAGGGTCAATAGGGGGGAAAGGGGGGCATATGTAATACTTTCAACAATAATTATTTTTAAAAAGTAAAATAAAATAAAAAAAATAAAGAGGCGAGAGAAAAAATGAAAAAAGAGACTAAAATTTTGAAATTATTCTCAGTTCATTCAGTCCCATGTAAACAGTTCTTGATTATTTGCCAGTATTTCCATAAATCCAGTCATTTCTTAGAGTTCTATCAATCTGCATCCAGTTCAAAGATATGATCTGGATATTTATCCTCAGAAATATGTAATTTATAATAAGTCAGAGTCCTTTCTATGAATCTTTAAGATGAAAAATATTTGCAAAAGCACTAAAATAAAACAAGGACTGTATAAATGACAAAACTTAAAATGATATAATTATAGATCTGATTATAATGCAATTAACAAAACATTTTGCTCTTCTAAAACATGTAATATTCCAAGATAACAATTAGAATTACAATGTAAATATATCATACCTTTGTAGACTCTTGGAGATTTTCACATATTATCTGGAACATCCACTTTAATGATAAAAATATATGTATACGAATAGAACATAATTATTACTTCTTTATTTGACAAAACTTCCCGTGGAACTTCAGGATATCAAAAAGACCTACTTAGCTTAAAAGTTGTTTTTTATTAGAAGAGAGAGAAAACAAATCTTACATATTCAGGGTGTCCTTAACCCAAAGCCATTGCCAGGATAAGAAAATGTTTCCTTATGTCACCATAGTCAGCTAGATATTGAGGGAAAGAATGCAAAGGGAGTGGGACACCGAGCCTGTTTGCTTCACTAGGAAGCTACAGATTCACACTCCCCCCAGGGAACCACCAGTCCATTCTGCACAGATCACTGGGGGAAGGAAAAAGGGGGGGGGGGGGTGGGTAAATACATGCGCAATAAAGTAAAAATGGTGCAGGGGTAGGTGTTGGCCCATAGTCTAACCTGGGAAAAAGATCATTGTCCAGGGCAGGGGTGGGGAACGGCTGACCTGTGGGCCAAATAAGGCCCATGAAATCATTTGGTTTGGCCCTGCCAAGGCATTAGGGGTGAGTTAATTAAATGTTTGACCAAATATAGCAGGATATTTTTTTTTTTGAAGAAAAAGGATCTATTTTTTTTAATGGCTATGGCTTTATCGCATGAAGCAGGCACCCTCTTGTTTAAAGGCACAGAGTCCTCTCTTCTGCCCCACCTTGCTGGGTCTCTTGAATCCAGTGTTGAGTTCCATGGACATCGCTGCAAGGCCAGACTAGCCCCTGCAGCTACAGGGTGTAGGAGGCAGCTGAGATGGTCCCTGAGAGTAGACAAACCAAGCCCCTCCAAGCCCCCTAAGCAGGCCCCAGGCCCTGCCAGAACTGGTCAGTGTCTGGGATCCCTGGGCAGTGTGAAGTCCCTGAAGCTGTAGAAGGAGATGTCTCAATGATCCACCAGGGCAAATATCAGAGGCACAGCCCCTCTCTGGTAGGACAACGGCTGGAGGGTGCAGAGGTCTGGGACTGTCTCATCAAATAAAAAGGGGGGGGGGGGGTGGGTAAATACATGCGCAATAAAGTAAAAATGGTGCAGGGGTAGGTGTTGGCCCATAGTCTAACCTGGGAAAAAGATCATTGTCCAGGGCAGGGGTGGGGAACGGCTGACCTGTGGGCCAAAGGGTTATTCTTTCGGAACGTGGCCACAGCGTCAGCCTAGTAAATATCAAAGCTGATCTCCAAACCCCCGGACTTCTCTGGCAGCCGGGCACCTCCATCAGCGAGGTGTGTTGTCTGCAGCACAGAGATATGTTGAAGGACTGCGGCTGGGGAGTTTGCCTGGCTGGGACTCAGCAAAGGAGTGACAGGCTGGTCCCCCAGGTGTTGGGGGCGGCTCTGGGGCTCTGCAGCAGCTGTTTGTACTCCTGCCAGCTGGAGCAGCGCTGCACCTAGGGATCCAAGTTCACATCCTCCTGTTCGTGTCTGGAGAGCTTGTCCTTCAGCTGGCACCAGGGCTCAGCGTCTGTCTCCCGCCCTGCGACCTTGGCCTGGAGCAGCTCTGGGGCTGGGTAAGCAGGAGGGTGTGGCGACTGTCTGCAGCCTTGTTGGGGAAGGAGATCTGCTCAAAGTTCCAGCATGGCTTCCGAGCCCCCTTCACCCCATTCTCCACTTTGCCACTTTCCTGGTTGCATCCCACCACCTCCCTGGCCAGGCCAGGGCAGGGCTCCAGGGAACCCAAAGGCTGAAAGAGGCCCGCCGGGCCCTCTACAGGGCTGGACTCCTGGGGTTTCGGCTGTTGTGGTTGTGGGGAGGTGGGATATAGGTTGCCAGGCTCTGGGGTGTCCCATCCACACTCCCTGTAGGGGGTTCTCCAGGGTCTTGGGCTTCTTATTAATGGACCGAGAGCTGGAGCTCCTCCTCTTCCTTTTGCCATTCCCATCCTCCAAGCGCTGGGCATTGCTGTCCCAGTTTAGCTGCCTCTGGTAAGGGGACAGGATAGAGCTTGCTTGGAACCGTGGAACCACAGAGCCCAATCTCTTCAGGTGGCTGAAGACCTGATACTGCAGACAAGTCAGCGTCCTCAGTCAGCAGTAACGGGTAGGCTTCCCACTCCAGCAAATACAACACCTCCTTGGGGTGCAGCCACTGCCGGCCCTGCTCTGCAAAGCCATGGTCTGCTAGCATTGACCCGCAGGAGTCTTCAACTCCACGAACCCCTCTTTTGGTCCATTCGGCGGCCACCAAACTGCCCAGGTGCTCCACGCGCTCCTACTCTGCCAGCAGCTGCCAGAGTTCCGTGGGTTTCAGGCGTAGCCGCTAGGCCTGGGCTGCAGAGCCATAGGAGAGGAAGTCCTTGGGGCCAGGCGAGCGCTGGCACAGCTTCAGGGGCCGCCTGTTGGGCAGCTGGAAGTTCCCCTGCACTGAGCAGGCACCCCACAGGAACCTCAATAGTTGTGGTCTCTGGTTCAGGCTCTATCGGGCTGCCAGCAGGCTAATTTTTAAGTTGATCATTTTGTATGGCCCACAAATGATGTTATAAATATCCAAATGACCCTTGGCTGAAAAAAGGTTCCCCACCCACTGGTCTAGAGGTTGGATCCCATCAGAAACTCACGAAAGATTGGAAGCTGATTAGTTACTTTGAATAAGCTTCTGGTTCCTCCCAAGCTGGAGAATACATAATTTCAAGTAAACAAAGTCTCTCTCTCTCTCTCTCTCTCTCTCTCTCTCTCACTTGGTGACCCACGCTTGCCTGTGTGTTCACATATTCTCTCTCTATAGCCCTGTGGCGCTAGCAGCCACCTGCCCAACAGCTACACAGGCTCCAGGCAGGAGCCTGGATAGTGCAGCACAGTAATGGATTGTAGCTGGGAACACAAGCTGGGCTCGCCAAATATTGGACTGAACTGAACTTTAATATGGCACATGATCTCTGCACACTGACTCTATTCTGGCCCTGATTTTCCTTGGCAAGACTGATGGAGATGGAATATTGGAAGGGCAACCTTTTGGTTTTGTATCACAAATAAATATTACCACCAGACTTCAATGATTCTCTCTCATTATTGATGTTTCTATCTCTTTCTACCTCTTCCTTCCTCTCTGAAATCAATAAAAATATATATTTTTAAAAAACAAAACATACTTGACCCAAAGATCATATATTTTTATAAAACAATATTAAATTATTCACTTACTCAAAGTGACAATCTAAAGTATTAAACAAACATGAGTTAGCAAAACTTCAGTTCTTAGGACTGAGAGGATTATTTTCTTAAGTAATCAGGGAATTAAGACAATATGACAGAAATATTTTAATAAAATAGAATCTTTGTTTTCTAGGTAAAAAAAGAATTTTATATTTGGAGCAGAAGAATAATTCAGAAGAAAAACTTTGTCCCTTTAAAAGAACCAAACTCTGATTTGCATCAGCTTACATTTGATATTTAAATTCATTTACCTAATTAAATTTATTCCAATTTTATTTAGATTACCCATATATAAAATTCCTTCTCAAGATTTCTCTTCATAAACCTACAACTGTTTTCATCCCTTATAGTTTTCCTCTCTTAAATCATGCAAAATACACCAGCTTTAGAACAACCTACTTTCTTTTAATTTCCTCAAAAATTTATTTCCACACCTTATACATTCCATTACCAAAAAACATAATTTCTTTCCAACTAAATTGGAATTTTAACTTTTACAAACCTTATTATCTAGTGACAACTAAAAAGTAAATAATTAACATTCTTCAGGTTGGCAAATTTATGAATAAATTTCCTAACTTCTAGAAACAGACTTTTTATTGACAAATATATTCACAATTTTATAAACATATTTAATAAAATAAAAGATATATTCATTAACTGATCCAAATTTATTTTCTACCTTCTCTATAATAAGAAGCCAAAAGTAGCCCTAGCCGGTTTGGCTCAATGGATAGAGCATCTGCCTGTGGACTGAAGGATCCCGGGTTCGATTCCAGTCAAGGGCACATGCCCGGGTTTGTCAGCTTGATCCCTAGAAGGGGGCATGCAGGAGGCAGCCAATCAATGATTCTCTCTCATCATTGATGTTTCAATCTCTCTCTCCATTCCTCTCTTTGAAATCAATATATTTAAAAAAGAAAATAAGCCAAAAGTAGGTACACTTAGATCATTTAACTTAAGAACACTATAAAGATTCAAGTTACCAGCAGACT
>NW_005370031.1:940096-948549 GCF_000412655.1 Myotis brandtii | reverse complement strand
TTTGCCCTTCACAACTTTTAAGGATGAGGGGAAGTGTCAGGCATGGGAGACATTAACCACTTGTGTTGTTGTTTTTTAAAGTGGCAGTTTTTTTTTTCTTCAGTTAACTCAGTCTCACACTGGAGTGGGCTCAGCTTACATTTCTGATTACCTGGCAGGAAGACCTCTTGAGACTTTCAAAATATTCCTATTAGACTTTGAAAAATCAGCTTCTAATTTGTCAAATTTCTGATCAGTTAATAAATCCTTTAAAAGATTTTTAAATATACCAATTCTCATAAATCTTATATCTCATTAACCTTTTATTTTATATATATTTTATTAATTTTTTACAGAGAGGAAGGGAGAGGGATAGAGAGTTAGAAACATCGATGAGAGAGAAACATCGATCAGCTGCCTCCTAAACACCTCCCACTGGGGATGTGCCTGCAACCAAGGTACATGCCCTTGACCGGAATCGAACCTGGGACCTTTCAGTCCGCAGGCCGATCCTCTATCCACTGAGCCAAACCGGTTAGGGCAATCTTTTAAAATTTATACCTTGTTAGGAAATGTACTGGTTATCCCCTCTGCCTTTTCTTAAAATTATCTTGTTAATTAACCCAATTAATATCTGTAAGACCCAAAAAGCTAAATCACAAACTTCAAAGTCTTAAGACTACTATAGTTCTGGGTATCTTTTTTTTTTTAAGTGCAGGACTATTGTACTTCCAATGTTTATATTTTTCACAATATCTGCAAATACCTGAAGGTAAGCAGGATGTTGATTTTTGTTCTAATTTCTGTCCTTCCATCTTATTAAAGGTGTCTTTTTAAACTATATATATTTTTATTGATTTCAGAGAAAAAGGGAGAGGGAGAGAGAGAGATAGAAACATCGATGATGAGAGAGAATCATTGATCAGATGCCTCCTGCACACCCCACACCAGAGATCAAGCCTGCAACCCAGGCACGTGCCCTGACGAGGAATCTAACCGTGACCTCTGGTTCATAGGTAGACGTTCAACCACTGAGCCACGCTGGCCTGGCTTATTAAAGGTGTCTTAATGGCTGGTTATAATACCAATATGAGAGCTCTCTAAAGTTTTTCATTTTAGAAATTTTGTTCAATCCAAAACAGCCACTGTCTGACCAGTGACAGTAGGATTTTGTAGCTACTTAATCAATACACCTTTACAACTTAATTAAGGAAGCAAAACGTTTCCACAAAGACAATGCAAAAGATGCATCCCTCATAGATCCAAAAGTTCACTTCCAGAAACATCAGAGAAAGTATAGACCTTCCTTACACAGATGACTAGGATGTTATGGGTACACACTGTGTCTCTCGTCTACCACAAAATGTGAAATGACTCCAGCCACAATGACGCTAATTTGTGGCACTGGGCAGGCGTTAATGTAATGGGATTTTTTTCAGCACTAACAAGTAAGGAAGGTTTAGAAGACAAAGGCCCCTATGGGCTGGGTCCCCTTATGACAGACTCCCCTAGAAGCCAGACAGAGACACTTGAAACTTCCCTCTATTTGACTGGCCACCAGGTGCACCCCAGTAATGCACCTTCCAGAAGGTGGAGACCACAGAAAATATTTTCACTGGTCACAAGCCCAGCTCTTAGAATACAGAACAAAAGTGAAGGAAAAATCTCATCTGTTTTTTTGTTTTGTTTTGTTTTTTAAATGTTTTTTTTTTAATTTATTCAGGTGGCATTGGCTAATAAAATTATATAGGTTTCAGCTCTACAATTCTATAATACATCATCTGTGTATTATATTGTGGGTTCACAACCCCAAGTCAAGTTTTCTTCCATCACCATTTATCCCCCCTTTACCCTCTTCTACCTCCTCTCACCCTCCTTGCCTCTGGATATTCCCATACTGTTGTCTGTGTCTATGATTACTTTTAAATATATTTTTATTGATTTCAGAGAAAAAGGGAGAGGGAGAGAGAGACAGAAACATCAATGATGAGAGAGAATCATTGATCGGCTGCCTCCTGCAGGCCCCACACTGGGGATCAAGCCCACAATCCGGGCATGTGCCCTGACCAGGAATCGAACCATGACCTCCTGGTTTATAAATCGATGCTCAACCACTGAGCCACACGGGCTGGTCTATTAGTATTTTTTTTCTTTTTGCTTAATCCCTTCACCTTTTTCACCTAGCCACCCACCCAACCTCCCCACTGACAGCTGTAGCTGTGTGAGGCAACATTGGGTATATAAGACATTTTTGGCAAAAGGAGAAAGGGGTAATAGATTTCAGAGAGAGAATGGGTGATATTTAGGTAGCTGAGGAAGAGGGGAACCCCACAGGGCAGACAAATCCTTGCTAGGATATTCAGAAACAGCAGGACACAGGATATCTAGCTAACAGGCACCTTCCTGAAGCCCTCTTGTTTACCATATTTAGTGCAAAATAGGCTAAGGGGAAATGCTAAACTCTCCATCCTGAAGCAGGTTTCTCTGAATCTCTTGGGCAGAAAAGGGGGGGGGGCGTGTCAAAGGTTCTTTCTGACTCTTGTTTCTTAATAAACTGCTTAAAAAATTAATATTCCAGACCAGCCGGCATGGCTCAGTGATTGAGTGTCGACCTATGAACCATGAGGTCACGGTTCGGTTCCCAGTCAGGGCACATGCTCTGGTTATGTGTCAGATCCCCAGTGTGGGGCTTGCAGGAGGCAGCCGATCAATGATTCCCTCTCATCATTGATGTTTCTATCTCTCTCTCTCCCTTCCTCTCTGAAATCAATAAAAAATTATTGTAAAAAATTAATATTCTGCTCTAGGTGGTTTGGTTCAGTGGATAGAGCATCGGCCTGCAGGCTGAAAGGTCCTTGGTTCGATTCTGGTCAATGGCATGTAACTCGGTTGCAGGCTCCTCCCCAGCCCAGGCCCTGGCCAGGGCTTGTGCAGGAGGCAACAAATAAATGTGTTTCTCTCACATCAATGTTTCTCTCTGTCTTTCCCTTTCTTTTCCACTCTCTCTAAAAATCAATGGAAAAATATCCTCAGGTGAGGATAAAAACATAAATTAATTATCTGCAAAGCAGCTTCAGGGTGGCAAAATTTTGGTCCCTCCACTAGCAAAAATCTTTGCAGTCAATGTCATCCAAATCAATGTGTAGCTAAAGCTAGAAGTACTATCCCTGCCCCAGAATTTATTGTTTTCATATTTTGCAATTTAGTTTTTGTTTTTTTATTGGCTCATTGTTGTTGTTGTTTGTTCTCCTCAGAGGCCTACAATTCAATTTTGGGGACTTGGGTTACTAACATGTCTGTCACACAGCTGACAGAAGTCCAAAGTGAGACTACCGCCACCTTCATAGGTGAAAGGTGACTTTTAAATGTCATGATTTTACTGTGGTTTATGTATAATATCAAATAAAGATTATTTAAAACCTGAAAAATATCACGAAAGAATCTTGAGACTTGGGATCCCAATTTCTGTTGTCACCTAAGTCAAATTACCACGCACCAAAACAATCGTGCTATGTGCTACTATATGTTGCATTAATTTAGTTGCAAATTCTATTTGATCCTCTAATTTATACCTTCTTAGCTAATGACTTTGCAAAGTTACCTTCACTGAACTTCAGTTTCCTGTCCTCCATTTTAATGTGTGTTTTTTATGAAGAATTATTGAGACATTACATTTGAATATACTTGCTAGTATATGTGTATCTAATTTCCATAGATGTTTGCTTATATAATGAGCTTAGAAATAAAGAGGCTGCCAAAGTTACGGGGTGAAGGGGATAAATATTGTACTTTGTGTAAAACACCAGGATAGGAAACTTCCCAACCCTCTTATAGTGAAAACATCCAAAACTCCCCAATTCTTCCCAGAACACAGCTTGCAACCAGTGTAGTAAGTTCCTTCTCATATACCCATCTCTGAACTCATTGTCCACTAAAGAAATATGTACTAAGTGCTCCACAAGGCTAACAACAAATCTAAAAATCTAAACTTCTCTTTATTACTGAAGATACTGAAGTCAAGACAAATTAAGGTAGTGGAAGTTCATTGATGTTAATCACAGGATGGTTAAGATTCAGTCTATTGTAAATTTCTTGAGTTATGTTTTTGGCTCACAGGGTAAAAGGAGCAATGCTAAAAGTTGCTGTTGGAATAACAGAACTCACTAAATTTTGTGGGGCCTGCAATTTAGCAATTAGGCTCCTTTATATGTTTTTTGTCCATCTGTGGTCTTTTCTGCACGTGTCCTTTTAAGGAATGACTGCCAGAGGATGTCTTTTTTAAAAGTATAGTTTGGCATTTGCCACAGCTCTATGGCTTTAAATTCTGTGCATAATTAGGACGCACTTATAATTTTGCATAAAGGCCTACATAGAACTGTCTTATAGAAATTCCATTATGAAATGAAAATAATTGGTGTTGAACAATTAAATTTGAAATTTTGCCTGCTTAAGTGATAGAATTGTTAGCTTTGCCCACCATCTCATGGCAAGTTGGTTGTGATATTTATTGCTCTCTCCCATATACTAATAGACCAATATTTATGTGAATTAAACTGGTAACATTACTTTCATTTTCCTGGACCTATGCCACCAGCTTGGTTTTCACCTATTATCATAAGTTTACTTTTCAAATGAGTTATTTGACTCCATATTCTCTCTCTTCCTCTCTCTACCCACCTATCTCTATATCTACTCATCCATCTGTCCATTTATATTGATCAAGTCAAAGGTCTCTCTTAAGAGGAATTTACTCTTCCAAATAGCAAATTGTCTAAGCAATCTGGTGCCTTACTCAATCTAAACCACGAGGGGATGGTTGCCTCCCTCAGGGTGCAAACAGAGGAACAGAAACCCTGGAGGTGATATGCGTGTAAGGGGATTGTAACAGGGACCTGATGGTATGTGATTGCAGGATCCGCATAAGCAGCCTTCATGAGGCTTCTGTCTTTGCTTCAGGTGCTGGAGCCTGAGGTCAGCATAGCATTCAGGGAGAAGAGAGGGATGAGAAGTGGGGAAGCAGAGAAAGACTGGAATCTGTAAGGAAGAGATGGAACCTGAGAGGACAGTCTGGAAACCATGCTGACCTTAAGCAGCCTCCAAACCTCCAACCATGGGGACTGGAGTGCTGGGCAGAAGGGGGGACTCTTTTGTATGGAGCTGCTGAAGATGGAAGACCTCAGGGGGAGCTGCTGTAGCTGTGCGCCTGGCTGTTGCCTCACACTAAGGTAAGCCAGCAGATGAGTACCAATGTGCCTCTGTCCCTTTTTTCTGAGCATAAATCAAAGAGGGATACTACTTGCCTTCCAAATCTCACCACAAGTGCCTCTCAGTTTGTTGTTATCTTTTGTTTGTTATCTTTATTGTTGAAAGTATTACATATGTTCCCTTCTACCCCTTGACCTCTTCCAGACTGCCCCCCCTCCATCCCAGTGCCTCTTTTTGCACAAAAAATCTCAGAGCCAAGCAGGGAACTCTGAAGAAGGTTTCAGTTCAGAGTACAAACCCCCAGTGACTGACATGCTTCCAAATAGCAGGTGAATAAAGAACTGGGTAGTAATCCACTCTTGCCACTGTTCTCACTGCCACCCAGTGTCACTGCAAATTCCAAACGGTTTTTTTTTTAATTAAGTTAATGATTTTATTCCCAGTATACACCGCAGACAATTGTGCAGGGTAGCCCGAAACTTGGGATCCTAGTTTATAACTCTGTTTTCCTTATGTCCTGTTTTAAACCACAGTGTTAGTTCACATTCAATGTGTTCTTTTGTGACACTTATGGTCCTATCTTGAGAGCAGACCTTGGGAGGGGCTACCCATGGGCCGCAGATACCCAGGAAGTTGTCCCTAACTTTGAATCTCAGTGAAGAGAAATTATGGTCAATAATTTTCCATTTTAAAGTCTTATCTCATTATATAAATTCCAAGTGCTCCTCTCAAAAGGCCAGAGATAATAGGCATTTTAAGGAGCATTATTGAAGAAATGCCTTTGTTAGGCCACAGGATGCTTTATCACACCCTTCTTTACCAGCAATCATCTGAAAAGAAGGGTGTTATCCTTCACAGGGGTGTTAGGGCAAAGGAGGGCTCTGCATCACTCACACAAATAATGTTTATAAAACAAAAACATTATTACTGAACTGTAATTGGACATCATATGCCCCACATTTACATTAAAGAAGGCTTAGAACAAAAATACTTTAAAAGCAATTTAACCTTTTGAAAAAGGTCAAAGAGAATTTTGAGCCAACCACAGATGTCTGATGAGAAATTTATTCCAAAGATATCACACAGTTATCTGTCAGTATAAACAACTCTTTATTGAAACATGAATTTATTCTTAAAATTAGTTGCAAATACATATTTTCAAACATTAGGAATTCTTATATTATTGTCTGGTATCTTTAAGGAGATGGTTGTCCCAAGAGAACTTCTTGGAAAGTAATCTTTTGGAAGTTCTCAGCCGTGAAACTGCATGAGAATTCAAAGTACAGAGTAAACAATATCTTGTAATTAAATTTCATCTTTACCAGCCCCTCAACTCAACTTAATCAATATTAACATGTGCGTTCATAAAATGGGAACAACACAAAGTTATTAATTTTAGACAGACAAAATATCTTGCTAGGAATTTAACCACCTTTTCTTTCATTTTCTTTTTTCTCTCTCACCCTTTGTCACTCTGTGTGGGTGAGAGTCTGTGTGTGTTTGCACAAGTGCATATGCGTCTATGTATGCAGTTTCTACTTACTTTTAAACAATAAACACATTTCTAAAATTCTTAGCTCAACTAAAGACCTTAATAATATCTACTGCTAGAAATGGAAAAAAAATGTTTAAGATTTCAGAGTGTCAGAAATGAATAGATTCAATAAGGCTATAAATATTTTCTCCCTAATTAGGAACCTTTAGAGGTCAACATAAGAGAACAAAAGAAAAAGGGCATGAATAAATTGCTTACACATTCACATAGGAATGAGAAGCAAAGAAACCAAGTGAGGAAAAAGGAATGAGGAAAGAAAAACGTCATAAAGGAAGAAAAGATACTACAGGCAAGAGACGAAAGGAGGTTTTCATAGTGCAAAATAGAAGGCAAAAGGCAAATCTAACAGTTAAAGTGAATTGCAAACTTGAAAGTCCTACTGAGGTGACATCTAGCTGGAGCAGGAATCAGGCATTCAGGATGGCGGCTCCGCTGACAGTTTTAGTTTTCTTCCTCCTCGGATGCATCTGAGGAACGAGAAGACTCATCTGACTCTGCATCCGGGATTCTCCCTTCAAGAGGTGCCCTGCGCCGCCGCCCTTGAAGGGGATGACTTCTGCGTGTGAAGTGATGCATGAGGAACGAAAGCATGTTATTTTCAAACAGGTTGCTGTGGCCCGAGCCGTCTCCATCTCGATCCTGCTTGTTCTTCTTAATCAGGTCCTTTAAGCCAAGAAGCTTGGTGGTCGCTTTGGCTGTGGGTGCCCAGATCTTGGGATCGTGGTCTAGGCCACTGGTGGCCATCACAGGCAGGTAAGGATGGGGCTCAAGACAGTTGATGTTCCCCGCCCTGTCCCCCTCCAAGAACTGAACGATCTGACAGGACGACTTCTCCCAGAGGAAGATGTGCCCGCAGTCACTGCCGCTCACCACAAACTCACTTCGGGGCCCATAGAAATTGACACCTTTGACCGTGGCGTTATTTCTGTGGCCCTTGTATCTCTTCACGTACTGGGCCCCATCGGCGTGGGAGGAGTGGAAGAGGTAGATGTCTTCGTCGTTGTAGCTGACCAGGAGCTCCGTGCCATCGTGGCTGTACACCAGGCAGGTGATGAATGACTGGGACTCGCAGTGGACCAGGTGATGAGGGCAGAACTTCTTGAGCACCCCGTTATTGTGGGTCTCATCGATTTTCCTCTGGTCATAAATTCTCACAAACTGGTCCCTGCCCCCGACAGCAAACTGGTGAATGTTGGCAGGGTTCACAAAGACTGTGTACAGGCCCACCCTGGTCTCATTCTCCTTGGTGACCACCACTCTGGAGGCTGGGCGGTCCTGCCTGAGGTCAATGCCAAAGACAACGGCATCTTCCCCCGCCGTGAGGAACCTGACAGGGGAGTCCGGCACCAGGGCCACCTTGTGGCAGGCCCCCCTGTGCTGGGCCACCCGCTTAGACACCCTGCTCAGCGAGATGGCGGGCAGCTGAGCCACGCGCACCTGCCCGTCGCGGGCACACGTGGCCAGGGTGGAGTCGCCACAGTTGGGCAGGAACTTGGCCTGAAAGACGTTATTTCTGTGGCCCGTGTTGAAGGCCATGACGGGGCGCTGGCGCACCCAGTCCCAGATGATGACCGTGAGGTCGTCACTGCTGCTGGCCAGCCAGGTGCCGCGCTGGTTGAAGTGCACGCTGTTGACGCAGCCGCTGTGGCCCTCCAGCCCGTACTGCAGGCGGAAGCGCTGCACAAAGGCGCGGGCCCCACAGGCCTCGTACACG
>NW_005370031.1:927847-939818 GCF_000412655.1 Myotis brandtii | reverse complement strand
GCCCCTGGGCCGCCTCCTCTCCCCGCTCCGCTTCCTCTGCTTCCTCCTCCACCGCCCCTTCCTCTCTGGGCTCGCGGTCCGAGTACTCGCCTGTGGCTTCTGCTCTGGCTCCCTGGATCCCCGGGACCACGCTGTCATTTTCGGGGTCTGTTCTGGCCAGGAGGGGCGCGATGGCATCCCCGCTGCCGCCTCTGTGCCTGCTCACTCTGCAGCGCCTCTGGGCCTGGGACCTCCCACGCAGGTCCCCGGATGTCCGCACCCGGGCCTCCCTCCCTGCCTGGTCCCCGGAGCCCTCTGCTCCGCGCCCATAGGCAGACATGATGCTCACTGTGGCCTGGCTGTGCTGGGAAAGTTCTAGAAGCCTGGAGAAGGGAGCGGGCCAGCCAAGGGTCGCAGCAGGTCAGCGCACAAGAAGGGAGGCCTAACAGCTGGACGCCAGCTGGGGTCAGCCAAGGTGTGAAGGGCGACTTCCGGTTCCTGGGGCGGCAGCTATGGGAGCCGATGAGGCTGAAAAGACCTCTGCCATCCAGGGTCTCGCGCGATTTCGGGGCTGCACTCAGAGTTCCA
Organism: Myotis brandtii; assembly: GCF_000412655.1. Lineage (NCBI taxonomy): Eukaryota > Metazoa > Chordata > Mammalia > Chiroptera > Vespertilionidae > Myotis > Myotis brandtii. Next base: position 939,251 of record NW_005370031.1, on the reverse strand, counting down.
GGCCAGAGCCGCGTCCCTGCAGCCACATGACAGCCTCTGTGCTCGCTGTTCCTTCCAAGAGGGAAGCTGCTTGCTCCTTGGAAACATTGTTTCCAGTAGACCAGCCACAACACATCCTCCCAAGGAAGAACACGGACCTTCAGACGCTCAGTGCCCTGCTCCAAGGTAATGTGCTCTTGTGAAATGAATAAGCAAATGCCATGAGCGATGGCCAAGGCCCGCGCAGCCAGGGAGCTCCTGAAATAAAAACAACCGTCTCCAGCAAATCTGACCCCTTCAAGGAAACCCGGAGAGCTCGACTGCCTAGGAAAGCCAGGGGGTGGCAGGTAAAACACACAAAGCCTACTGAATTGCATTTGAGATTTAAAAATGAGTATCTTTTAGTATCGGTAGTTCCCAAATATTGCGTTAGACATGACTTCTACTAAAGATATGTACTGTGTATTTGAAATGCAGATTTCACTGTGTGTCCTCAATTTTTATTTGTTATCCCTGACAGTCTTTTTTAGTGAGAACTGTAATTTTCTCCCTCAGTGTAATCAAGGCTGAAATCACTTGGTCAATTGCAAGTAGACATTGAAATGAGTAACTGCTTCACCAGTTTGAAGGAGAAGCACGTTTATTTTCTTTTTCCACCTGAGATTCTATGTATGTATTTGGAGTTCTTTCCATTGAAGATCCTGAGGGGACTCCAACATAATGTCATGAGAAAGAAACTCTTCTGTGATGTTAAAAACTATCAAAATATTTTCAATCAATCCCCAAATAGGTGAGAGGCTTGGATGTGGGTGCTTTTAGGAAAAGAATGCTCTTTGGAGAAAGTTCACTGTCGTTGCTGTGTTAACTTCAGAGCTTTTCCAAGCGAATTATCTAGGGTGAGGTCAGTCAGTTTTCAAAGGGCTACAGTAAACTGCTGACTAAGAATGCGGAAGACAGGTTTCGGACACAGTGATTGCAAGATCAATGTAAAGTTGATTAAACATAGAATTATAAAGTTTTCTAAAGGGAGAGACCAGTTCTAATAGTAATGGAAAGACATGTAAAAGGAGATTCACAGTGATTTCTGAAGAGTAGCACAGCAGTCTGAAAACCACCTGAAAGCCTAACCAGAGTAACATGGAGAAAGAAATTAACATATATTTCTGTAATGAAATCATTTACAAAAATCAGACTTAATGAATTAAAATTGAATACAGCAATAGGAGTGATTCATAACACAGTGATGAGGAAACCACAAATGACAGCGGAATCATTGATAATTTCACTTTTATGCAGATCTTTATAGTTTTCCTATGCAAATTTGAAATGGCAAGGAAATGATTGAATCAAAATTCAGGATGATTATTAGGAGAGGAGGATGTTAAAATCTGGAAGAGAGGAAACTTAGAGAAATCTTGGTAATCCTTATAGCTCACCCTGGAAAGAGTTTTTGTTGTTCTCTTTGCTATCTATTGTCCGTCATATGCATTTATATAAGCTTTTCTATGTATGATACATGGCATAGTAGGGTGTTGTTTTCAGATAATGTTCATGAACAAAGGGTCTTGCTCTGCCATGGACCACAACATACAAAACAAAAGATAACAACAATATTACAGGAAAACCAGTGTATTAAACCCTAATATGCCCTTGCAGACATCGTGCAGGTGAGGAATCGCTATTAATTGACTTGGAAATATGTCTAGTCCCATTTCAAGGAAGAGTTCCACTGTTAGAGGTAGGATCAGCTTATTTTAATTTGATTCTATTGAATTAGTTTGAGTTTTTTTTTCTACCTGCTCATTAAGTAAACTAACTATGAATTCAATTTTCATTTAAGTTTGCATTTCATTAAGTTGATCCATTTGGTATATTTCTATTCCCAGTCATTCATTCACCACAAATTTATTTAAAGCTTCTAAGTAAACACCATGCGCTGTTCTAGGTTCCGGTAGTAGTTGGTGAATAAGCCTGGTAATCCCTTCACCCATCGGGAAGTGGAAACACACAAGTCAACACATAGATCCTATGAGGCAGAGATGAGTAATATGGAGGGAAATAAAGCTGTGTACCTACATATGGACTAGAGGATGTTATTTTAGACAGTGAATTCAAAGACTGTCTCATTGATAGGATGACTTAGGCAGAGGGCTGAAAGAAAGGAGAGATGGAGCATGCAAATAGCTAGGATAAGAATGGTCCCTGGAAAGTGGCATTGAGGGTAAATGCTCTGAAATAGTGGCACAATATGAGTGTCCATGGCACTTGAAGGAGGCCCCTATGACTGAAGCAATGCAAGTAAGCATTACAGAGCGTGTCAGGCAAGGGGATTAGGAGAAGCAAAGGCCATCTCAACAGAGCCTTTTTGTCTGACCATCCTGAGGAATTTTATTTTTATTTCATTCTATGTGTAGTGGAAAGCCTTTAGAAGCTTGTGAGCAGGGGAAAAGCATTATCAGACTTCTTGAGAAGAGACCCTGGCTGCTGTGTGGAGAATAGAATGGGGTAGAAAGAGAGAGCAGAAGTACTAAGCTATTGCTCTTACCCAGGTGTGAAATGACGGTGGGTTAAACTAGGATGAGGATGGTACAGTTGGGTTACGTTTGTAATATATTTTGAAAGTGGATGTGATAACATTTACTCATAAGTGGAATGTGTGTGAGGTGAGTTAGTCAAGACACTGGCCTTGTAGGCCTTTCACTTGGGCAATTTGAAGCAGTTCCTAAGTGGGATTTGTTCAAAGATGAGAGAAGGCTGTAGAGGAATCACAAGGGAAAGGTCAGGACCTCAGGCCTATAACGACCAGGAAGACATTGTGCCGCTAGGCCTATAGGTGGGGAAGAAAGGGAGCAGTTCCCAAAACCTGAGACAGAAAAGACAGTGTAGAGGGTCTGACCCGCTGGACATGAGCGATCATTAGCCATCAGTCAGTGAGCTCATAGGGAGGGAGCTAGAGTGACACATTCCCCCAATTCAGTATCCTCTCTCTGCTCCCCTGCTGGTACTTCCCACTGAGTCATTTGAAGAAGGTAGAATTTTGTATTCTGTAACTCTGCTGAGTTTATTAGTTCTAACAGCTGTATCATTTGTGTGTGTGGGTGTGCGATCTTTACAGTTTTCCATATCTATAATAATAAAAACGGAATTTGCACATTGACCAAACGACTGAACAGCAGAACGACTGTCCCGATGACCTTCCAGATGACCACACTATGACATGCACTGGCGTCAGGCCAGCCAAGACGGATGCGATGCAATTGGTCAGGGGGGCCCGCCATTGCCCCATTATTGCCCCACAGAGGGAGGCCCAGGCCAGCCAAGCGATTGCACCCCAGGCCTGTTGCCTGCAGAGGGATGCAACCGGTGGCGGGGAGGGGCAGTGCGGCACAGATGGCAAGCAGTGGCAGCATTGGGGGCGGGGCCAGCTGCTGGCAACCTGCTGGAGGAAAACCCTGATAGGCCCTGATCACTGTCCAGGCCTGGGGACCCTACCCTAGGGGTCCCAGATTGCAAGAGGGCACATACTGGGCTAAGGCACACTCCCCTCCATGCACAGATTTTGTGTACTGGATCTCTAGTAAAAAATAATGTAACCTGCAAATAGTTATTTTTACTTCTCCCTTTCCTATTTGGATGTCTTTTACTTATTTATTTTCATGCCTAATTTCTCTGGCTAGCAGTTCCAGTACTGTGTTGAATAGAACTGTTAAGGGGAGGCATCCTTGCCTTTTTTCTGCATCTTAAAGAAGCAACAACTAAAAAGCTTTCAGTTGTTCACTGTGTAGTATGATGTTAGCTGTGGGCTTGTCCTATGTGGCCTTATGTTGATCCAAATTCTTTCTATACCTAGTTTATTAAGAATTTTTATCATGAAAGGGTGTTGAATTTTGGCAATTTTTTTGCATTTATTGTGAGTATCATGTGATTTTTATCCTTCATTCTGTTAGCATGATATACCACTTTGACTAATTTGCTTATGTTGAGCCATTCTTGCATCCCAGGGATAGAGACCATATGGTCATGGTGTATCGTCCTTTTAATGTGGTACTGATTTTGGTTTGCTAGGTTTTTTTGGTTGAGGATTTTTGCATCTCCATTCATCAGGACTATCGGCCTGCTGATTTCCTGTAGTGTTTTTATCTGCTTTTGGATTCAGGGTAACTAACAATGAACTATGCAAAAGGAAATTAAGAAAACAATCCCATATACAATAGCACCAAAAACAATAAAATACTTAAGAATAAACTTTGTCAAGGAAGTAAAAAGACTTGTACAGTGGAAACTACCAAACAATAATGAAAGGCATTAAAGAAGACACAAATAAATGGAAAGACATCCAGTGTCCATGGGTTGGAACACTTAATATTATTAAAATGTCCACACTACCCAAGGTGAACTACAGATACAATGCAATTCCTGTCAGAAGGAGAATGCAGTCAAGATAATCCTTTTTAAATCTGCATCACCACTAGATGTTATATGTCCGTGACAATGATTTAGTAGTAAGGGTAAAAACTGATAATGCAAGGGAGGTACAAGTTTTAGGAAGAATGTCTTGAATAGGCAGAAGGCATAGGATTCAATGCACAGGTAGAGGAATTGTAACAGGAAGGCAGACACAATATTTAGCACAGAGGCAAGTAGGTTGTAGCTTTGCTGGTGAAGAATGTATGTATTCTCTTCTAATTGCCTCCATTCTCCCAGTGAAAAAAGAAGGAAGGATATCAGCCATGAATATGAGGAAGATGAAAGCCGTGCTGGATCTTGGAGGCAGAAGAAGATGTGGACTCAGTGAATGGGAGAATGAGTCCAATAGGGGAGTGGAGAATTATTGCCTGGAAGCAGAGAGGGTCCACTTGTAGTTGTACAGCATAAAAATGAAATGAGACAGCATGGTCATTTGTGTTTCTCTATTTCAGATACTTGAAGATAGGAGTGGAGTAGGCAAATTCACAGATTAAATTAAAATCCAATTTTTTTTTTTGCTAGTTGAAGATAATGGAGAGTTTGGAGACAAGACATCTAAGACCCTACATATTGAAAATTTTATAATAAGGAACCATGAGGCAGGCTGGTGTGACTTAGTGTTTGAGCATCGACCCATGAGCCAGGAGGTATGGTTAGATTCCTTGTCAGGGCACATGGTTCAATTCCTGGTCAGGGCACATACCTAGGTTGTGGGCTCAATCCCCAGTAGGGGGCAAGCAGGAGGCAGCTGATGGATTATTCTCTCTCATCATTGATGTTTCTATCGCTCTTTCCCTCTTCTCTCTGAATTCAATAAACATATTAAAAAAAATGAACAACCATGAATTTAACTATCAAAAAGGATATTTTGTACAATAGGGGACCATAAAGAGGGCAAATTTGATAGGGTCATTGGATTGAAAGTCCCAGTGGAGGCCACTTTTGCTGTGATCGGCAGGTGTGTTCAACCAGAGAGGAAGTAGAGTTCGTTTTTGCTTTACTACCTCATGGCCTGTAAGTATATATGATGCTTAGGAGGGCAGGATGACCCGGAACACTATAATCTGTACCAGCCTATTAAAGCAAAAGCAATTTGATTAAAAGAGTAAAGCAATTCACTCTAAGACATGGCTGACTGATAAGCTTAATTTTCCCAGAAGCTATTTCCTTAATCTAAGAGGAATTTCCTAGTCTAGGAGAGAGATTTTTTTTAGAAGTAACCTTCCAGAGCCACTTGAATATCTGAGGACATTACTATAACCAGTTTTAAAAAAGGGCTGGATTGGGAGCCATCTACCTTTGTCTATTACCGTGGTCGGCAAACTGCGACTGGCGAGCCACATGCGGCTCTTTGGCCCCTTGAGTGTGGCTCTTCCTAAGCCTTAGGAGTACCCTAATTAAGTTAATAACAATGTACCTACCTATATAGTTTAAGTTTAAAAAATTTGGCTCTCAAAAGAAATTTCAATCGTTGTACTGTTGATATTGGGCTCTGTTGACTAATGAGTTTGCCGACCACTAGGAATGGTTTTAAAACTGACTAATACAGTGGTTTTGAAATGATTACACTGATTGTTATTTTTCCCCATCCCCCAACTGCCTCCCTTTGGTAGTCGTCTGCCTGTTCTCTACACTGAATGGGTCTGTTTCTGTTCTGTTTTGTTTTTCTGGATTTCACTTATCAATGAAATCATACAGTACCTGTCTTTCTCTGTACCTGCTCTAATTACTCTTACAGGCCAGCAGTACTACTGCCTGATTCTGAGAGTGGCATTCAAAGAGGGGTCTTACCTGATCGCCTCAGTGTGTTTGGGGATTCAAGAGAATCCTTTCTTAAATATTATCCCACCTCCCTCACGTAATGGGATTGTCTCATTTTCACAGGAAGAACACCACAGAGTTGTAAACCAGTCATTTTCATGAAGTGAAGTGTGTACTAAGATTAATAGAAACTTTTTTCTGAGCGCATCATTGAAAACAGTCTTAAAGGCCACTTACTGTAAGATTTTATTATGCCTCTATCTCCTTAAAAATATCTTTATATGTTTTCATATTGTTAGCTATCTAATACTCTTCTTTTTTAATTTTATTTTTTTAATTACAATTTTCATTCAATATTATTTTGTATTAGTTTTAGGTGTATATCTAATGCTTTCAATCAGTGCTGGCATGATGGCCAAAGAAAAAATAAGCAGTAAATAAGCAAGCCAATAAATATGTAAATATACAAAAACATAAATAAGTGAGTGAGAACTCAGTTGGTAGGATTATTCAGCATATGTGAAAAATATATGGTTATTGGCATACCTCTCAATGTCCCAACATTCATTTTAGATTTGGCATGGTAGTAAAATAGACTATCAAGATCTTCCTGAGAGTGGAACCATGGGTCAGAGAGAAAAATAGGTAACAGAATTCCTCCTGGGAAAGCAGAAGAATCAAATTGGATATTTAATAGTCAGAAATGTAGAATAGACTTAGAAGTAAAGTATGGCTAGAAGTATAGAAGTATGGAATGATGTGGTATAGAGGGATTGCCAAGTTTTTTAAATTTGTTTTGGGGTGTCTTTTGTTGTTGTTGTTGTTGTTTTTATCAAAAATAAACTTCCTCTTCTTTCTGGGCACAGACCTTAACTTCATTTCCCAGCCTTCCTTTCAGTTATGTGGCCATGTGATAGTGGGTATATCAGAAGCAGCAAAATATTTCATTTCTAGACTTAGTGTATAAGAACTTCTCGGGTGTTTTTTAACAGATTCTAATGAGGATGAAAATGATCAGGGCTCATATGTAAGATGGATCCTTTCCAAGTAAAGACTCATGACTTTCTTTATTTCATTTGGATGTTATTTTATTATTGCTGTTGAGAGGAACCAGAGTTTGCCACACCAAAATATGGATTTGGGGAATATTTAGTATGTTAAACTGGTTATTTCTAAGAAACAAAAGACTCAAGAAGAGCTCTTTATACCCCCCTTACCTGCCTGAAGAAATTCAGATAGATAAACTTGCTTACATGAATAAAATGTTAAACAATACCAAACAGTACATGTCATAAAGATCTTCTCTGAACAAATTAGAAATCTAGAAGACAAAGACACTCCTAAGTGTAAACTTAGAGGAATCAAAGACAGTCCTGCCCAGGTGGCGTGGCTCAGTAGATGAACGTGGACTTGTGAACCAGGAGGTCACCGTTTGATTCCTGGTCAGGGCACATGCCCAGGTTGCAGGCTCAGTCCCTAGTGTGGAGCATGCAGGAGGCAGCCAATCAATGACTCTCTCTCATCATTGATGTTTCTCTCTCTCTCCTTCTCCCTTCCTCTCTGAAATCAATAAAAATATATTAGAAAAAGAAAAGAAAAAGACGGTCCCAAACTACTATGTGTTGGAGGCAACTGGGCTGATCAGGGGAAGGCACCGCCCTCATCACCCCACTGCTGCTGCCACTGCTGGCTACTGCAGCTGCCTGCCCTCGGCCCTCGAAGCCACTGTGGCTTTGTCCAGAAGGATGTCCCGAAGACATCCAGTCTATCTTGTCTAATTAGCATATTACCCTTTTATTAGTATAGATCAGTGGCTGGCAAACCGTGGCTCTCGAGCCACATGCGGCTCTTTGGCCCCTTGAGTGTGGTTCCTCCACAAAATACCACGTGCGGGCGCACACGTACAGTGCGATTGAAACTTCGTGGCCCATGCTCAGAAGTCGGTTTTCGGCCTGGGTGAGTCTATTTTGAAGAAGTGGCGTTAGAAGAAGTGGGGGTACATTCGCTGAGGTCGACCCTTCAGATTGAGGACGTTTTTAGCAAAGGCCAGCTTAGGAGTACCCTAATTAAGTTAATAACAATGTACCTACCTACATAGTTTAAGTTTACAAAATTTGGCTCTCAAAAGAAATTTCAATTGTTGTACTGTTGATATTTGGCTCTGTTGACTAATGAATTTGCAGACCACTGGTATAGATAATCTTATGACTTAATCTTCTGTATATAAGATACCTGTTACCGTGGCCTGATTCTACAACCGTAATTGGTTATGGAACAGGGACGAGTATGAAAGGTAAATAGTTTTATGGGAAAAGCACTGGTCTTTCTTTTTAAACAAAATATGTGAAATCATAATTGTGCAAATGCTCATGTTCCCTAATGCCCTAGCTCAAGTTGGGCGATGAGGACATAGGCAAGGGAGAACACTGATTCAATAGGCAGCTTCTGCTGCACTGCACCAAATAATCACCTTATTGGTTTTTCCAGGGCTTTTTCCTGTTCCTCATCAACCCCTTCCAGTCATGGAGTACCCTTGGATCAGTTTCCATTCTTTGTAGCATTCCTCCTTATACATATATACCATCTAGTATGCCTGATGTAATTCAGTATTTCTTTACTGACTCTGTTCCACCATAGGCACTCCATATATTTTCCAGTAGAATTGTAGATTTTGGGGGGTACCTTTTGTATATCGTTTTCTTATCCATAGCATTTTATTAGTAACCACTAGCCCCATGTTGTTACAGTTCTTTACCTTGCTATACCTTCAATGCAAATCCTTTCCTCTATTAAATAGAATGATTAGCATGAGAAGCTGAAGACTTCTTATCTTTCATGGCACTACCATTCACATTTTTATCTCCTTTGAGGATTTTTAGAAATTTCATGATTAGCAACACTACCACTTTAAGCAGTGAAATTCTTTATATTTCTTGCCACTGCTCTCTTCCAAGTGCTATCAGGATACTTTGAAATCCCACCATCTTTTCATCAAAAGACCCTAAGATATACAAATAATCCATTTGATTTATATATTTTTTATTTTATGAAAAACATACAATGTTTTTCTACTATTTTAATGAAGATAATATTTACAAACCTAAGGTATGTGATGGCCATGACCCCAAAAAGATAAGTATAAACCTTCCCTACTGTTGTTAAGTGGGGAACTGGGAAGAGAAAAGAGGTTAACATCTTGTCTATATAGATCACTTGGCTTCAGTATGCCCCGTAACATATTAGATGAGGACCTTTATTTGTTGGTGTTTTCTCAGTTTGGAGATTTCTTTTACACAACTTATTAAAGCATCATGGTCAAAAGAACAGGGTTAAAACTATTTTTAAAAATATAACTATATGAAGATATTAAATCTATAAAGGATAAAGTGTAAGATCCCCCCCTAAGTGTAAACTTAGAGGAACCAAGCAAGTAGAAACAGGCAACAAAAAAATGAGATGTATTTCTGTTTTATCGGTGAAAACAAGAAAATGTCAGGAAGAGTGTTGATTTTATTTGGGACTCTCAAAAAATACCTGAAATGACTGAGGCTGGACATCTCATGTTTAGAAAGTTCCAGGTGATTTTGTTCTCCTAAATTAGATAGCCACAAGGAAAAAGTGAGGTGCTGTGCTGGTTAGTGGTAAATTACCCTGAGGCATCATCTTTATTTAAAGACCTCAAGAAGATATTTGAAAAGGGAGAGGATAATGAAGCAGAATTGAAATTCTTAGTCACACTGTTTAGATGTTAGGAAACCTGCTGAGTCTTATAGCCTTGGGCAAAGCTGCATCATCTATTTTTGAGGCTGATAGGACTTTCCTGAAGAACTTCAGAAGATCATGTGGAAGAAGGTTGGTTGGTGTCTGTAAAAAATGACCTTTTGGATTAAATGCCCATACATACTTTGAGTACACAGGACAAAAAAAAAAATCCTGGGTATACTGCACTCAAAATTTTCTTATTCAGTTTCTTGGCAAAATATTGAAGATAAACTTAATCTCTTTTAGAGGTACAACTCACATAAGATAATTATTTTTAAAATACACAAGAAATATTTATAAGATTTATACAAATATATTGAAAGGAAATCTTGCATGATACCCCATATAATTTCTTTGAGTGATTTTATGGTAAATAAAAAATAGCAAAATTTCATTTCAAATACTTCCTCTGGCCTAATATGAGTAGTTGTTTTTCCCAAATAATTAATGAAAATGAGATTTCAGATTTATTAGATTTTATGTTTAAACATTTCCTAAGAAAATTAGTATGGCAAGCCATTCTAATAATGACTATACCGCATATAAGAAGAAATTTGTCCCTGTCCTTAATTATCAAACTAGGCCATCATAAACAAACCAATTTGTAGTAGATACAGAGGAAAATACAGGACGCAGCTAAGGTTTTTAACTATTATAAATAAATTTTAACTGGAAACAACAAGATACCTGTTAAGTCTTATGGTAAGAGAGTACTATTCCCTCTCACATTCCCACACCCCCTCCCACCTTAATTCACTGCCTCACCGGTGCACAAGAATGGTAGCTAAGCAAGATCTTAACTTTAATACAAACAAGGTTTCACTACAAATAGGCTTCAGCAAACTGTTATTTTAGGATAAATTTACAGAAATAGCATCATTGGGCAAAATTATATATAAAAAAAGATAAGACTTTTGTCATCCCTAAGTTGCCCTTCATGCATTTGTTTCAGTTTTGATCCCGTCAACAACTTTAGACATTGCACATTTCCTCATACTGTAAACGTGAAAACTATATTTTGAAACATTTCTTACACTATTTAGTTACTCTGGGTTTTGTTCTGTCTGATATTTTTATAACTATCAAAAGATATTGTTTCATTGTATTTAAAACAATGAAAACAACCTGTGTTATGAAGTCAGAAAAATAAAGATCACTCTTCTTTAGTCATTCTCTATATCCCTATATCCGTAGTTCTCAACTTTCCTAATGCCGCGACCCTTTAATACAGTTCCTCATATTTTGGTGACCCCCCGATTTCATTGTTATAAATTGAACATGATTAAAGCATAGTGGTTAATCACAAAAACAATATGTAATTATATATGTGTTTCCCGATGGTCTTAGGCGACCCCTGTGAAAGGGTCGTTCGACCCCCAAAGGGGTCGCGACCCACAGGTTGAGAACCACTGCTCTATATGCTCTTTTGGGCTTA
>NW_005370031.1:918803-927788 GCF_000412655.1 Myotis brandtii | reverse complement strand
GAGCTCTGCAAAAAACTTCATCCTGGTATCCTGGATAGCTAAATGATACTCCCCCCGGGACCATAACCCTAATGTGCATATGGTACCTTTAACTTTCCAAACCACTTTGCTTAATGCCATAGCACACCAGTCTATCCTCATAAGGAAATGTGGAACTTTGGTCCAGAAAATCCATGGTCTCCCATATATTTAAATACTAGATTTAGACAAACAACCATTAAAACTGCCTTCTCTGAGACAGAGGAAGATGTCATGTAGGACAATCTCAGGGATGAATTCATCAAATAACATCCCTGGTCTTTTTCTACAAATACTTTTCTGGCTAGTGTTAGGTCTGATGAAATAATCAAATTAATATCTCTTCCCCTTGGTAATTGAGCTTTAGAATATTTCACAACCAACATTCCCTTTTGCTTAGAACACATTTCATTTGCTAAGACCAGTAACTTTCCCCTCTGGACTTGCCCAGGATCCAGACCCACCCAGAGAATTCTCTGCTGGAAAAGCCCGCTTAGAGTCATTTAAAAATCTCTGATTCCTGCCCTCGCTGGTTTTGCTCAGTGGATAGAACATCGGCCTGTGGACTGAAGGGTCCCAGGTTTGATTCCAGTCAAGGGCACATGCCCGGCTTGTGGGCTCAATCCCCAGTAGGGGGTGTGCAGAAGGCAGCCAATCAATGATTCTCTCTCATCATTGATGTTTCTATCTCTCTTTCTATCTCCCTTCCTTTCTGAAATCAATAAAAAAATATTTTAAAAAAATCTCTGACTCCTTATCCCTGGGTGCTGACACAATTTTGCCAAGCCCATCTGGTTACCAGATGACCTAATAAATTTATAATTCTTTACCACTTTCAGCCTTGTGCGTTCCTTTTTCGGCAAACCCAACATTTGGTGCCGAAAACCCAGGAGGGTTCCACGGGGAAGGGGAGCTATCGCCCTGGCTTCAGTCACCCCAAGTTTGCTACTTGGAGGGCAGTAGGCAGCTTAGCTCATCCTGGGCTTACCTCCGAATCATACTTGGGTGGCACGGTCAACCACTGCCCTCAATTAGGCCTCCCTCCCTTACAGGCCCTCTGGAACCAGCCAAGGAGGACACTGGATCAGAAACCTCTCCTTCTCCATTGCTGCCCCTCCATCCCACACCGGCCAATCTTCTCTAGGTGAGTGACGTTCCACAATTTCTCTCGTCTTGAGTCTCCTGCCCACTCACTCTCACTGACTTCTCGAAAGTCCTAGCGCTAGGGCAGAAGACTCCTCGGCCGTTTGGCCTTGGGTCCTTCTGAACTGGGGACGCCCAGTCGGGAGGGTCGCCCCTTGTTTCTCATGGTGGTTTGTTTAGAGGTGGAGATGCCTGCCTAAACAGTCACCTTGGATTTGTGGTCTGTCTCTCACCCTCCTCTCTTGTGGGCCACGCTTATTCTCCTTATCATGGGGAACACTCCTCCACACCCCCTAAAACGCCTTACCCTCATAGGGGAGATCAGGCCCACGCACCTCAGTTTCTCTGGTAACACTGTTTGGCCACAATATAAACAAGATAATGAACGCGATTTAGATAATTGCTGTCACCACAATGGAAAATGATCAGATTCCCTACGTCCAGGCCTTTTTCACCCTTCGGTTTGGACCCTCTCTCTGTCAGTCCTGTTCTACCCGTCAGATCTTCTCCTTCACACAAAATGTCATACCCCTAACACTTCTGATTCTGAATCTACTTTTGACCCAGCAGACCACCGACCTCCACCCCCTATGCTCCCCCTCCATCACCTGCAGTAGATTCCCAAAACCCAGACCCTCCTAACCAGCAACCACCTTCTCCCCCGGCCCCTGAAAGCCCAAATCCCAAGAACACGAGCTCCAAAATAGACTTTTTCCCAACTAACACTCACTCTCGGGCCACCCAAAGTCCACCTTCCACAACAGCCTCTTATATTCCCACTCCCATTCTACTCCTGAGAGAGGTAACAGGAACCGAGGGCATAGTCTGAGTCCACGTCCCATTCTCTGTGTCTGACCTTTCCCAGATTGAAAGAAGACTATGTTCTTTTTCCATCGACCATCTTTACTAAGGAATTTGAGTGCCAGACCCAGTCCTATGGCCTGATCTGGATGACATCTATGCCATCCTGTCCTCCTTCCTCTCTCACCCCAGAGGAGAAGGAGCATGTCTGGCTAGTAGCTCAGGACCATGCCAATGCCCTCCATAGACAGGATGGGGTGGCCAACCCGGTTGGTACTGATGCCGTCCCTAAACTGACCTGAGATAGTTTCCCATATTCATCAATTCACTAAAAAATTATTGAATTAACACAATGTGTGAATTTTATGATATGTAAATTATACCTCAATAAAACCTAAAAATTAAAATAATGATAGAAATTTGGCTGTGAGGAAACAAGAAAGAACTAGCATTTTTTTCCTTCACTGCCAAATCCAAACACTTGTTTTTATTTTTAAATTTGTTTTATTTTGGCATTTTTATTGGAAGCTAAGTTATTTTTAAAAAATAAGAATCTAATTTCTCTTTGTCAGAGAATTAAAAAAAGAATATAGTATTGTATCTATTTGAGAAGGTGGATGTTATTTAAACCTATTGTGGTAATCATTTCACAAGATATGTACATCTTAAACTTATACAGTGATATATGTCAATTACTTCTCAATAAAACTGGAAAAAGTAAATACAAAGCATGATGCAATAAAAAATTATGAAGGTATGTGAAGTAATATTTAAAAAGCCTTTTACTACTGGTCTGCCATAACTATTTCCCAAAGATCAATGCATATATCAGCAGCCTGCTGTGGCTTTTTCTAAAGTTATGTGTATATACGGTCATATACATGTGTGGACCCAGGTTAGATAGAACCTAAAATTTATATAAATGATCACCTTATTAAGAAAAAGGGTACAATATTATATATTTATAAATAGGTTCATTTCAGATTCATTTCTTTTGTGGTCACTTAAACAATTTTCTATCATGCTTATAGAGAAATGTTTTCTGTGCAAATGGTTTCCAGAACATACTACAACTCCCAGCATTCCTAGAAACCCAGGGATGTGTACAAGAGAGACCCTGAAGCTTAAGTTTCATTACTCTCATAGAAAGTCTGACACTGGATATACAGTGTGAGTAGTCAGTGTATAGAGCTTAGTTGTACAAAAAAAATCGAGTTCTTTTATTTTCTCTTAGCCAGTTAATTTTTATGTGCTAGTTCCATTCTACTGGAGTAGTGGAAACTTATTCTCAATCTGCTGGGGATTTATCCCTTTCCTTAAAGATTTGGTCAGTGTTTCTGGGAACTTAAGGAATTAGGACAGATTCTTGGTAAGGCCAGTGAAGACCCAGAGTGTCTAGGCACATTGTGTAGCCATTCTTTTCCTCCATTCTTTCTTTCCTGCCGGGGCTGGCCAGCAGACCCTGAGTGACGGATGAACAGATTACTCTGACACAGTTTCACTGCGAGAGGGCTAAGGGGTTGCCTGGCTCAAGGGACCAAGCAGCCTTGATCACCTGCCTTATTAGGCTCTTATTGTCTACTAGAGGCCCAATGCACAAAAATTTGTGCACTCGGGGGGGTCCCACAGCCTGGCCTGTGCCCTTTCTCAGTCTGGGACCCCTTGGGGGACGACCACCTGCTGGCTTAGGCCCGCTCCCTGGGGGATTGGGCCTAAGATGGCATTCAGACATCCCTCTGGCAGCCCGGGAACCCTCGGGGGATGTCCACTTGCCAGCGGGGAGCAGGCCTAAGCTGCAGTTGGACATCCTTAGAGCTGCTGAGGAGGCGAAAGAGGCTCCCACCACCACCGCTGTACTGGCAGCCATCAGCATGGCTCATGGCTGAGCAGAGCTCCCCCTGTGGGAGCGCACTGACCACCAGGGGGCAGCTCCTGCATTGAGCATCTGCCCCCTGGTGTTCAGTGTGTGTCATAGTGACCAGTCATTCCCAGTTGTTCTGCTGTTAGGGTCAATTTGCATATTACCCTTTTATTATATAGGATTGCCTGGCCAGCCTGGGTGAGGGGCTGATGGCTGTTTGCAGGCTGGCCACAGCCCCTTCAGGGTGGGGGGTCCCCCCACGGGTGCCTGGCCAGCCTGGGTGAGGGGCTGATGGCTGTTTGAAGGCTGGACACAGCCCCTTCAGTGTGAGGGTCCCCACTGGGGTGCCTGGCCAGCCTGGGTGAGGGGCTAATGGCTGTTTGCAGGCTGGCCACAGCCCCTTAAGGGTGGGGGTCCTCCCTGGGGTGCCTGGCCAGCCTGGGTGAGCGGTTGATGGCTGTTTGAAGGCTGGCCACAGCTCCTTCAGGATGGGTGTCCCCACTGGGGTGCCTGGCCATCTTGGGTGAGTGGCTGAGGGCCGTTTGCAGGCTGGCCACAGCCCCTTCAGGGTAGGGTGTCCTGCTGGGGTGCCTGGCCAGTCTGGGTGAGGGGCTGAGGGCCATTTTCAGGCTGGCTAACCCCCCCTGCAGGGTGCCTGGCCAGCCTGGGTGAGGGGCTGATGGCTGTTTGCAGGCTGGCCATGGCCCCCAGCCACCCAAGCTCCCAGTGGAGGCTGGCTGGAAGCAGGTATCTGGGATTTATTTGTCTTCTATAATTGAAACTTTGTTGCCATGAGCTGAGGCCACAGCCAGCTCAGGGCAGGCGGGAAGCTTGGCTTCCTCCATCGTCCTGGCAACCAAGCCTCTTGCTTGCTCCAGCTCTGTGGCTGCCGGCCGCCATCTTGGTTGGGATAATTTGCATATAGTCGCTCTGATTGGCTGGTGGGTGTAGCTTAGGGCATAGCAAAGGTGTGGTCAATTAGCATCTTTGTCTTTTATTAGTGTAGATATTGTCTATTGTCGCAGCAGTTTGAGATAAAGTTTATCTTTTAGATACAGTCAGCAGGGTAGGTAATTTTGGGAGGACACAAGTGTTTGTGGTGTCTTTTAAGCAAGGACACCCAAAGATTAAGCATAAGAATTCCAGTAAACACCCAGGGGTCTGCACGTGCACAGACTTGTTTGGAAAGGTCAAAGAATAATTAGGGGTACTGCCTTTGGCACTCCCCTAAGTCAGAATTCTGATACACAGGGCAGGCGGTCTTCCACACACTTCCCTTTTATCAGAATGTCCACCTTACAAACTTTCCATCCAAATCTCATGTGCTTCCCATTACTTTCCTAGGGCTAGGCCTCTCTCTCTGGGACACTCCAATAGGTAGACTCTTATGGAGCTGGTCATATCAAAAATAGCTCATACAGGATGTTTATAAACAACATATGTGCCTTTAAGGTCACCAGCAGACCAACACTTGTTTTTCTACATCTTGCATATCATTCCATTGTTTTGTCCTCACCCCCAAACTTGGAAGATATTTTATGTAAGAAAAATCAAGAAAATGAAGAAATGATGCTCACTCTTACACTCCTTCCCATTTTCATCAATGCCCAAAGTATTCTCCATCTAAGGATTTTAGATTTTAGATATCTACATCCAGAAGAAACTTGAAGTCTCTTTTCTGCTTTCATATTGCTTCCCTGAAACAATAAACTTAGGCATTTGAATGAGGTGAATAGGGAGAGAGAATGGTATGGGAAGTAGAGGATAATTATCAGGAAAATAATTAGTTGAAATTTAATAAATGACCTAACCATATGGTTTCCAAAACATAAAAGATGTCATATGTTAGAATATGTCATGATAGTAAATACTAGAGGCCTGGTGCATGAAAATTTGTGCACTGAGGGTGGTCCCTCAGCTCAGCCTGCCCCCTCTCGCAGTCTGGGAGCCCTCAGGAGATGTCCTACTGATGGCTTAGGCCTAAGCCACAGTCTGGCCTCCCTCTGTGGGAGGTGACCCGGTGATCAGGGGAAGGCAACGCCCCATCACACCTCTGCTGCTGCTACTGCAGGCTGTGAAGCTGCCTGAGTCTCGGCCCTCGTAGCCTCTGCAGCTTGCCTGAGCCTCGGCCCAGCTCTCATTGCCTGAGCCTTGGGCCCTCGCAGCAGCAGCCACCATCAGCAGCTTGCCTGAGCCTTGGGCCAGCCCTGGGCAGAGGCAGCCGCCATCCACTTCCCCGGTGCACCTCCTAGTCAAGTCCCCACCAGAGATGCAGTGTCAGGTCCCTGCCCACCTACACTCGCCTCACAACTCACACAGCCCCACCCACCTGCGCACGCCCACTGCGCATGCAGCCTGCTGGTGATCGCTCATTGCAGCATGAGGGCATCACGGTGTGAGGGTGTGACAGCCACATAGGCTTTTATTAGTATAGGTATGCGATTTATTTTTAATTTTTTATCACTTGATTAGACACATTAATCAATACAATACCTTAATGATCTTTTTCGATATCACAATCAAAATTTGGGTATTAGCTGTCTTCACATGGAGAATATAAAGATTCTACTCTGTCACTTCTGGCTCCCAGCAGTGAATGCATTCTAGTACTCCTTTGATATACATTGAGAACCTATTATGTGACAAACAATGTTCCAGGTGATAGGAAGTGCAGTGGTTCACACATATACAAAAAGTCTCTATCCTAAAGGAGTTATATTTCATTGGACAGAAGCTAATAAAGAAGCATATGCATTTTATAGTGCCAGGTACAAGTAAATACTATGAAAATAAAAAAAAAAAACAAGGCAGGTGAAGATTTAGAGAATGAACGGGGTAGTCAGGGAAAGCCTTTTTCAGGAGCTCTGAAAAAAATTAAGAGTGTGTCTCATGAACATCTGGAGGAAGTTCTCTGATAGTGGGAACAAATGATAGAGGGACTGTGAGAAAGGTAAAGGTATTGGAAAAAGGAAATACAGTCAAGAGTGTCAGATCTAGAGCAAGCATGTCAAACTCAAAGGCTAACACGGGCCAAATAAACAAGGTGTAAGTTTGTGTGGGCCACAAAAAACAAAAGCTTCAATTTTCATAGAAACATAGGTTTATGTCAATAGAGACATGCTGAATACAAAGGGCTGAAATAAATGAGTCATTGTTAGCAAAATAATAGAACATTTTAATAAAAATTAATATTTTTTTCTTGAACATTATTTTACCAGACATTGAATAACTGCACAAATTTATAAGCATAATGCAAAGAAACCTACTTTTCTTGTTCTCTAAAAGTGAAATATTTCCTGTTGCGCACATCAAACAAGTCAGTACAAGACTAATGATGTGGCCATCGGCTGCTAAAATATTCGCTGCTAGTATTAGTGGGGAGAAATGGTGTGCCTGGGAGTTAAGTAGCGAAAGGGAAATGAATGCAACACGGTTATAGTAATCAGTCATTAGCGAACGTTCTAGTTTGTTAATAATTATGTATAACAGGATATTGTAAAAATTTAGTTGTGACTGGGGTGGGGGAGCAATGGGGGAATAAGGACACATATGTAATATCTTAATCAATAAAGAAAAAAAAGACTAAAAGCCCATTAGATAGGGCTTTGGAGACAAAGAGCACCTATAAAAAATAGGTTATGAAATATTTTTTAAAAATATATTTTATTGATTTTTTACAGAGAGGAAGGGAGAGGGATAGAGAGTTAGAAACATCGATGAGAGAGAAACATCGATCATCTGCCTCCTGCACACCACCTACTGGGGATGTGCCCGCAACCAAGGTACATGCCCTTGACCGGAATCGAACCTGGGACCCTTCAGTCCGCAGGCCGACGCTCTATCCACTGAGCCAAACTGGTTAAAGAGCACCTATAAAAAAATAGGTTATGAAATTTTTATTAAAATATTTCTTACACACCGTTGTATTTGCTGGGCCACAAATATATTCATTGTGGGCCGCATGCAGCCTGCGGGCCAAGAATTTGACATGCTTGTTGTAGAGGGTTTTACTTTTGCTTTTTTTTTGTTAAGCTTCGCTTATTTTAACAGAATTTCATGTTTTTCATAAACAGTGAATAGTGTCACTGCTTTTGGGACTGACAGTTTAATTTCAAGGCAGACATAATGAATTATAACCAAGTCTCATTTGCATTTTAGATTCAATAAAAATAGGATTAAATATAAATAAAATGTACAATTTTATTCTTAAGACTAGCAGTTTGTAGCACATCAATTTGGTCACAAATACGTTCTTAGCTTAGAATATGCCATGCACTATATCAAGCAAATAGGTAATTTCTCCTGACTATAATGGCATTGCCTGACAGGTGAGAGACATGTTCTATAAAAATGTAATAAAAAACCCTTTATAAAACATAATTTTTAAAAAAGGAACTTTTTGAATCAGTGCTGCTGTCACAGAAAAAAATCTGTAAAGATCTTCAAATGGATATTGCAAATTCAACCACTTAACTTGGCAACCCGAGGTAAATGACTCAACTGAAGAGACAATCAGAATACCAGATAAACATATTTTGCCTGATTAATTTGTGCTGTTCAAAACATTTTAACTATGTCACAACTTTCTTCTCTAACGGGCCACTGGAAATTACTTTTATATCATCTGTATTAAGTATCCTACAAAATCAACCTGGATTGTTCCCAAGGAAATAATCAGAGATATGGAGAAAGATTTAGGTTCAAAAATACTTATCCTAGTATAATAGAAGAAAATTTGACAAAATTCAAATACCCAATAATAAGGCAATAATCACTGTACTGTGCTACTTAGTATCATGAAGTAGTACTGTGATAGTGAATGTTCAGTAATATTCAATACTCTAAATGTAGAATGAAACCTTTTCTAACTGTGGTTTTTGTTTTCCCATTGAGGTGTACCTAGCTGTCAAGTCTGATTCTTTAAGAAGTTTATCTTTTGATTTGGCATATCCAACATTTGTCTTATCCACTGTTACTCTTATTAATCTTAAGTTCAGGACTACAACAATATTCATTTATTTACTGTACTTGGGGTCTTTTGGGATACTTCCTGGATTATTTTTGTCTACCTGTATTTCATTTTATTTTAAAACTTAGAAAGCCAAGTAAGCAATCACAAGGACTTCCTGTCCCTGCTAAAGCAAAATGTACTCTTAGTCCTA
>NW_005370031.1:905267-918667 GCF_000412655.1 Myotis brandtii | reverse complement strand
GCCTGTTGCACGAAAAGATTTGTGCAATAGGCCTTCCCTCCCCCTGGCTTCAGGCACCTGTTTCCCTCTGGCACCTGGGACCCAAGCCTTTGCTCTGGCCAGAGCCGCCTTCAGTCTTTGCTGCTCCGGCTGGAGCCGCCTTCAGTCTTCGCTCCACTGCTTCGTGCCTACATATGCAAATTAACGGCCATCTTTGTTGGCAGTTAATTTGCATATCTCACTGATTAGCCAATGGGAGGCGTAGCGAAGGTACAGTCAATTACCATGCTTATCTATTATTAGATGGGAATATATATATATATATATACATACATACACACACTCATATCCATATCCAAAAAGCATGTCAAGGCCACTTATTTCTGAGTCTGGTTCATACTGATTAAACAATAAAATTTTCTTTCAGTAGCTCATTTTTAAAGAGAGGAGATCTGATCTCACATTTTATCAGTTTTATTTGATCTTACCTAGTTTTTCTATTTTTTTTTCTGTTTTCCAGTCAGATTATATTGAAGATGTGAGTACCGTGCCAGTCTCTGGAAGTATTGCTTTACTTCTATCACTTCATTTCACTCTTCATTTATCTTCTGTATTATCAAACAGTAGTTTCTGAAATTATCACTATACTTAATCATTCATACATTTGTATTTTAATGATAATCTATAAGTAGAATCATATAATTTAATTTATTGCATAAATGAAAGTTACATACTTCCTCAGATTGTCTACATGTTATTGGTAGTAAAATGTATGAGTTTAAGAAAAACAAATGATAAATTATAAGTTTTCTTTCTCTGAAATGAATAGTAAATTGAAAATTCATAATCTGTGCAAAGTGTAATTATGTTATTGTTAAATTTGCCTACATCAATGTAATATATGATGTCATTAAATCTTAGAATGGTAAAATAACATTTAAGGTTATAACATTTAGTAGCATTACCAATGAGAAGTGTACTAAGAAGAAAAACCGAGCAATGAGGTAAATCAACATAATTAGTTCTTTTCCATGGTTTGAGCAGTACTTCATAGAAAGAAGGACCAATAAATGACAAGTGTTGGCGTGGATGTGGAGAAAAGGGAATCCTAGTACACTGCTAGTGGGAATGCAGACTGGTGCAGCCACTGTGGAAAACAGTGTGGACTTTCCTTAAAAATTAAATATGGAACTGCCTCTTGACCCAGTGATTCCACTTCTAGGAATATATCCTAAGAAATCCGAAACACCAATCAAAAAGAACATACGGCCCTAGCCAGCTTGGCTCAATGGATAGAGCATCAGCCTGTGGACTGAAAGGTCGCAGGTTTGATTCTGGTCTAGGGCATATGCCTGTGTTGTGGGCTTGATCCCAGGTGGGGGGCATGCAGGAGGCAGCCAATCAATGATTCTCTGTCATCATTGATGTTTCTATCTCCCTCTCCCTTCCTCTCTGAAGTCTCGATGTTTAATAACAAGTATACCTCCTCTTTACATGGGAGAGACCCAGGAAAACTGAGTAACCCTAAAATGGCCCAAACTACCTTAAATGCCTTTTCCAGCTATATATATATATAGATAGAGAGAGAGAGAGAGAGAGAGAGAGAGAGAGAAAATGTATGCACCCCTATGTTCATAGCAGCACAATTTACAATAGCTAAGATTTGGAAACAGCCCAAGTGCCCATCAGTGGATGAATGGGCAAAAAAAGCTGTGGGACATTTACACCATGGAATACTATGCAGCTATAAAAAAGAAAGGTATCTTACCTTTGAGAAAGCATGGAGGGACCTGGAGACTATTATGTTAAGTGAAATAAGCCAGTCAGAGAAAGGCAAGTATAACATGATCTCACTTATATGTGGAATCTAATGAATAAAATATACTGAGAAATAGACATATACAGAGAAATAGAAGCATGGAACAGACTGATGAACCTCAGAGGAAAGGTGAGGGTGGGTGGGAAGAGATTAACCATGGAACTTAGATGCATACTAGAGGCCCAGTGCACGAATTCATGCACATTGAAAGGAAATTAATTAGAAGAAATATTTTAGAGGTTGGGGAGGGAACGTAGGATGTTGGCTCCAGGGCTTGTCCGGCCTGTCTCACCCAGTCTTGATTGGGGCCGATTGGGGCCATCTAGCCCAGTCTTCATGGGGTCCAATTGGGGCCATCTCGCCCAGGCCCCATCAGGGCTGATCTGGGCCAGCCTGGGAGGGATCGTGGGAGGGCTCCAGGGTGTGTCCAGCCCATCTCGTCCAGTCCTGATCGGCCAAACCCCAGCAGCAAGCTAACATACTGGTTGGAGTGCCTGCCCCCTGGTGGTCAGTGCGCATCATAGTGACTGATCAAGTGGTCTACTGAACAGTCAACTGAATGATCGGACACTTAACATATTAGGCTTTTATATATAGAGATATGCATAACCCATGGACACAGACAATAGTGTGATGAAAGCCTGAGGCAAGGGGAGGGGCAAGCTAGAAGGGATCAATGGGGGAAAAAAGAGTACATCTGTATAACTTTCAACAATGCAGATACATTTTTAAAAAGAAAGGACCATAAAGCAGATGTCAGATCTCAGCTCTGTAGATATCTGCACCATAAATCATCAGTTGTAACTAGGCATTTGCATCAGAGATAAATCAAATAGATATTTCCTATGCAGTGTATAATTTTGATATTCCAGAAACTGCCTAAATGACGATGAAAGGTAGTATCCTATGTAATAAAAGCCTAATATGCAGTTGTCCCCTCGACCAGAAGTTTGACCAGGAATTTGACCAGGGGGTGGGGCTGGCTGGCAAACTGCCTGCAGCCCTTCCCCCTGGTGTGCCCCGCCCCAGCCAGTGGTGGTGGCAGGCAGCTGGGGGAAGGGAGGCCCCGGCCAGCAGCTGGCAGCTGCTAGGGACCCTACCAGTGCACAGATTTCATGCACTGCACCTCTAGTGTATTATAATGGCTAATACAACAGCCAGCTTTCTTTAGTTCAAATCCTGGGTCCTACCTCTTTGCTTCAGTTTCTTATCTGTAAAAATGGAATGACAAACTTGGTAGAGTTTTCTCAACATTAAATGTGTTAAGCACTGATAACTACAGTTGATAATTATAGCACTCTTTAAATATTTGCTAAACCCTAGTGGGTTTGGCTCAGTGGATAGAACATCAGGGTACATTCAGGAGGCAACCAATTGATGTGTCTTTCTCACCTCAATGTTTCTCTCTGTCTCTCATCCTCCCTTCCACTATCTCTAAAAATCAATGGAAAAATAATATCCTCGGTGAGGATTAACCAACTATATATTTGCTATCATTATTATGATCCCTCTTTTGATTACCTATTCATTTTTCTCTTGCTTCAGAAGCATTATTTGGGGCTCATGGTGTACTAGTGAAATTTTCATAGAACAAATCAAACAAATAGAAAAGAAAACACAACAAAATAAACATCTGTAACCAGACTTTAGAAGATTTTACTGACTTATGGAAATTATTCTCACCATCTAATTCCAAAATTATCTAAACAAAAGGCTAGCTTTTGTTTTGTTTTGTTTTCAAAGCTTAGTTTTGTGAAAATCTGATTACAACAAAGATGGAAGAATATAAATTTAGTTAAACTATAAAAATGCTAAAATGTTTGGTCTCATTTTCCATTTATCATCTGAATGTAAATTATGTCACAATATGTCTTTATTCAATGCCCTTGAAATTTCTTTAGTCCTTTTACATAATTTAAATTCAAGATGCCAGAGATTACTTTAATAAAGGCATAACTACAATTGAGAAATGATCTTATTATGTTTTTAATGGTTCTTAGAATCATAAATGTGAAATAATTTCTTATTTTTCTCTATTAACATGCCAAACCAACATAGATGATTTGTTTAGTGAGCTTTACTCAAAAAATACTTCCTAAAAAGGTATAATGTTATTTTCATCTGACATGATAGAAAGGGAACATCTGTCACATCAATAAGTTCTTTTAACTTTTTATTTTATGCATCCCCATAGAGTCTTCATTCTGGTGTCTGAAGTTTCCTGAAATTTAATATGTATATGAAAAGATAATTTATTAAAATTTAGTAAATGTTTTTTGTTCACTCTAATTATGAAATTAATACAAAGTCATGGTAAAATTTTTAGGCATTGCAGGGACTATTGGGGAAAAATAACCCTAAACTAAAAATCACCTCACACAGAAAGCAACATATTGGTAGTAATTTTATTTATAGATTATTGACCTAGCCATCAGTCTATCACTCTATATTTATATATCTATCTTGTGATCTTGGGTTCCTAACATACATATAGCCATTTTTCCTGCTTTTCTAAAATTTAACATAATTCCATTACTCTGTCATTCTTTATTTTTAGAAAACTTGATTATAAGGGTTCCATGATAAGTATTTATCTAGATATTATTGGTATTCCAACCTTGTGTGACTTTTCATATTTCCTTGGCCATCTAATTCTTTCACTGTCTTAGCTGGTAGCCAAGCCATTCCAGGTCATGCCTTCCCTTTTTGGCCTTGGATGAAACAGTATATTGTAAAGAGCAGAATCCAACTTCCAGAGGTTGACTTTGGCCAATAGGAAAAAAGAAACAGAAGAAAGCAGGGCAGATAAGTATCCCTTCATTCCTTTTTCTGTGTACTATTTCTGGGACTGGTTACCCTTCCAGAGACGTCTCATATGCTAAGTGACCATGTCTCTAGTCTCTGTGTGGCTTATTTGAAGCAGTAGCAAATGCAGCAATGTATTGCTTGACATTGCTTTGGATCTTAACTCATTTCCTTTTTTCCCTCACCCCCACTGTACTGGGCTGACACCTCCCCAGTGAAATTTAAACAACTCAGTATTTGCTTCACATTCCATTTTCTTAAGAAAATAGATTTTTCTTTATTTCAGTACTAGAGGCCTGTTGCATGAAGAGATTCATGCAATAGGCCTTCCTTTCCCCTGGCTGCTGGCACTGGTTTTCCTCCGGCACCCGGCACCCAGGCCTTCACTCTGGCTGGGCTCCGGCTGGAGCCGGCCCCGCAGCCGTGAGGCTCTCACTGCTCCGCTGGCCCTGCGGCCATGAGGCTTTCGCTGCTCTGCCAGCCCCGGGGCTGTCAGGTTTCGCTCCACCGCTTAGAGCCTACGTATGCAAATTAACCGCCATCTTTGTTAGGTTAATTTGCATTCCCTCCTGATTGGCTGGTTAGCGTAGTGAAGGTATGGTCAATTTACATGCTTGTCTATTATTAGGTAAGATTTTCATTTTTTAGACAAGCTATTTCCATTATTTTGCTATTATAGATAGTATAGTAATATAATGGACATTTTGTGCATGTCTTTTACTGTATTTATTTGTATTTCAAAGGAATGATGAAAAATGCCATTGTTAAATATTCATTGCAAATGGATTTTCAAAAAGGTTATTTTTATATATACCCTTACAAAGAAGTGAAAAGAATGCTATTGCCAAAAATGTGTTTATAACTTTAAACTTTGCCAATCCCATGATCTTAATGACATTTAAAAAACATGTGTGCATTACTGAGATTGAATAGTTTTTCATATATTCGCTGGCCATCCATACTCATAAATTCTCAGTTCATGCTCTAATTATTTATATAAAAGTTAGTTTCTGCTACTTTATAAGTATTCTTTAATAATTACAATATCCTTCACTCATTTTGATAAAAATATATTTTATACATTTATAGTTGATCCCCATTTTTGTTTATGATATTAAAAAAAACAATTATATTTAACAGTATTTACCATTCTGTCACCTAGCACTGTGTTCATGCATAGAAATTTTTCCCCTACTTAAAAATATAAATATTCACATATGTTACATGAGAAATAGCTCTATATTTATTACTTTTCTAAGTATACTGGCAATTTTTACTTAATACTTTATTTTCCTACAACTCTTTTAGACTCTATATCAGGAACTTCTCTTTTCTTCTTATAGTCCATTTGTTCATCATTAGACTGCTTAATGGTTTCAATTAAGATATTTTTGATACATTATTAGTAAGTTCAAACCATATCAAATTATATTTTATTGTGTGGAATATAAAAGTATATATAAAAGAAAATATTACAGAAGAGACTAAACTAAAAAAGTAAAAATTTCTGTTTTTTCTTTCTACACATTGAGGGTCATCCACGGTTAATGTTTCTGAGTATAGTTCTTTGGGTAATTACCATTATAACTTCCAAAATAGTTTCACTTTCCAAATACAAAATGAATGCAGTTTGTATTGCTTCTCTAGGAAAGTAGAGGATGTATTACATTTACACTACCTCCCACGTGTCTTCACAGTATTCTTTTTAGTTCTTCTGGTGTGTTTTTTTAATTTAACAATGTATTTGAATTTACCTCTAGAAAATAAATACCTGTTAGTAAAAGAGGAAATTAGAATTAACGTGTTTTCTTCTTTGCACTTCTTTTTTCTATTCTTCCTAATTTTTGTTCATCATACATGTATTTTTATGACATTTATAACATTTATATTTGTTTCTCTATCTACAATCAAAGATTTTTCTCTATATGTGGATATTGAAGCATAAAAAGTAATAAACAGCACTTTCCATTCAACTGTCCAAATGTTTATCGCAGAATTAAGTAGTACAACTGACTAGTCCTCAATCATTATTATTTCATGCTGAAAGGAAAAAAATGCTATAAACATATTGGATTTTTAAAAAAAAATTTTAATTTTAATTTTCTAGTTCATACTCTGATGTTTGTTGCCATCTTTCCTGGGTACATTTCTTGTTTTGCTGAAATATCTTTTGGGCAATTTTGGGGGTATTATTTATCTGTTCTTATGTATCTGAAATATATATATGTGTGTGTGTGTGTGTGTGTGTGTGTGTGTGTGTGTATGACATTCATGGATAATTAATTATATAACTGGGTATAATATTCTAGTTTCAAATTATTTATTTTTCATAGAAATTTCAAGATATCACTTCATTTTTTTTTCAACAGCGTATATTTTTTATGGGAATGTTATCCCTACTATTCTCCTTTCTTTGTAAATAAAATTACTTTTCCCCTATGAAATCTGTAGGATTTTTATTTTTAATGTTGGTGATGAAAAATCTAAACTTAGTTGTATTTTATTAATCTTGCTGGGCAGTGAAGGTATCCTTTAAATCTGAAAATATATGTTCTTCAATAGTTCAGGGGCCTTTTCTTTCAGTTGATTGGTTCCTCTTTTTTCTTGACTTACCTGAATCTGGACACCATGTCTCATAATTTTCCTTGACTTAGTCTCAATTATCCTGAATTTCTAGATCTGCAACTCAAACATAAATTATGTACATTTGGAATTTAGTCAGTCCATTGAATTTAAAATTTTCAAGAATATAGTCTACATCTCAGATCTTTTTTGTTTTCATGGCCAATCAATCATTCTTGTTTCATTGAAGCAATATTCACCTCAGTTGTCTCTTAGGATATGAATTGGGTTTAACTTATTTAATCATCTCTGAATTATTTTTTTCTCTGAATTTTTCTGGTCTATTAATTCTATTTGTTCTTCTTTGTCCATCTCCTTCACACCTGTGTTTTCCTCAAATGTATTGTCATATGATGTTAATATTTATAAATGAATTGCAGAATCAATTGGCATCAGTACATAGCATGCTGGGTTCCACAATGGTGTAGCTTTGTTTCTCTGAAAGGATTTTCCATAACTATGGCTGATTCTGCATAAGGAAACAAATTATACTCTTTGGCAATTATTGAACTTTGTATGAGCAGGCAGGGAGGCATGCCCAAAGTTTTCGTAATTGCTAAACCAAAGAGTTTTACTCTGGGGTTGAAAATCGGTAATATATTTCTCTTTATTGTCTAACATTTTCCTTTTCATAATCACTTGAAGATTGTCTTCACTTCAGGTTAACTTTCCTTCTCAAGCCACAGTGCACTTCCTAGTAACCTTGTCCCAAACAAATTAAACAGACTATTTTATCCAGAAAAAATTATTGGACTTCATTCTGAGGACAAAATTCACTATAGCTACCTGTTCTGTTTATGAGATACAGACAGAGGAGCACAAACATCCTGGGTGTTCTCAGTAAAGTTCCTTAAAATAATGATCTTGATGATCAACCCGCAGCTCAGTCTAGCTTTGATATTTGTTGACTTTCATCTTAGAGTTCTCAGGACTTACTTGAGAAGATCTGCTTACTTCTGGCATTGGTTCAACTTTTGACACTTCTAAATTTGCTATCAATTTGAATCCATTAGCTTTCTATCTAATAACCTTATCTAAAATTGGGAAGTTTTCTTAATTAACAATTTTTATGGTATATATAAAATATATAATTCATAAATATATAATGCATACACATTATATTTGTATATATATAGAGAGAGATTGAGGAGAGAGAGAGAATTTATTATTAGGGATTTATTTACTATGAGGAATTGGATCATGTGATTATAGAAGTTGAGAACTCCCATGATCTGCCAACTACAAGCTGGAGGCCCAGGAAAACTGGTGGTGTGATCAGTCTGAGTCTTGAGACCTGAGAATTAAGGAAGGAGATGGTATAAATCTCAGTTCAAGAGCCAGAGAAGATGAGATGAGATGTCTCAGCTCAAGCAGTGAGGCAAGGTGGAGGGTAGGGTGGGTAATAGGATGAATTCCACCTTCCTCCACTTTTTGTTCCAGTCAGGCCTTCAATGGGTTAGTTAAGGCCCACCCACATTGGACAAGGCAACTACTCTACTGAGTCCACTGATTCCTATGCGAATCTCATCTGGAAACGCTCTCACAGACATACCAGAAATTATATTTAATCTGGACACCCCATGTCCAGTCATGTTGACCCTTGAGGTTAACCATCACAAACCTGATTATGAATCTCTATTTACTCAAGTCTTTAGCTGTCAGTATAAAGTTGTATACAATTTTTCATGAAGTTTACATTCATATTTTATAGTTATACTATGTATTACGAATTTTTTGTTATTGTTATAGATAGATGGAGTTTCTATTTGTTATATTTCTGTTTCTTTTGGTATATAAAAGTTTTCATATTTACTTATTTTTTGCTCTCAATAATATAATGCATTTTAAGTTGTGATAATTTTTTCAGATAATTTTCTGAGTTTTTATCTAGAGAACATCTTTTACAAATAATGTATTTTTTTTACTGTGCCAATAGCTATATCTAATTTTGTTTTCCCATATTATTTCATAGTCCAGCACTAACAAAGCAATACCAAGAAATGTGGTAGCACATCACCTTTGTCTAACTTCAGAATAGATGCAAATTTAGTGTTTGATAATATAGATAATTCAAAGATATTACTTGTGTTAAGCAAAGATGCCTATATTTTCCATTCATTCATTATAAAGTATTTTATCAAATGCCTTTTCGGTACATTCTTTCATTTTAATATTTTTTAGTCTTTCCTCACTACCTTGAATGCCCATAAATATTGAAAGTTTGCCCACTGTAGTCTGATTATTTTCCAACCTTCTACAAATTTCAGAATGTGGTGTTACCCTAGAAGAGACCAACATTAGATCTACTAACTATTTAGAATATATTGATCCTTTACTGGCCAATATGCTTTAAGGGCCATTTCCTATTATTCTCCTGCTGTACTCTGTCTCAGGTGACTGGGCCCCAAAATTACATTGCCCATGCTCCCTTACCAATTATTTCTAACTGATTTCTGTCGATGGGAGCCACCAGCAGGATATTTGAAGGTGAGTGGAGAGTGGAGACCAGATTCTAGGGCAGTGATGGCGAACCTATGACACGCGTGTCAGAGGTGACACGCGAACTCATTTTTTTGGTTGATTTTTCTTTGTTAAATGGCATTTAAATATATAAAATAAGTATCAAAAATATAAGTCTTTGTTTTACTATGGTTGCAAATATCAAAAAATTTCTGTATGTGACACGGCACCAGAGTTAAGTTAGGGTTTTTCAAAATGCTGACACGCCGAGCTCAAAAGGTTCGCCATCACTGTTCTAGGGTATAGCTCCCAAGTCTCTGCTTCAGAGTGGCCTCTTGGTGTGGCTGCATCTCTTTGTGGTTGTAACTCATAGCAGGGCTCCTCCTTCCTAAGTCCCAGGTCCTCCCAGAAGGCCCTTAGTCCTGTTCCCTGTACCACTGCTTCCTGTCCTTGGCCCTCTACACTGGGTTTCACAGTGGCTTCCTCCTGTGCTAATAGCCAGATTGTCTCGTGGTAGCCTGTTCACTCTTTCAGTTCTTTCAGTACTTTTTGAACATAATATTCCCAATATTAAATTTCCTCTATTGAACTCCATAACTTAAATTATCTCTCTCTGCCTGACTGGTATATATACATACATATGTGTTCAAATTGTTATTTAATAATCAGATGCACAGATGATGGAATAGAAATCATCCCAAAGTCACAATTATATGAAAAAAAGCAAGTTGAAAACAAAGGCACTATCATTTGCTTCTCTTTCTATATAATAATTCCATCATCCAACTAAAAAAGTACTTTAATATCTAGTAAATGAAATAACATTATAAAAAGGGAGATTCATTCATTCATATATATTGATTTGTGTACCTTAATTCTCAGCCTAGATGTTTAAAGTGGATTGCCTCATATATACCAGAGAAGTCACTGAGCTTAATTCCATTTATGTTTGATAAATTATATATAATCAGTGGTACCAAAGAACAATTTATGAGGTCATGAGTATTAGAAGAGCTTTCCTACTTTAAAGGTATATTTTCATCAAAACTCCTCAGGATATATCAGTGAACACAGAAGAAGTATCATATGATAAAAAAAAGGAGTAACATTCAACCATACTGTTTTTATACTTTTAAATATATGAACTGTTATTTTTAACATACTTGTTTTCTTTTTTTAAAAAATCTTTATTGTTGAAACTATTACAGATGTCCTCCCTTTTCCCCCATTGACCCCCCCCTCTACCCCATAATATACTTTTCTTAGTTTAGTTATATTAATTTTTAAAGGCCAATTTTCATATTTTGTTGGAAAGGCAGACTTAGATGAATACATGCAAGTATATTTTAAGATGAGATTCATTTGCTAATACTTTTATATTTTTACTGATTTTTAGAGAGAAAGGAGGGGACAGGGATAGAGAGAAACATCAATGAGAGAGACACATCGATCAACTGCCTCCTGCATGCCCCAACCGGGAATTGAGCCCGCAACCCAGGCATGCGCCCTGACCAGGAATCAAACCAGGGGCCTCCTGGCTCATGGGTCAGTGCTGAACAACTGAGCTACACTAGCTGGGCCATTTGCTAATATTTTTAGAAGAACTGAAATAAATTAATATGTAGGAATACATGGCTACCTGGAGTATCAGCATTGATCTGAGTGAATTCATTTTATTACTTTTCTTTAGTTTTCTGTTTCAGCTCAAGATTACAAATAATTTGGTTTCATGTCCCTTTATTTATTAAAGTTTATTTAGTTTGAATCTATTCTTTCATTAAAATTTCAGCCACCTTTTATTTTTATCTATATAATTAACGCCTTCTATTAATATACCCAACTTATCTAGGACTAAGTGTCATTAAAATTATTCTAACAGCAACCCTGGCTGGTGTGTTTCAGTTGGTTGAGTTTCCTCCCCTGCACCTAGAGGTCCCTAGTTTGAGGCTAAATCCCCAGTAGGGGGTATGCAGAAGGCAGCTGATGGAAGTTTCTCTCTCTTGCTCTCAGTTGTTCTATCTCTAAAAAAAAATCAATGAAAAAATATTTTTAAAAATTAAAATAAATATTCTAACAACATACTTTATAAACCTTTGAGTTGAAGGAATGAATGCCATGAATGAGTCTATTTTAGAAAACTCACTTTGACTTGAAGGTTCAATTTTTAGAGAACTTGAACTCATGGCATTGTGTATTATAATAATAAAAACAATATTGCCAATTACAATTCTCAGTAAAATTTTAAAGAAGAGCAGCATATAAGTTTTTGTAATGCAGGAAATGAAATAGAATCTGAAATATTTCAGAAGTGTATTTGAAAGTTACCTTGAAAATTGTAAGATTGTCAGAGAAAAGGAACAATTCCTGCATCTACTTAATGCATTTTCTTTTTTGAGGATTTTTCAAAAAATATATATTTGATTAATTTCACCTCTTCTACCTCTTTTTCCACATCTGTACATGAAATTTCTGCCCATGAATTTTATTTGAATCATTTAGGGATTCTATTAAAAAATGAGGCCTCCAGTAGTGAGGAATGATGCCATACTTCCTTGGGAAGCAGAAGGGAGAGAAAAGGCAGAATTAGAGATGAAATTGGCTTTTAGGCACATCCTTAGCTGGGATGAGGGGAAATACACAACAATTTCTCAAGCTGTGCTGTTTACAATCAATTCTTTTATCCTAAGGACTATGAAAACTTAATATTATTTCTACCAAATAACTCACCACTATTTATAATTGTCTGTTTATTGAACAATTATTAACATGGCATTTTGATATATGTGAGAATAGGACAGCATGTTCTATATCCCTAGTACATATAATGGTACCTTCCACACAATAGATTTTTTTAATTTAAATTCTTTATTGTTGAAAGTATTACATGTCTTCTTTTTTCTCCCATTGACCTCTCCCCCACCGGTCCCACTGCACAGCACATGCCCTCATCCCCCCTGCTGTTTGTGTCCGTTGGTTATGCCTATATACATGCATACACACAAATATTTAATAAAAGTTGTTAAATAACGTGATTAAATGTTCAGTTAAGAAGTATAACATGGTGCAGTATTTCTAGTATGCCAGGTGTGTGTGTGTGTGTGTGTGTGTGTGTGTGTGTGCGCTTTCCTGAATTGGTTCTAGAATAGTTTCTAGTATAGTTTTCTAGAGGCAGACACAGAAGAAATGGATAATCATCCATCCTGCCAGTAGCCATGTGTGATTAAACTTTTTACCTAGCCTTTTAATTAAGTAATTAATTTTAATATTTACATTTAAAAGGATAACTTGACACTCCCCCCAAAAAAAAGACAAAAAAAGAAGACAGAAACTGCCCAGCTGGCATCGCTCAGTGGTTGAGTATCAACCTAGGAACCAGGAGGTCATGGTTCAATTCCCAGTCAAGGCATATGCCTGGGTTGTGGGTTCAATCCCCAGCCAGGACACCGATGGATATTTTTCTCTTACATCAATCTTTCTCTCTCTTTCTCTCCCTCTCTTCCTCTCTCTGTAAAATCAATAAGCATGTCTTTGGGTAAAGATTTCAAAAAAATAGAAAAAATTTAATCTAGCTAAAAAGATAATGCATCATGACCAGGTGTGGTGTATTCCAGTTCCAGGAATACAACATTTCTTTAACATTAAATATATCAAATACTTAATTCACAAAATGAAGAGGGCTGGAAGGAAAAAAATCATATGTGTGTGTGTGTATATA
>NW_005370031.1:877831-905252 GCF_000412655.1 Myotis brandtii | reverse complement strand
ATCAATGAAGAAAATGTACTTGAAAAAAATTGAAAGTCATTATTAATTAAAACAATTTTTAAAAGGTGAATTCCTTGATTTGAATAAAGAGGATCTCAATTCCTAGAGCAAACATCTAGTTAATAGTGAAATATTGAAAGAATTCTCTTTGATATAAGAAAAAAGACAAATATGCCTATTAATAACATTGTCATCACTATTATTTAGCATTTTTAAGGCCACCCCAGCCAGGGAAATGAGGCAAGAACACATACATATATACATATATTAAGACGTAAGGAGTCAAAGAAAGAATTAAATGGTTATTAACTACCATCAATAACCATGTTGGGTTTTACATACAATTTTAGAAGAATCTATAGGACAAATTATTTAGAATAAATAAATTTATCAAGATTGTGGTATACAAGGTGAACATAAATTATTTGTACCCCTATATTATTATTTAAATAATAAAATAGGAATGAGATTAATAAAAGCATTTGCAAGGTCATCCAGAAAACATAAAATACCCAGAAATACATTTAAAATATGTAAAAGATTTCCTTAAAAACATATAGTTGAGATAATTTAAAGAAATATTCACTGATTGGAGAATTGCATGTTTTAAAGATAGCGAGTCCTTCCAACTGAATATTATATTCAGTGTATTCCAATCAGAATTTCTGCAGTTTGTTTTATGGAAATGGAAATTAACATGCTGACTCTAAATGTGTATAGAAACATGAAGGGCCAAGTATAGCCAAAGTAATCTTGGAGAAGAGCAAAACTCAGTTACTTATACCACCACCTTTTAAAAATAATTACAAAACTACACTAAGTAAGACAGTATGGTATTTGACAAAGAAAATAGCAAAACAAGTCAATGGAAAAGACTAGAGAGTTCTGAAATAGACCCATGTATATACAGTAACTTGATTTATGATAACTGAATGCAGTAGGGAAAAATGTGTCTACTTGTAAAAGGTCCTGAATCAATTGGATATGTATGACACAGAAAAAGACAAAACTTGGTTTCTGAGTTACATAATAAAAATTCAGATCTAGATTATTTGCATATCTAACTGTGAAGATTTAAACAACATATAGTGTTTAGGAGAAAATGTGGTAGAACCTCTTCATAACCATGGGATAGGCAGCAATTACTTAAACAGGACACACACAAAAAACAATCAAAAGTGAAAAACACTGGTAAAATAGGGTGCATTAAGATTGATATACAGTTGGCATCAAGATACACTATTAAGAGATTGAAAAGCAAGTCAAGAAATGGGGAAAGTTCAGCACAAACTTTCAAGAAAATAATAGAGAACTTCTATAAAACAATAAGAAAAAAAGAGACAACACAATAGAAAAATAGACAAAAGACTTGAATAAAGACTTTACAAGAGAGGATATCAAATGGTCAATAATCATATTAAAAGCAATCATTTTCATTGCTTCAACTTATATAAAGTTAAAAAACCGGAAATGTATATTTTAGAAAACTTAAAAGTTAGAATAGTAGTTATGTGTTTTTCTTTTCATTTTTTTAAATGTATTTTTATTGATTTCAGAGAAGAAGGGAGAGGGACAGAGAGATAGAGACATCAATGATGAGAGAGTCATTGACCAGCTGCTTCCTGCACGTGCCCCCTTCTGGGGATCGAGCCCACAACCCAGGCATATGCCCTTGATCAGAATCGAACCCGAGACCCCTTCAGTCTGCAGGCCGATGCTCTATCCACTGAGCCAAACCAGCTACAGCGTAGTTATGTTTTTAAAGGAGTAACTACTAGAAGGAGGTATGTTGGGGGCTTCTGAGTTTCAGAAACAGATGGCATGTCTGCAACACTTTTCACAGCACTGTCTCTGCTGTGCTTCTTTTTCTTTCTTTTTTTCTCTTGTGTGTGTGCTTCTTTTTCTTTTCTTTTTCTGTGTGTGTGTGTGTGTGTGTGTGTGTGTGTGTGTGTGTGTGTGTGTTTCTTTTTCTTGATCTGGATGATGGTAACATGAATGTGTTCTGCTTGTGAAAATACACCAAGCTGTATGTATGATTAATTAACTTTTGTTTTGCTTTTACGTACATTATATAAGTATATAAACACACACACACACACACACACACACACACACACACACACACACACACTAGCAAACTAAAGCAACAACAGCAACAAAAACGTCACTGCATGAAAAGTTTTCAGTCAAAACCCAAACTCTAGATCAGCTGTTTATGTTTCTGCCTTATAAACATATTATGAACTTAAAGGTTAAAAAAGTGGAAGAATATTGAAGATCATTTGGGAGAGAGTACAATTTTTTTTTTTAGTTTTATTATATGCATGCATATAAGTCCTTCAGTTGATCTCTTATCCCCCCTTCTGCCCCCCTACCCTCCCTGGCCTTCCTGCTGCAGTTTGACAGTCTGTTTGAGGCAGCTCTGCCTCTGTATCTATTTTTGTTCATAAGTTTATAATGGTCTTTATTATCCATGAATGAGTGAGATCGTGTGGTATTTTTCCTTCATTGACTGGCTTATTTCACTTAGCATAATGCTCTCCAGTTCCATCCGTGCCGTTGCAAATGGTAAGAGTTCCTTCTTTTTTACAGCAGCATAGTATTCCTTCGTGTACAATTTTTATAATATGATTCCAGAAATCATATTTAATGATAAATACAATAGATTTATCTACAAATTAAAAATATAAATGGGGATAGTGTCTGCCATAAATATTATAGAAAATTGAAAATACTGTGAACAAACTTTTAAAAATATAACTATACAGGTTATCTCTTGATAGGAAATTATGGGTGGTTTTTATTTTTCTTTGGACAATTCTTAAAATAAACATGCTTAGTTTTAATATATGAATAGCATATGATAACTATTTTTAAAGTAATGGTTATATATATGTTCATAAATTTAGAAAATCCCAACTCCTCCTCAAGTGTATTCTTATTTGCTAATACCAGTTGATTCTTTTTCACAAAGTAGCATTTTAATTCACCAATTACCATAATCTATTATTTCACACTATCCATATCCACTCTGGGTGAGCATGTATCTCAATATTCATACTGTTGCTTTCTCAAAAATTATGTGTACCCTTGAAATCCTAAGTATATATGTGATACTGCTGTAATTAGCTAGGTATTAATAACAGAAAAAAAGCAAAGGGGTAAGGCCAGACATTATAGGCATGTCATTTGGGCAGCTTCACCAGGAAACTACCAGCCTATTCCCTGCCACCTCCCTTAGAACAAATATTTCTTAAACATTAGTATCATAGAAGGATAATAATGCTATGTCTTAGAATCTCTCCCAATTTCTCCCAATCCATTGCAACTGTCATTGACTACCGTATTGGCACTTTTGTGTTTCCAGTATTTAATTATAAAGCATTGGGGGAAAGAATCCAACAAAAAAAACAAGATAGACACATGCCCTGTAAAGTTGGGTTGGCATAGGGAAGGCACTTCTCTGTCAGTCACACCTGGGAACAGAAATCATTGGTTAGAATGGTCATGGCTTGTGACACTTGGCTGTGGGGCTCTTTTGCTCCTGCTTCCTTGCATTTGCCTGTATGGCCTATGGCAATATGGACCCCACACACAATGGACTACAGTAGGAAACACAAGCTAAGTTAGCCTGACGCTGAACTGGACTCTGCTCCAATATGGAAAGGAAACTCTGAACACTGGCTGTGATTTTAGCTTTACTGAAGCCCCAGCTACACTTCTTCTATGACTAAACTAAGGGAAATGGCACTTTGAAAACCCAGGGGTGTAATTCCATGGAAATAAAGCTTTCTACCATATCTCATTCTCCTGTTGGGGCCTCCTGAAATGCTTATTCCAGTGGTATCCCAAGAACCCCAGTCCCACTAGCAACCGGGGGAGATGAGACCCACACCCTTCCATTAACATATGTATCTAACATTTTACTAAAAATATTGCTACGAATAGTCAACAAATGAGCATTAGATTTTCTTGTTCTAAAAAAGCCCATATTTTTTAAAGTGATAAAAATCAATTACTTTAATCATATGCCACAGTAAAAATCAATAAAAGGTGTGCATTCCTGGAAAAACTGTCCTTTTGATAGATTTTGTGTAACATATAAAACAAATTCAACTAAAAACTAATATTTCTTAAACATGAATATCATAGAAGGATAATAATGTTATATCTTAGAATCTCTCCCAATCTTGTGAGCTTTGCTCCACTGCGACTGTCATTGACTAAAGTATTGGCACTTCTGTGGTTCCAGTATTTAATTGTCCCATCATTCAAATATTAAGCTATGAGGTTTCACTAATTTGTGTCTATACCAACTTAAAGACTGTTTCCGCAAATAATTTTCAAGTTACTTTCATAACACACCCTTATTATGATTGTTATATCCCATGAACTAGCTATGTATCCGTTTTAGAGTTTGTAGTCTTCTTCCAATGTCCCTTGAAACATAATCACCTACACACCAATTATGTTTGTCATTTGTAAACAAGGAAATCATTACCACTCTGAAACTCTATTTTTTTAAATATA
Source organism: Myotis brandtii (assembly GCF_000412655.1). NCBI lineage: Eukaryota > Metazoa > Chordata > Mammalia > Chiroptera > Vespertilionidae > Myotis > Myotis brandtii. Next base: position 900,722 of record NW_005370031.1, on the reverse strand, counting down.
TTTTTATGATTTCAGAGAGAAAGGGAGAGAGATAGAAATATATATGCCAGTGTCTGTGATGACTAGGATGACCAAACATCCTGTCACCATGAGGTACATTGAGCACCTCTTGGTCCCTCCCCTGCAGCCCACAGGCTTCGATCGCAGCAAGGCGGGTGGGTGTGGCAGCAAGCCTGGTGGGGCAGCAGGCAGGTGGACGGGGCCACGAATATGGCAGGGCAGCAGGCATGTGGGCAAGGTGGCGAACGCAGCTAGCAGTGGCAGGCTACAGCGTGCGATTTTGCGTGCTGGGCCTCTAGTCAATGAAAAGAGAGAATCATTAATCAGCTGTCTCCTGCACACCCCACACTGGGGATCAATCCCACAACCCCTGCATATGCCCTACCGGGAAGTGAACTGTGACCTCCTCGTTGATGCTCAACCACCGAGCCACACTGGCTGGGCACCACTCTGAAATTCTTTAATGTGTATTTCCAAGTCTCAGAAATAAAAGATTTACATCTTTGTCTTGGAATTGATATGGGGGAACCACATAGATCATGAGTTTAAACTAGGCACTCATGTATCAAATGAACCATGAAAACCACAGAGGATAAGTGTTTTAGAAAAGATGATATGTCTGCAACATTTTTCTTACAGAACTGTATCTGCTGTGGTTTCTTCTCAGTTATTAATGTCACCATGACAGTCAGTTGACATTTTAAAGTTATTAATGAAAGAGCCACATGTCAATAAACATCTTTTTGTCAGGATATCGACCAAAACTTACAAATGTGAATGACTGGATTTTAATCTGGGGTTTTTCGTCTCTATTTTGGTTTCCACCTTCTTTTCCAGGATCTTAAATTAAGTACTCTGATTTGTTGAATGATTGTTAAACCATTCAGTTTTATTTTTTAGTTGAGTTTAGCCCCCAATATGTAAACAACTCAAAAAAGAAAATTAATGTGAGAATAAAATATTGGAATTTCATAAGCTAATAAACATCATTTAACTATGCAATCTATGTAATGGATGAGAGGTATTCCCTGATGTATTCCTGAAGTTGTAAATAAATTTAAGAATTCAAGGGTCCTCTGGTGGCATTTATAATTCTTTTTTTTCCAAAGTATGTTCTATTCAGCAAATATTTATTACATGCTTCCTATGTGCAAGACAGAGCAATAGATATTTCAAATAATACAAATATGTGTAAGGTACAATTCTTACACTCTGAAAGTACAAGTGTCTATGTTGGTTTGGTTTTTATATGAAGTGCCTCTTCTAATTATTTTTTCTTCTAAATTAATAGTGTAGCACTTTCAACGCATTCATATTTTTAGAACCTCTAGTTAGAAATGAGAACCAGCACTCCTATCTCATTCCTATCATCCAATTAATGTATTATTTAAACAATATCTTGAATTATGGAGTGAATATGGTGTGTGTCCATATTGCATCAAATACTTTATCATTTCCAAAATTTTAATTCTTAATCAGTGAGTTGTTGCTTCCAAACTACAAGCTGTTAAGAAATGTAAGTACTTAGAGGATAAAAGGACAGATTAACTATTAATGTAATGTGCCTGCAATGGTTGACACCCTACTTAGCATGACCATTATGTGCTACAGTCTACAAAATTATTCTTCATGCTCCCACAGCAGAGCTGGAGTGCCATATGGCCATGCTTGTTTTTCGTCAAATAATTTTTACATAAACAGCTGGTGAACCGTTTTTATTGTAACAGTGCACACATTTTTTGAGACAGTTGGGAAGGGTTGATGCAACTCCAGTCACTGCCTGCGTTCCTGTCAGTGTGAAGGAGAAATTCAGATTCATCTTTTTAAAATGTGAACTTTTGTATTCTTGTCACTATGGCCTGTTGATAAGAAAGATTTTTAATGGAATGCAGGAATTATTGGCATGTTTATAAACTTGTAGCAAGAAATAGAAACTAATCATAAGGGACCTTCAACTTCACGTGGCATATCCAGTGTTTTTATTTTTACACTCATGAATTTTTAGAGGCAGAGCTGATATGTTTTGGACTATTTTATAAGCAGTTTTAATATGACTATATTTGGTTTTGAAACATAACTTCAACACATTCTGATAAGTGATATAATAACCAGAAGATTTTTTAGCAGTTTTGTGTGTATCTGTGATTTGAGTTGATTTAAAAACTATTTAATCCAAAACCACCCCCCACCTCCTTGACAAGAAAATCTATGTGTGAAAACACCAGTGAATTCAAAAATGCAAGTAGAGGCATTTTCTTTTGAATTCTAAGGTAATGACCACTCTTCAGATTTTTGTAAGGCGATTATCACAGTGCTTAGAATGTTAAATCTTTAAATCTAATTTTATATTTGATACTTAAAAAAAACCTCCATTACCAGTATCCTGGTAAGGATTTGTTTATTATTACATATCACAGATTCCTTATTCATAGTATATTTGAGACTATAAAATATGTTTCATTAGAGAAGGGAATGAATTTTTATTATTGTGCCATTACAAAGGTTAGGACCTTTGGGTTAGAACAATTGAGTTCATCTACCTTTTACATACTAAAGGTAAATGTGTGTAAAATGTAAGAGAAAATAAGATTTTTTCCCCAACCCTACAGCTTTCATTATATTCACCCATCTGTCCTTTGTGTCTTTGATTAATTCTACTCAGGGGCACAGCTATTCTCACAGAATATTTTATTTTGAGATTCAAAATGGAAAAACAAAGGATCCTTTTTCATGTGTCTTATGTTTGAAGAAATTCTATTCTGGAATAAGCTTTACAATAGTGAGTACATTTTATCAGTAAATAGTCATTTCAACATAATACCTGACAGCAATTTGCTTATGTAGATTTTAATTTGTACCTCACTGTTATTTTCTCCCAATGAACTATGCACCAGATGGAATAGTTAAAAAAAAATGAATCAAGGGAGACAATAATTTTTGTAAGGGTGTTGTTTTTCCCCCAAGTAAAACCATTCATATTATTTCACTAAAAGTCCAATTCTAGGAGATAATCAATTATACAAATGACTTTAACTATTAAATAGACTATGGAATGATTAGGGGACATTTCTCCATGGGTTGCTTGTATTTTTTTCACTTTTGAGGCACTTGTTCCAGACAATTTTTTCAAGGACTTCTTGTGTGTAGCAAGCCTTGGGAGATTATATATATATTCTCCAGAGCAGAGAAAGGCATGCTCATTATACACATTTAAAATTCCCCAAGCACAGGGTTCCTCTCCTGCAATCCAATTCATTGCATGATCTGGTGTCACTTGTCCGTCTTGATATCACTGTGATTCCTGGGGTTTGGGTAACCAGTGTGAGAAAATATAGACACTCCGCCTATGGCCATTGCTATGAATGATAAAGTTCTTTTGCTCTTACCTAAAAGCCTCATGTATTCTGCAAGCATCCATAGAACTGTGGCTGACTATTAGCTTGCAAGGATAAAAATCGTAGCTGCTTCACAGTTGTTTTTTATTTTTGGTGTTTTTTTTTTAAGATTAAGGATCCTTTGTTTATTCACAGTGTTATATTAAGCAGCTTATTAGGAAATTTGATAAGATCAGCTGAAACCAAGAAAAACGTGGCAAGTAACCCACTTCACAGATTATGATGTTAAATGATGTTTAGCTAAGAAGTTATCCCCAGTTAGAAGTTAGATGTCTCAAAACGTTATAGCAATATTCAAAGATCCTCTCCGGTGTTATTCAACTGATCATCAGAATGCTAACTTAGCAAATTGCCGGTGGCCCTGACAAATATTCACTGTCAGTATTTCAGAGACATCTTCTTAAAATAAAGATTCAGTGGGAGGATCACGTCACTATTTCCGATGCGAATGTTTGGAAATTGCCTTCGGTCTTACGCCCAAAAATCCACTGCAGTTTGGGGCTCCACATCTGCAAATGGTTTTTCCACTCCCAAGACTCTGTAAGTTGTAGTTGAAAGTAAGTTCTGTGCCTGCTTTAATGTCACACAGGGCAAATAGGCCAACACGGGTATCTCCTTTCACAGACCACTTCTGCGTTTCACAGTTGGGATCGCAGCAATGATTCATAAAGCGAGTATAATTACCCCTCGGTCCTGCATCAATTACTCTATCTCTATCTAAAGTGAGCATGTAAAAATTAGTGACACCGTGTTCTTGGGCCTGACGGATTCGAGCCCTGCATTCCACATCATCTATCAGTTCTCCCACATACTCACTCACAAATTCACCCTTTTGAATATCTGTTTTGGCTCGAAGACCCCAGCCCCTCTCCAATGTGCGAAAAATTTCCACCTCTGTGTACTGGCGCTTAACAAAGCACTGGTTTTGGCAGCGTTCTCCGGCTGGACATACTGCGGGGTGGCATTCATAGAAGAGCAGACGGTTGATACAGTCCGAGTATATCCCACAGGGATTTTCATCAGTTGCCCGGCAATTACATTGGGGGATTTCCGACAGGTCGACAGTGAAGATCTGTGCCCGACCAACAGGACGGTTCCTCTTTATATGTTTATAAGGCGCTGGCTTCTTATAGTTCTTTTGTTCTTCCTGCAGCTGCCTTCGTTCTTTTTGTGCCTTTAACTCTACAAACCTCGCTGCTGCCTCCCGCAGAGCTTCCTTATAGATGCCATGTCTTCCCCTACGGAGCTTGGCCCTGATGCTTAGGTCCTGCTCCAAGTAGGGGAAGACTCTGGCCTGATGGGTCCACGCATAGTCCTTGGAGCCGAAGAAGAACACGGGGAATTCCCCGATTTCATGTTCCATGTTACTCACACTAGCAGGTACAGCTTGAGGATGGCAGATCTCAGCGGGCCACCACCTGTGATGGCCAAATTTGACCCAAACAAGTTCCGTGTAGTGAGGTTTTTTACCAGCCCTGCAGTTGTTACAATACCAGCTGCCTTGAGGGAAGTCAATGCCCACGCATTTTAGGTGAAAAGAAGCAGGGCAAGCCTCACAGCACAGGAGCCTGCCCCCCTCTGAACAGACAAAACACCATCTAACGTTGACCTGTTCATGATCTTTGCAGCCCGGCCTAGGTGTAAAATGATTAGGGCAGATGATACTATTAGGTGTCAGGATTTTTGACCCAGCAGCCAGACAACAGTCATTGGCATGGTATGCCACGGGGCAGCGCACACATCTCATTAGGTGGTTTCTGGATGCACAAATGCTAGTTGAATTAGCAGACTGGCATGTTATACATGAATGGCGTGGGCAACGAAAGCCCCTGTCCTGCATGACAGTAGGTGGGTATTTCTGGACACAATTTTCGTGATAAAACTTTCCACACAAGGGCAGAAGGCACCTCTTAACGCCTGCTCCACTCCGTTTACAAGAAAAACATGTGTGGGTCCCTGAGCGACATTCATTGCAAATAAATTTCCTCCTGGGCACCTCTGTTAACCCCAGGCACTCTAAGTGAAAAGCCCCATGGCATCGACCCTCACACAATAGTAATGAACCTTCTTTCTCGCACTTCTGACAAACATCCTCCTTGAGTGCAGCAATGCCACCTCTTTCGCTGCGCCTTCTTTTAGGTGCACGCCTCCCTTGGTGGTCCTCCACTGCCTCTTCAGCAGCCTTCCTGATCTTCCCAGGCTTCTTGCGCTCCATCAGTTCTTCCTTGCAGAGCTATTCACAGCTCTTGACAGCAAGCACACATCTCTATTTTACCTGTTTGCAAACAAAATGCAAACAAGATTAGCCTTTAAAATAGCCTCTAAATGGTGTAAAAATAGATGGAATTAACATTTTTCATTTTGCCCCTGATTTGTTTTATGATACATTTCAGTATGTTTCACCAGTTGTAACTTCTTCAAATCGCATATAACTAGCTTCAAATATATCATTGAAAAGTGAGATATGGCCCTGGCTGGTTGGGCTCAGTGGATAGAGCATTTGCCTGTGGACTGAAGGGTCCCAGGTTCGATTCCGGTCAAGGGCACATACCTGGTTGCAGGCTCGATCCCCAGTGTGGGGCCTGCAGGAGGCAGCCGATCAATGATTCGCCCTCACCATTGATATTTCTCTCTGTGTGGCCCTATCCTTTCCTTCTGAAATCAAGAAAAAATATTTTTTTTTTGCAAAGTCAGAGATATGTGATATGGTGAAGAGTAGAAGTAAATTGGGAAATATACTTTTTATATCAATTACTTATCGAAGTGACTACAACCATTTCAACTTGTCTATTTGTAGCACTGTATTCATTCCTTTAACAGAGCATCAAACTCACTGAGATTAATTAATGGTAAAAGTAAACTATAGCCCGACCTGCATGGCACAGTGGTTGAGTGTTGATCTATGAACCAGGAGGTCACAGTTCAATTCCCTGTCAGGGCACATGCCAGGGTTGCAGGCTTGATCCTGTGTGAGGCCTGCAGGAGGCAGCCAATCAATGATTCTCTCATAATTGATGTTTCTATCTCTCCCTCTCCTTTCCTTTCTGAAGTCAATAAAAATATACTTAAAAAAAAGAAAAGAGTAAACTCTATATTGCTGAATATACATTATTTTTACTTGTTTTTTTTATTTTAAATGTCAGAACTGAAAGGATATATATTGACATACCATATATTTATGTAAATCATATATATTCATATGAATTATATTTTAATTGTATATTTATATCATTTAATATATTTCAATATTATTTATATATTTGTTATATATAAATTTGTATGTGTTTTATTCACATATATTTGAGGAATATATGTGAATATTTAAGCCACATCACTATCACTGCCATTGCTAATTATTTATCTGAATTTCTTTTGTGTTTAAGCAGCATGAACAATTAAAAAATGTAGGAAACAAATAATTTTACTCATAACTTGCATTGATTACCTTATTTAATTATGTAAAGTAGTTACAGTGTTTGCATCGGATCATATACAAGAATATGAGGGAAACAAAGGTATTTACTGAAAATTTGCATGACTTTCTGTCACAGACTCTTGTCCTATTCCCTTCCTTGTGTCTTTTTTCTTTTCAGTTTTAGGTACTGCCCACTTTTAAACATGCACTCCTGTGGAAGAGGGAGGAAATGCAGTTTTACATCCCAATGTGATGCTGTAGATATCATAACTGAGCTCTACATGCATGTGGCAGCTATATTACTATTTCCATGTCACAGCTATCTATATTATAATGCTTGCCAGAACAGAAATATCTTCTCCCTGAATTTCATCAGCATTAGATTAATTCACTGGCTCCAATGTTGACCAGAATAATGGTACTGGTGGGGTTAGAGTTCTGGACAACATCACAAAGTTATTTCTATCACCAAAGGATTAGCCTAAAGAATAGGTACAGTTCTAGTCAATCATTTTTATGCAGTTGCACTTGATGTCATTATGGGAAACTTGGAAGCTAGAATTAGAGTACATTTTTTATCCTTTAAGAAACTTTTCTAGCTCAGCAGATTATAAATACTACTAAATATTCTTCATAAATATCTGCATGATGCCATGTTTAGGATTAGACCCTAAAAACCCAGATATAAGTAAACATGAAAAAAGAGACTTTTGGACATTCACCATCACAGTTACAAGAAAAGGCAGCTCAGAAATAACCCACTCCTATATGGGCAATTAATCTATGACAAAGGGATCAAGAACATACAGTGGGGTAAAGACAGTTTCTTTGATAAATGGCATTGGGGAAACTGGACAGATACATGCATTAAAAAAATGACACTAGACTACCGTCTTACACCATATACAAGAATAAACTCAAAATGGATTAAATACTTAAATGCAATATCTGAAACCATGAAACTCCTAAAAGAAAATAGAGGCAGTACAATCTCAAACATTTCTCTTAGCAATATTTTTCTGACATATCTTCTTGTGTAAGGGAAACAAAAGAAAAAAATTAAACGTTGAGAATACATCAAATTAAAAAGTATTTACACACCAAGGGAAAACATCAACAAAATAAAAAGACAACCCACTGACTGGGAGAACATATTTGCCAATGATACATCCGGTAAGGGGTCAATATCCAAAATCTATAAAGAACTCAGACAGCTCAACGCTAGAAAAAGAAACAACCTAATTAAAATGTGGGTAGAAATGTGGGGAGCCGATATAGGGTAAGCCTCTGAACTGACCTGTTGGCAAAGTTACAAACAAGTCTTCTTCCAGTCTTAAACAACCCAATCCGAGAGGTGGCCGCTGATTTACATGCGCTGTCATTTAAAAAATAAAAATGGGGGAATTTGCCGGAAGCCGGTCCACCCTTACTGCTTGACACAGTCGCTGCAGGGAAGAAACATCTGCACAGCTTATGTTTCAAGGGACCTGGCGTATATGGCATATGTTTGCTCCGCCTCTTAGCGCTATGTGTTTTAAACAGGACCACCTCCCCAAGAAAGGTTGTTTCCCCAGGTGGGGATTTTTCCCTGGAGTTAGGGATTAACAGGACTAAGGAAGGGAATAAATCTGTAAAACCCCTTAACTAAGTGCCAGGCGGGTAGTTAATCACTTTATGAACAATCATGCTTAAGCTACATAATCTTTACTTAGGATAATCTCCTTCAGTTACTTCCTTGTAGCTTGATAGAACAACCTTGATAGAATAACCTTGGAATGGAGATAAGAAACGCCCTAACCTTTGGAATAGAATGGATAGGATTAAAGTCAACTGGTATAAATACAGATGTAACAAGACAATAAAAAGAGAACCTGGCTAGAGAACCTGGCTATGATGATCAATTGAACGCTGTCTCCATGTCATTCATTCTTTGCCGACTCTGTCCACACCTTTGGGAACCCCTGGACCAGCTGGGGCTGGACCCCAACAGATGGCCCCCCTGGCTGGAGAACCTGGAGAGAGAACCAACTATGCTGATCATCTGAATGCTGCCTCCATGTCCTTAATTCTTCGCCGACTCCATCCCCACCTTTGAGAACCCCTGGATCTGATGGGGCTGGACCCCAACATAGAAGGCCTGAATAGACACTTCTCCAAAGAAAACATACAGATGGCCAATAAATATATGAAGTTTTTCAACATCAATAATCATCAGAGAAATTCAATTCAAAACTACAATAAGATGCCACCTTACACCTGTCAAATTGGCTATCATCAATAAATCAACAAAAAACAAACAAAAAGTGTCAATGAGGATGTGGAGAAAATGGAATTCTAGTACACTATTGGTGGGAATGCAGTATGGTGCAACCACTATGGAAGACAATGTAGAGGTACCTCAAAAAATAAAAAAATTAAATTGCCTTATGACTCAGCAATTTCATTTCTGGGTATACATCCAAAGAAACTCAAAACACTAATTTGAAATAATATATGCACCCCCATGTATATTGCAGCATTGTTTACAATAGCTAATATATGGAAGCAACCCAAGTGTCCATCAATAGAGGAGTGGCTTAAAAAGCTGTTGTACTTGTACACAATGGAATATTGCTTGACTATAAAAAAAGAATGAACTCTTAACTTTTGTGACAGTATGGATGGATCCAGAGGGTATTATGCTAAGTGAAATAAGTTAGACAGAGAAAGACATAAACCTAAACCTGATATTGTAATACTTACACATGGGGCCAGGTGGGTACTTGAAATATCGGGGGGGACCACTCTGGAAAGTATGTGACTGTCTAACCACTATGCTGTACATATGAAACTAATACAGAACAATATTGAATGTAAACTGTAATTGAAAGAAAAAAAAAGGAGCTTGTGGTTGATGAACAGGTGGAGTTGCTGGGACTGTGGCACCTCTGCAGAGAGCATGGAAGGTCCGTGCCCCATCCCACATACCTTGTTGTCTGCCTGTCTTCTGATTGGCTATTCCTGAGTTCGCAGATGCTTACAGAAGGTATGATACCTGTGTCAGAAGCAAATGACAGTTTATTAGAGCAAAGCAGTATCCACAGTATCAGCATTTGTGTCAATTCCATGAGCCCCAGTTTCCACAGGGCAACAAGAAAAAGAATGAATGGGTGCCAGTTATCATGTGAGAAATGGCCCATGGTGAAGTGATTATTTCCAAGTGGATTGGCTGTGAGTAAACTTTTGGCAATGCCATTACCCTCCTGACATTCAAGTCTCCAAAAGCAGCTGTGCCAGCCATCCTGTACAGAAAGTGTTTAAGGAGCTGAACACTGGCAAACTGAGGCCCAAATTATTCAGCCTACCCTTGGACATATGCAGGAGGCATGTCAATGTCATGTCATTGGATCACCATTCTTACTTTGAACCAAATCAACAAGTCTTGAAAGTCAGATCTAGCCATTCCTCCACCCACCAATTGTACTTCACACAGCAAACTGAACCTTTTAAAATCAAGATATGGAGCGCCTCAAAGTCATGATAAAAAAGACTAACAAGGATGGTGAAATTCGGTGATCAGAGGTTACGTTTTCAAAGGGGCTGGCCTGCCCCTGAATGGATGAACTCAGGACATGAACCTATTTGCATCCTGTTTTAAACTAATTTCCAATCACTCCTGGTCTGCCTAGAACTACGGAATCATCAATGTTTCTATCATTGATACCTGATGTTTCTTTTTTAAATCTTTATTATTGAGAGTATTACAGATGTCCCTCTTTTTTCCCCCATTGCCCACATCCACCCAGTTCCCGCCATGCCCCAGGCCTTCACCATATTGTCTGTGTCCATAGGTAATGCATATATGCATATAAGATCTTTGTTTAATCTCTGCCAGCCCCGCTTCCTTCCTTCTGAGATTCTTCAGTCATTACTGGAGTTTCCTTTGATTTTGTGAGCTCTTCTCTCTCTAGCCCTGAAAGGTAGAGTTACTGTACTCTGTATGAATTCATGGCATGATACAACTAATTTACGAGTCTTTTATAAATAAAGCTTGTGTTAACTAAAAAATAATAGTACTGTATTGTATATTTGAAAGTTGCTGATAGGGTAGATCTTAGAAGTTCTCATTACCAGAAAAAAATAATTGTAACTGTATGATGACGGATATTAACTAGACTTACTGTGGTAATCATTTCACAATATAAAAATACCAAATCATCATGAAACCAATATAATATGTCAATTATATCTTAATTTTAAAAATCCATTAAAGAGAAAAGAAAGAATAGAGACCATAAGAACAAGAAATTAGGAAAAAACAGGTTAATTTGAAAAATAACTTAAACAACATCTAGAAATAAAAATAGTTATCGAAATTAAAATCCCAGTGGACACAACATAGAAATATATAAAACAGGCAACATTTTCAAGGAACTGGAGAAAGAATACCATATTAAACCCAAAGAAACAGAACATAGGAAATAATTTTTTAAAAAGCAGAAAGGATGAATTAGAAGACAATGGAGTCAACTAACAAAAGCTTATTCTTTGAAAAGATTGATATAACAGTTGTATAGATATTATCAATTACAAAAGAAAGAAACAGAAGTGACATTGGTTAAACAATTTTGTGCAAAATATAGGTGCAGAAGGTTTTAAATAAATATTATAAGAGAACACCATAAATATCATTAATGAATGGTGGTTTTTACATGAAGATATAATTTATCTAATAAATTCACAAGAAATAATAGAAAATTAATGCTGTGTAACACTTAATTAATTCATTTATAAATATGCTAATCTTCAAACACTGCAAACATTAAACAGAAAGGGAGACAGATACTAGATTCCTCTTAATAAGAGTTCACAGTATCACCAATGGAATGGTCTTTCCAAACAAAAAAAGAGAGAGGAAAAAGTTAAACGTTAGTCTGATCAAACTTCTGCTGATTTAAAGAATTACTGGCAGAGAAGGACAACAGTGTTGCGATCAGCAACATCCAGGACATATGAAACTAGCCAGAACATAAGATGTGTGTGTTTGTTTTTAACAACAAAAAAAGACAAGGAAAAAGAGATAATGATTGTATCTTGGGGGAGATATGATGTATAAATTAATGGACATAAAAAGCAGTGAAATGAATAGACTCTATTTGACCATAAGTCAAGGGGGAAACTTTATTTTTTTTTAAATATTCTTTATTGTTTTTTTAATTTTTTTATTGATTAAGTTATTACATATGTGTCCTTATCCCCACGTTACCCCCTATACCCCAAAGTATTACAGATGTTCCCCCTTTTCCCCCATTGACCTCCTCCACCCTGCACCCCCCTCTGTGTCAGCCAGATAAAGCTGAAAAATAACTGGTGGTTTTAATGTATTCAGGTGGATATGTAGTGTTGGTTTATGCTTCATAAAGACTACTTATATTTTAGAAACAGATACTAGAATATTTAACATTAAAAAGATATATAATCTAGGATTTGTTTCTTATCATTTCAGGGGCAAGAGATGAGGGTAGGCATGCGTATAAATGGAACCCTATTGGCCATGTATTAATGATTGATTGTTGATTCTGATGTCAGGTATATTAGTTTTATTATACTATTCTCTCTACTGTTGTATATGTTTTAGAATTTCTACAATATATAGAATATATATGTAGCCATTAAATAGGAAACCCCAAGTGAAAATAGACTACTATTTAGAAAAATATTACCAAATAGAATTACAAAATTGTAATTGAGAAATACAAACTGAAACTATCCTTAAAACTCCAGCCACTTTTAAATGTTTTCAAACACAGCAGTTGGGCCCAGTTCTATCAAATCATAAGCAAACAAAATTAACCACCATATTATGTATACACACCCAAAGATGGGAAAGTTTTCAATTCATTTTCCCAGGCTAGCTCTTTAAGAAACACAGATGAGGACACCCTGAAAACAGAACTCTGATCCAAGCTCACCCACATAAACACAAAGATCCTAAAGAAATTCCTAGAGGGTTCTATACAGCAGTGAATTAAATGGGAAAAAAGAGGCTGAATCCAAGAAAAGTAAAGAAGACATACTATTAGAAAAAAAAACCTATCTATTACCACGGCTTTAAAAAAAAAAAAAAAAAAACGTAACACAAAAGCATGATGATTCCTTTTAGCAAACTAACATTAGAGGGGAATTTGCATTTCTTAAAATCCATAGCAAACAACCTTCAATGTGAAATGTTTGTCTCATTCCCATTAATGAAAGGAATGAGACATACAGACATTGCAGTTTGCTACCAACTCTACTGTGGAAAACTGGACCAGAAGGTATAGCCACAGGTTAAGAACACAAAAATAAGTAAAAGCTAGGAATATTTTTTAAGATATAAATTATTTGTCATAAACACGATAATCATTTTAGAAAATACAAAGGAAAAGGCCAGGGGTTATTGAAATGAATAAGTGACTGAAAACTTATAGACAACAATATTAAAATCAAGAGCCTTACCTTACAATGCAATAATTATTATTAGCACACGCATATATTTGTTATGAAAGAGAGTAAAAATTTCATTACACTGTGCAATGTTAGGTAAGATCAAATGATGTGGCTCTCACAATTATGCAGATCACCCTCTTCCCTGTACAAAACAGATCTTTTCGAACAAGAAGTTGTCAAAAGTCAGTCCAGATAGTGAGGAGATCCCATCATCATGATTCATTTTCTCTGACAGTTCAGAACTTCTCCTGGCCTGTTTAGATTGCGCTGCAGCTCCTCGGCCTCATGCCAAGCCTGGGATGTAGAGGCACTGTCTGCAGGGGTTGAATTTGAGAAACTATCCAGAGCTTACAGCAAGCATGTCAAACTCACGGCCCGCGGGTCACTTGTGTCCCAAAACGAATATTTTTGTGGCCCAGCCGATACAACAGTATGTAAGAAATGTTTTAATAAAAATTTCATAACTTAATTTTTACAATATCCTGTTATACATAATTATTACTAAAGAACTACAACGTTCGTTAATGACTGATGCCTATAATCATGTTACATCATTTCCCTTACATGCCTTATGCGCAGGTGCACCATTTCTCTCCACTAATACCAGCAGGGAATATTTTAGCAGCCAATTGCCACGCCATTAGTCTTGGCCTGACCTGTTTGGTGTGTGCAACAGGAAATATTTCACTTTCGGAGAACAAGAAAAATAAATTTATTTGCGTTATGCTTATTTGTGCAGTTATTCAGTGTCGTAAATTAATGTTCAAGAAAAAATATTAATTTTTATTAAAATGTTCTATTATTTTGTTAACGATGACTCATTTATTTCAGCCCTTTGTTTTCAGAATGTCTCTATAGAAATAAACCTACGTTTCTATGAAAATTGAAGCTTTTGCTTTATTGCAGCCCACACAAACTTACACCTTGTTTATTTGGCCTGTTAGCCTTTGAGTTTGACATGCTTGGCTTACAGGGAGGTGCTATTTTCCAAGGCGTCTTTCATTTAAGAACCAAGAGACACCTGACAAACTGGCTCTGAAGGGAGAAATTTGAGTATCACCCACACCATCAGACAGAGAGCACCACAGCATTGCGCACCCAGGGTGGCTCAGGGCAGGAGGAGCTGAGTTGTGGTGCATTCACTTCCATCTCTGGCATGTGCAGTAGGTGAGACCACCAGTGAGAAGGCAGGCCTCCCATCTCTGCCACAAGTAAAGTAAGGATACAGAGTAAAGTTAGAGGGAATCCCCTCTCCCAAGAGGCAGAAGGCCCCACACTCCTGTCCTTCCTTCAGCCCTAGAAGGTTGCAGGCAGGGGTGGCCTGATCGATTGCCCTCAGAATTCTCTTTCTGGAAATTCTGATAATTAATAGCATTGGACTAGGAGATCGGCATCAAGTCAGGAGGAAAGATTCCAGCTCCATTTGGGAGTCTGTGAAGGACTCTATGGGAATATGGCGGCCAGAGCTCCCCTCCCCTAAGGCAGGGGAAGCGCCAGGGAGTCCGGCACCTGCCATCAGCCCTGAGAGACTCCAGGCAGGGGTGGCTGAAAGTGACACCCCTGACTTCCCTGGCTGGTGGCTCCAAGAAGTGAGGATATTTGGTCAAGGTTTCAGCTTCAGGCCATGTGCCGCCCCTCCCCCACAGCAGAATAAGCCCCTCGGAGCCCAGCTCCAGCCATCAACCCCGGGAGACCCCACTCAGGGATATCACCCAGAGCACTACGCTCCCAGGGTGGCCCCGGGGGCAGGAGGAGCCGGCCTTGTGACGCATTTACTTACATCTCTGGCAATTGTAGTAGGTTAGACCACACGTAAGAAAGGACGCCTCCGCATCCAGTCACCAGAGAGAGGCCAGTCTCTGCCACGGTAAGGTAAGGGTACGGAATAAGGTTTGAGGGAACCCTCTAACCCATAGAGACACAAAGCCCCACAGTCCTGCCCCGCCATCAGCCCTATAAGCTTCCAGGCAGGGATGATCGGATCCCCCGCCTTAAGAATTCCTCTTCTGGGACTTGAGCATTGGGCATTCGGCCTCAGGTCAGCAAAGAGGATTCCAGCTCAGCTCCATTTAGAAGTCTGGGAAGGACCCTTGGGAATATGGCGGCCAGAACTCCCCTCCCCACAGCAGGGGAAGTGCTGGGGAGCCCTATATGTTTCCAGGCAGGGATGATCCAATCTACTGCCTTCACAATTCTCCTTCTGAGATCTGAGAATTAGGTGTTGGGCCTCAGGTCAGGAAAGAGGATTCCAGCTGGGCTCCATTTAGGAGTCTGTGAAGGACTCTATGGGAATATGGCGGCCAGAGCTCCGCTCCCCCTACCTCAGAGGAAGCCCTGGGGAGCCCTATATGTTTCCAGGCCGGGATGACACGATCCACTGCCTTCACATTCCCCTTCTGGGATCTGAGAATTAGGTGTTGGGCCTCAGGTCAGCAAAGAGGATTCCAGCTCGGCTCCATTTAGGAGTCTGGGAAGGACCCTTGGGAGCATGGCGGCTGGAATTCCCCTCCCCCTACCGCAGAAGAAGCCCGGGGAGCCCTATAAATTTCCAGGCAGGGATGATCTAATCCACTGCTTTCACAACTCTCCTTCTGAGATCTGAGAATTAGTTGTTGGGCCTCAGGTCAGCAAAGAGGATTCCAGCTCGGCTCCATTTAGGAGTCTGTGAAAGACTCAATGGGAATATGGCGGCCAGAGCTCCGCTCCCCCTACCTCAGAGGAAGCCCTGGGGAGCCCTATATGTTTCCAGGCCGGGATGACACGATCCACTGCCTTCACATTCCCCTTCTGGGATCTGAGAATTAGGTGTTGGGCCTCAGGTCAGCAAAGAGGATTCCAGCTCGGCTCCATTTAGGAGTCTGTGAAAGACTCAATGGGAATATGGCGGCCAGAGCTCCGCTCCCCCACAGCAGGGGAAGCGCCAGGGAGTCCGGCACCTGCCATCAGCCCTGAGAGACTCCAGGCAGGGGTGGCTGAAAGTGACACCCCTGACTTCCCTGGCTGGTGGCTCCAAGAGGTGAGGAGGCTATTTGGTCAGGGTTTCAGCTTCAGGCCATGTGCCGCCCCTCCCCCACAGCAGAATAAGCCCCTCGGAGCCCAGCTCCAGCCATCAACCCTGGGAAACTCCACTCAGGGGTATCATCCTCACTATCGGACAGAGGGCACCAATCATTATGCTCCCAGGGTGACCCGGGGGCAGGAGGAGCCGGCCTTGTGACGCATTTACTTACATCTCTGGCAATTGTAGTAGGTTAGACCACACGTAAGAAAGGACGCCTCCGCATCCAGTCACCAGAGAGAGGCCAGTCTCTGCCACGGTAAGGTAAGGGTACGGAATAAGGTTTGAGGGAACCCCCTATCTCACGACACACAACGCCCCACCGTCCTTCTCCGCCATCAGCTCTATAAGTTTCCAGGAAGGAACGGCCCAATCCACTGCCTTTAGAATTCTCTTGGTGGAATCTCAGAGAGGTAGGCGTTCGGCCTGAGGTCCGCAAAGTGGTTTACAGCTCAGCTTCATTTGGGAGTCCATGAAGGACCCGATGGGAATATGGCAGCCAGAGCTTCTCTCCCCCACTTCAGAGGAAGCTCCAAGGAGCCCCCCCCCCATCAGCACTGAGACACTCGAGGCAGGAGTGGCTTAAATGGCACCCCCTGACTTCCCGGGCTTTTGGTGGCTCCAGGAAATGACGGTTTCTGCCTCGAGCCATGCTCCGCCCCTCCCCACAGCAGACTAGGCTCCCCAAAGTCAGGTTCCTGCTCTCAACCCTGGGAGACCCCAGGTGGGGGTGACTGAAAGTAGTTCACCCAACTTCCCCAGCTGGTTGCTCCAGGGGACAAAGAGGATTTTTACCAGAGCCTCCTGTCCGCGTCTTTTTTATTTTTTAATCTTACCACTACACCTGAACCTGCTATACATGGGTACTTGGAAATGTTTTTCTTGCCACTCCATGAACGGACCCTATTTCCATTGGCAACACTGTGTCCAGGATGCTGGGTGGTAATAGAAATTTTTATCAATAATGTTTGTCAAGTGAATAAATCTGGGTTGATCCCATGACACAGTTATGCTTTCTACCCTTGATTGCTTTGCAATATTGCTCAGTTGTCCTGTTGGCTTTCTCATTTCACCTGGTAGCTTTCCAAACCTTCAGTAGCTGGAATCTCCATCTATCCCCTAATTCTTTTTTTTAATATATTTTTTATTGCGGATAGTATTAGAGATATCTCCCATTTCTCCCCTTTCCCCCCCTCCTACCAGCCCCTATCCACTCACCCCAGGTCTGCACTACCCTATTGTCCATGTCCATGGGCTATGCCTATCCTATATAATAAAAGCATAATATGCAAATTGAGTGAATGGTGGAACGACCAATCAGCAGGGGGTGGGACCAGTGAGCAGGCGGCACCAGGCACCAGGCCAGCCAATGAAAGTGCCAGCAGGTAGAAGGAGGGAACAGCAATGGGGGAGGGGGCCTGGCAACCAGCGGCAGCAGCAAGGTGATAGAGGTGGTGCTGGCACCGTCCCCTGATTGGCCTGTCTGGTCGCCTCCCACAGAGGGAGGCCAGACTGTGGCTTAGGCCCGCTCTCCATGGGGAGCTGGTCTAAGCCATCAGTCGGACATCCCCTGAGGGCTCCCAGACTGTGAGAGGGTGCATGCTGGGCTGAGAGGACCCTCCCTCCCCCAGTGCATGAATTTTTGTGCATCAGGCCTCTAGTAAGTATATAAATTCTTTGGTTTATCTCTTCTCATCTCACTAACCCCACATGGAGGTATGTCAGTCTGTTCCATGTCTCCCTGCTTCGGGTCTTATTTTGTTAGTCAATTTATTTTCTTCATTAGATTACACAAATAAGTGAGATCATGTGATATTTCTCTTTCTCAGTTTTGCTTATTTCACTTAGCATAATATTTTCCAGGTCCATCCATGCAGTCCCAAAGGGTAAGAGATCCTTTTTTTACAGCTGTGTAGTATTTCATAGTGTAAATGTCCCACTGCTTTTTATCTATTCATCTACTGATGGGAACTTGAGCTGTTTCCAAATCTTAGCTATTGTAAATAAGGCTGCTATGAACATAGGGGTGCATATATTCTTTTTTAATTTGGGGGGGTTAGGATATATTACCAGAAGTGGGATTGCTGGGTCAAATGAAGGTTCCATTTTTAATTTTTTGTGAAATCTCCATACTGTTTTCCATAGTGGTTTCACCAGTCTGCATTCCCCCTAGCAGTAAATTGGTGTTCCTTTTTCTCACATCCTCCCCAGCATTTGTTGTTTGTTGATTTTTTTAATGATAGCCATTGTGACAGGTGTGAGGTGATATCTCATTGTGGTTTTAACTTGCGTTTCTCTGATGATTAGTGACTCTGAGCATATTTTCATGTGTCTCTTGGCAGTTTGTATGTCCTCTTTGGAGAAATGTCTATTCATGTCTTCTGCCCATTTTTTAATTGGATTGCTTGTCTTCCTTTTGTTAAGTTCTATGAGTACTTTCTAGATTTTGGATATTAAGGCTTTATCAGATGTATCATTGACAAATATGTTCTCACATGCAGTGGATTCCCTTTTCATTTTGATGGTGGTTTCCTTTGCTGTGCAGAAGCTTTATATTTTGATGTAGTCCCATTTCTTTCTCTTTAGTTTCCTTTGCTCTAGATGTATCTGTAAATATATTGCTACATGAGATGTCTGAGATTTTACTGCCTGTGTTCTCCTCTTAAGATTTTTATAGCTTCACTACAGGCCCAGTGCATGAAATTCGTGCATGGGTAGGGTCCCTAGTGGCTGCCGGCTGGGGGCGCCTCCCCTCCCCTGGCCACCTGCCACTACCACTGCTGCCAGCCCCACCCCCTGGTCGAACTCCAGGTTGAGGGGACAATTTTCATATTAGGCTTTTATTATATAGGATGCCTTACATTTAAGTCTTTTATCTACCTTGAGTTTATTTTTGTGTATGGTTTAAGTTGGTGGTCTAGTTTCATCTTTTTGGATGTGTCTGTCCAGTTTTCCCAGAACCATTTGTTGAAGAGACTGTATTTACTCCATTGTATGTTCTTGCCTCCTTTGTCAAATATTAATTGACTGTAATGGTGTAGATCAATTTCTGGGGTCTCTGTTCTGATCCATTGGTCTATGTGCCTGTTGTTGTGCCAGTACCAGGCTATTTTGGTTATAATGGCTTTAAAGTATAGTTTGATATCTGGTATTGTGATCCCTCCTACTTTGTTCTTATTTCTTAAGATTGCTGTAGCTTTTCAGGGTCTTTTATGTTCTATATAAAATTTTTGAGTCGCCAAACCGGTTTGGCTCAGTGGATAGAGCATCGGCCTGCGGACTCAAGGGTCCCGGGTTCGATTCCGGTCAAGGGCATGTACCTTGGTTGCGGGCACATCCCTACTGGGGGCTGTGCAGGAGGCAGCTGATCGATCTCTCTCATCGATGTTTCTAACTCTCTATCCCTCTCCCTTCTTCTCTGTAAAAATTCAATAAAATATATTTAAAAAAAAATTTTTTTTGAGTATTTGTTCTAGTCCTGCAAAGTATGTCATTGGTATTTTAATAGGGATTGCATTTAATTTGTAGATTGCTTTGGGGAGTATGGGCATTTTAATGATGTTGATTCTTCTAATCCATGAACATGATATATGCTTTCATTTGTTTATATCTTCCTCTATTTTATTTTCAGTGTCCTATAGTTTTCCAAGTACAGGTCTTTTACCTCCTTGGTTAAGTTTATTTCTAAGAATATTTTGTTGTTGTTGCAATGGTAAATGGGATTACTTTTTTATTTTCTCTTTCTGAGACTGCATTATTGGTGTATAAAAATGCCATTGATTTGTGGATGTTAATTTTGTGTCCTGCTACCTGAAATAATTCATTTATTAAGTCTAGTAGTTTCCTGATGGAGTCTTTAGAGTTTTCTATATTCAATATCATGTCATCTAAGAATAACGAGACTTTTATTTTCTCCTTTCCAATTTGAATGCCTTTTATCTCTTCTTGTCTGATTGCTGTAGCTAGGACTTCCAGTATTATGTTGAATAAGTGTGGTGGAAGCGGAAATGCTTTTAGTTTTTGCCCATTGAGTATTATGTTGGTTGTAATTTTATTATGATCTCTCTATTCTCACTTTACTGAGATGTTTTTAATCAAAAAAAAGGTGCTGTATTTTTTCTAATGCTATTTTTGCATCTATAGATACTATAATGTGGTTTTTATCTTTCAATTTGTTCATGGATGTATCACATTTATTGATTTGTGAATATTGTAGCAGCCTTGCATCCCTAGAATAAATCCCTCTTGATCATGGTGTATGATCTTTTAATATATTGCTTGATCTGATTAGCTAATATTTTGTTGAGGATTTTAGCATCTGTGTTCATCCAGGATATGGGCCTGAAATTTTCTTTCTTTGTAGTACAGTGGGGCCTTGACTTACGAGTTTAATTCGTTCTGAGACCGAGCTCATTAAGGAGCTCGTTAACTCAAATTACTCTATCAACTCAATGCAAAAAATCTGCTGAGAGACAACTGGTATCTCAAAAAACTCGTTAGTCGGGACACTCGTAAGTCAAGGCCCCACTGTATCTTTAGCTGGTCTTGGAATTGGGATAATGCTGGACTTCATAAAAAGAGCTTGGAAGTGTTCCTTCCTCTTGAACTTTTTGGAATAGCTTGAGGAGGATAGGTGTTAGTTCCTCTGAATGTTTGGTAAAACTCACCTACAAACCCATCTAGTCCAGGACTTTTGTTTGCTGGAAGTGTTTTTAATTACTGCTCCAATTTCATCAGTTGTTATTGGCCTACTCAGGTTTTCTGATTCTTCCTGATTGAGTTTTGAAAGATTGCATGTTTCTAGGAATTTGTCCATTTCATCCAGGTTTTCCAGTTTGTTGGCATATAGTTCTTCATAGTATTTGCTTACAATCCTTTGTATTTCTGTGGTGTCCATTGTTATATCACTTATTTCATTTCTGATTTTATTTATTTGGGTCCTCCTTCTTTGTTTCTTGATGTCTGGCTAGAGATTCATCAATCTATTCAAAGAACTAGCTCTTGGATTTATTGTTCTTTTGTACCTTTTTTTTTTTAGTATCTCTGTCATTTATTTCAGCTCTGATCTTTATTATTTCCTTCCTTCTACTACCTCTGGGCATTTCTTGCTGTTCTCTTTCTAAGTCATTTAATTGTAGAGTTAGTTTATTAGTCCTTTTTCTTGCTTTTTGAGGTAGGTCTGTAGTGCTATGAATTTCCCTCTCAGGATTACTTTTACCATGTCCCATAGGTTTTGGGTGGTTGTGTGTTCATTTTCATTTGTTTCCAGGAAGTTTTTAATTTCTTGTTTGATCTCATTGGTAATCCATTAATTGTTTAATAACATGCTATTTAGCTTTCATATATTTGAGTGTTTTTTGAGTTTTTTTATTGTAGTTGATTTCTAATTTTATGCACTTTTGATCTGAGAAGATGCTTGGTATTATATAAATCTTCTTGAATTTGTATAGACTTGTTTTGTGCCCTAACATGTGGTCTATCTTTGAGAATGTTCCATGTGCACTGGAGAAGAATGTATATTCTGTTGCTTTGGGGTGAAATGTTCTGTACATATTATTTAGATCCATCTAATCCAGTGTGTCATTTAAGGCCTCTGTTTCCTTGTTAATTTTTTGCCTGGAAGATCTATCCAGTGATGTCAGTGGGGTGATAAAGCCACTTACTATAACTGTATCGCTGCCAATCTCTTCCATAAAGTCCATTAAGAGTTTTTTATGTATTTGGATGCTCCTATATTGGGTGCATATATGTTTACAAGGGTTATATTTTCTTGTTGAATCATTTACTTAAGTATTATGAAGTGGACTTTCTTTGTCACTTGTGGCCTTTGTTTTGAAGTTTATTTTGTCTGATATGAGTATTGCTACCCCAGCTTTTTTCTCCTTAACATTTGCATGGAATATATTTTTCCATCCCTTCACACTCTGTGTGTATCTTTTGTTCTGAGGTTTGTCTCTTGCAGAAAGCATATATGTGGCTCATGTTTTCTTATCCATTCAATCACCTTATGTTTTGTAATTAATTTAATTTAAGGTTATTATGGATAGGTATTTATTTATTGCCATTTTTATTTTATTTATGCCTATGATTCTCTCTCCCTTCTTTTCTTCTTAAAGCAGTCCCTTTAACTTTTCTTGCTTTGCTGGTTTGCTGGTAATATTCTCCTTTAACCTTTTCTTTTTTTCTTCTTCTTTTTTTTTTGTCTGGAAAGTTTTTATTTTACCTTCAATTTTAAATGATAGCCTGGCTGGATACAGTGGTCTTGAATTTAGGCCCTTGCTTTTTATTACTTTGAGTACTTCATGCCACTCCCTTCTGGCCTGAATTGTTTCTACTGAGAAGTCAGTTGATATTCTAATGAGAACTCCTTTGTAGATAATTTTCTGTCCCTCTCTGTTACCTTTAAGATTCTTTCTTTGTCTTTAACATTTTCCATTTTAATTATGATGTGTCTAGGTTTGGATCTCTTTGTGTTCATCTTGCTTGGGACTCTCTGTGTCTCCTGAACTTTTGTGGCATTTTCCTTCACCAGGTTGGGGAAGCTTTCTGTCATTC
>NW_005370031.1:849738-877720 GCF_000412655.1 Myotis brandtii | reverse complement strand
CCTACTGGGGATGTGCCCGCAACCAAGGTACATGCCCTTGACCGGAATCAAACCTGGGACCCTTCAGTCCACAGGCCGATGCTCTATCCACTGAGCCAAACCAGTCAGAGCCTGTCATTCTTTCTTTAAACAGGTTCTCCGTTCCTTGCTCATCCTCTTCCCCTTCTGATATTCCATAATGCAGATATTGTTACATTTCATATTGTCCCAGAGCTCCATTACGCTATCTTCCTGCTTATAATTCTTTTATCTATTTTCTGATCTAATTGGGTATTTATTTCTACCTTGTCTTCCAAATTACTGATTCCATCTTCTGCTTCATCCAGTCTACTTTTAATCCCTTCCAATGTGTTCTTGATGTCAGACATATCATTTTTCATTTCTATCTGGTTCTTGTTCATGGCTTCTATTTCCCAAGTTCCTTAAGCATCTTTATAACCATTGATTTGAACTCTACGTCTGATAGGTTGCTTGCCTCCATCTCATTTAGTTTTTTTTCTGGAGATTTCTTTTCCCCCCCTCTCATTTATGGTTTGTTTCTCTGTTTCCCCATTTTAGCTGTCTCTTTGTATTTGCTTCTATGTATTAGATAGAATGGCTATGTCTCCCAGTCTTTGTGGGATGGTCTTATGTAGAAAGTGTCTTGAGGGGTCTGGTGGTGTAGTCTCTTTGTTCACTTCTAGGAATGCCCTTTGTGTGCGTTGTTTGGGCTCTCCTGTTGTAATTGGACTTGATTGTTGATGTCCCATTTGTGGGAGGGATCTCCCCTCCAACTTGCTGCTATTGAGGTTCAACCCCAATGTCATAGTGCCAGCTGTTACACTGGTGTTTTGAGTCTGCTATTTGTGGGGCTCGCTGGATTTTGTTCTGTTGTTGTTGAATCTTGTCCCTTGGTGTGCATATCCTGGGCCTCCTGGGAGCTTCTCTAGTGCAGGTGAATGTGAGTCACTGCCCCTTTCTGGCCCTGGGCAACCTGATTGAGGTCTGAGAGGTTGAATCTCCTCATAGAACAGTGGTCAGGGACTCCTTAGCCCCCACCAGGGAGGTTGGGTATGCCTTGAGTCTCATACATTGATGGACCCAGTTCTGAGCTGTTTTCCTTTCCCACATGGAGCTGGTCCCACAGGTGTCAGCTGCAGGAGCTTGAGGTTCCACTGGCTTTTGCCTTACTGAGCAGCCTGGAATGATGTCTGCAGCAGGGACCCAAACTGCTGTTTCTTTCCTGTCAGGATCTTGATATCAGCCCTGGGAGATTTCTGCGATGGCAATAAGACCCATATGACTCCTCACTTCACCTTTTGGTGGGGGTGGGTATGTGGAGGAGATGGGTGCATACATGCCTTGGTCTAAGGCTAGACAATTCAGGTTAGCGGAGGGAGGAGTCTTAGGGGTGACTTTGAGTTTAGTTCAAAACCTTGAGCAAGGACTGAAGTGAATTCCTCTTTTAGGGCAATAGAACCCTACAGAGAAGAACCCCTGGTATAAGCCCTAGTGTCCCCTCAGCAGGGCTGCCAGGGTAAAATGCCCCTGACTTTATCCTCAGTAGTCACAGGGAGATAAGGATCCAATTAAAAGGAAGTTACTCAGGCCCTTCTAGATGTTAAAGTGAGGAGTGAGGCGGGTACATATTGTCAGGCCCTTCCTCTGTGTTCAGCCCTGGGGAGATATGTCATTCCGACCTTTCCCCTCCCCCCATAGTCCAGAATATCAGGTGCATGAGAGCCTTAGTCTGATTTTTCTAAGCTTCAATCTTGAAGAAGGGAGGATACCAGGCAATCAAGGGAAGGAGCCACATAAGCAACCTAAGGATTGAGGGGACCACTCATCAAAGAACAGACAGTATTTCATATAGCCCTATATGTGATATCATTCCTGGTGGGGTCCCTGGGGAAGGTATGTAAAACTGGGGCCTTCCTAAACTCCTCATCTGGACATTCAGGAATATGGTAGCCTTGCTCTAAGGGGATAAGATCAGCTAAGGGAGCAGTCCAAGACCCTGCAAAAAACCAAGGTGAGGACTCTGAGGACAGAGAGGGTCCCATAGAGCTCAGTGGTTGCTGTCATCCCAGAGTATCCCCAGACAGTTGTGCTCAGATGAGGTTCCTCCTCAGTTCTTCATCCACAGTATCAGGGAGGTAAGGGCTTTGGAATGAGGGGTCAGCATCAAAGCAGTTCAATTAAGAGAGCACTACAGATCCTGGAAGTGGAAGTAATGGCCTTGACTGTGAACTGAAAAAACACACACACACAAACAAACAAACAAAAAACACCTGCTACTCAAAAATAGGAGAGGCTACACAGAGCCTGTACTTGTCAGACCCTGTATCAGCTCCATTAAGACGTAGGTAGGGCTGGAAGGTTGCAGCCTAAGGAAAACTCCAGTTACCCTTACAGAGTCCTGCGGGGAAAGGCAGCTCAGAGAAGAGGAATCTCTTGGGTTCCAAGAGCAGTGCCCTCAAGTTAACCTGCAGAGATAGCTGTCAATAAAGTCCCAGGTGGTATCTCCCTGCTAAGGGTATCACACCATTTCATCTTCTTTCCTCCAGGTCGCCTTCTTTTCCACACTCCTGTTTGCTGTCCCTGACTAGAGTCATCATGCCTCGGGGACAGAAGAGTAAGCTTCGTGCCCGTGAGAAACGCCGCCAGGCCAGAGAAGAGAGTTGGGATCCATTGGATGCTCAGGCCACTGTATCAGAGGAGGAAGAAGAGTCCTCTTCTTCCCCATCTCTTGATGTCAAAGATGATCCTCAGAGTTCACCTGCCAGTGGAACACCCAGCGGTCCTCAAGTGCTTGGGGAAGTCCACTCCACCACCGCTAGTGCTGAGGCTGCTTCAAGCACAAGATTTACTGAAGGTGCCAGCGATCAATTGGAGGAAACGCTAAATGCCTTACATGCCAATGATATCGCTGAGTACTGGTACAGAGGCCCTCTGGATGAAAAGGTGGTTATGCTGGTGCACTACCTGCTGTACAAGTATCAAAAGAAGGAGCCCATTACCAAGGTAGATATGCTAAGAAATGTAATCCAGGTTTACAAGCATAACTTCCATGAGATCTTCAAGAGAGCTTCTGAGCACTTGGAGTTGGTCTTTGGCCTTGATATGAAAGAAATGGATCCCAACAGAAATACCTATGTCCTCATCAACAAACTGGAACTAAGCTGTGATTCGAGAGAACACAGAGGTGTGCCCAAGACAGGTGTGCTGATGACAATCCTGGGTGTGATCTTCATGAAAGGTAATTGCGCCACTGAAGAGGACGTCTGGAAGGTGCTGAATATGATGGGGCTACATGATGGGAGGAATCACTTCATCTTTGGGGATCCCAAGAAGCTCATCACAGAAGATTTGGTGAAAGATGATTACCTGGTGTACCGCCAGGTGCCTGACCGTGATCCTCCATGCTATGAGTTCCTGTGGGGTCCAAGAGCCTACTCTGAAACCACCAAGATGAAAGTCCTGGAGTTTGTGGCCAAGGTTAATCATACTTCCCCCAGTGCCTTCTCACCCTATTATGAAGAGGCTTTGAGAGATGAGAAAGAGAGAGCCCAAGCCAGATCTACAGCCAGGGCTCAAATTGCTGCCGTAGCCAGTGCACGCTCCAAGGCCATGGCCAACAGCCTTTCCTTGCCCAAGTAAATGCTGAGGAAGGTTATTTACCAGGTGTTTGAGGAGAACAGCTAATGTTCTCATTAGTGGAAGGTTGGCGTCAGTTTAGAGACCAGAGTTTATGACATGTTTATGTTTCCTGTTCTGTATAATAATTTGCATATTTGTCTAAACGTTGCTCCTTTTAATAGAAGGTTTAACTAACTTCTTTTTTTTATTGCTTAAAGTATTACCAAGGGTATTACATATGTGTCCTTTTTTTTCTTCCCCGCCTTTGACAATCCCCTGGCCCCCCATACCCCCCAGTGTCTTATGTCCATTGGTTATGCTTATATGCATGCATACCTCTGCCTCTGTATCTATTATTGTTCAAAAGTTTATAATGGTCTCTATTATCCATGAATGAGTGAGATCATGTGGTATTTTTCCTTCATTGACTGGCTTATTTCACTTAGCATAATGCTCTCCAGCTCCATCCATGCTGTTGCAAATGGTAAGAGTTCCTTCTTTTTTACAGCAGCATAGTATACCATCGTGTAGATGTACCACAGTTTTAATTAATAGAAGGTTTAACTAACTTCTGAATCTGAGTTAATGACTGATCTAAGTCACACATTTATTGATGTTTATAAGTTTTAAGAGTATGAGGTTTACTATTTTATGTCAACTGTAATTAAAAATAAATTTTAACAAAATGGAAAAAAATTATTAAGTCAATTACTCATTTGGGAAAGAATATTACGATTTTGAATTTTCTCAGTAGTTCATGCATCTAATAATTAGCCTAATAAATTTATTTTTTAAAATTGCAAAAAATAGTTGTGCCATTTTAAGAACAAATGTGGAAATTTTCTGTTTAGTTATCTGAAACAAGATGACAGTAGTGTATTGACTGGGCATGTTCTTGGAAATGTGAAAGAACTCCGCATTAAAATAGTTGGGATAAAGAAGTATAGAAATAAATTAAAGGATGATAAGTTTTTGCATTCTCCTACCACTTTTAGTCTGTTGTTCTGTAATATGAAGAGAGCTATTTTTGGATGTGTTTAGATTATTCAAGAATGTTGACTTAATTTCATCATAATAAAGTAGATCTCTTGCACATGGTGTCATTTATTTCTCACATTCCTTGAGCATCTACTCTTTGGTAGGCTTCTTGCTACTTCTGGGTATGTCAGTATCAACAAGACCGACCGTGCCCAAACTATGTTAGAGTCTAGGAGCAGCTGTCATGTCAGGAAGATGGTGAGAAACACCATAAGACCTAAGGACAATTCCAGAGAAGGAGAGAGGACATGAGAGGATCTAGATGTGAACAGTCATGTGTAAATGTCCTGAGGCAAGCGGGTTTGGGGCCTTGGGAAACTTTAAGTCTTTTGGTGTGAGTCACTTTTATGTTAAAAATTTTAATTTAGCCCTAACTGGTTTGCCTCAGTGAATAGAGCATCAGCCTGTGGACTGGGGGTCCCGGGTTCGATTCCGGTCAAGGGCATGTACCTTGGTTGCAGGCACATCCCTAGTAGGAAGTGTGCAGGAGGCAGCTGATCGATGTTTCTCTCTCATCGATGTTTCTGACTCTCTATCCTTCTCCCTTTCTCTCTGTAAAAAAATCAATAAAATACATTTTAAAATAATTTAATTTAAAAATAAAATAATCATGATATAATTAAATTTAAAATAAAGTAAATTATGTTCAGCTGGGTGGTGGGTCAGATGAGGAGGCTGTGGAATAGGTAGACAATGGCCAGTCCCTCAAAAAGTGAGTCCAGAGTTGAGAGACTAAAGCCTGCAATGGTAAACTGCTTCTAGCAGTCACTTTAAGACATAGATTGACCAGCAAGAAATTTCCAT
Organism: Myotis brandtii; assembly: GCF_000412655.1. Lineage (NCBI taxonomy): Eukaryota > Metazoa > Chordata > Mammalia > Chiroptera > Vespertilionidae > Myotis > Myotis brandtii. The sequence continues at coordinate 872,260 of NW_005370031.1, read as the reverse complement.
CTGCGGCAGGAATGGGATGTGCCTTGTTCTTTTGTCCCAGTGCAGATGGAAGTCCATAAACCAGGGGTCCTCAAACTACGGCCCGCGGGCCACATGCAAATACAAATATTGTATTTGTTCCCGTTTTGTTTTTTTACTTCAAAATAAGATATGTGCAGTGTGCATAGGAATTTGTTCATAGTTTTTTTTAAACTATAGTCCGGCCCTCCAACGGTCTGAGGGACAGTGAACTGGCCCCCTGTTTAAAAAGTTTGAGGACCCCTGCCATAAACTATGTGTTATATATACATCTCCTCCACAGAACCTTTGAGAAGTAATGGTGATACTGCTTTAACATATGATGCTCAAAAGCCACCCTGCTGGCTGGAGAAGAAACTCACTGTGTATAGGGTGTTTAAGTTAGGTTATCTTGGGTATAAATTGGCAAACTGAAAGTGAGGGATAGATGTTTCGATGAGAGTGAACCGGTTAGCGCTTGACTCATTTTACAAGAGCCTTGTATGTATCCACTGGGAAGTTTTTTCTAATTGCTTATAAACTATTCTAAAATGTTCCTTAGCAAGTTAATTAATTGACTTGATAAGAAACACTTTGGCTGTGTTGGTATAGATGTCCTACAGGGCTGTATGTCGTCTGATATCTTCAGGATAAAAATACAATTAAAAATTCCAAGATGTGAGGTTGGTGGTGTTTGAGGTCAGAATTATAATACTAGGAATCGCTAATTATCAAAGACCCAGTACATACCAGTCACTGGACCAGGTGTCTTACATACATTAATTACATTCCAGCAGTCCAAGGTGACAAGGTAAGCATGAGCCAGGGAGCAAGGTAAACAGGCGCCAAACCCATTTCAGATGAAGAACCTGAGGCTCACATAGCTTTGCAGGTTTCATGAGTTCACATTGCTCCTAAGAGACAAGCCTGAGAATAAAGACCTAGTCTGATACTTCCAGAGCCCACAACGCGCCACTACTCCCCTGCTAAGATGGACTTGGTGTACCGATTTATTTCTCTTCTCCCTACTCCACAATGTTTCTCAGGCAATGAAAACAAGGACCTTGTGCTTAAAGTACTAAGAGCAAGACTAAAGAATGAAGGTATACCCTGGAGGGTGTTGCTCAGTGGTTAGAGCATCTGCCTGTCAATTCCTGGTCAAGGGCTCTTACCTGGGTTGCCAGTTCAATCCCCAGCCCCAGTCGGGTATGTGCGGGAGGCAACCAATCCATATGTCTCTCTCACATCGATTTCTCTCTCTCTCTCTCGCCTAAAGAAGGGGTGAAAATGAGAATGAAGCACAATGTAGGGATTGTCTGTGGTTCATTTACCCAGGGACCTCCTGCCCCCTCCCCTTGGCTCCCGGAGAGCTGCTCTGCCCTGGGCCCAGCACAAGTGCCCAGTCCCAGCCCTTTCCTGCATTACAGCGCCCTTCCCCTGGGTCTTCCCCAGTGCGCCTGCCTCCTGTCCACACTGGAACCTGTCCTGTCATCCAGCTCTTCTCCACATCCTCCCCTGCAGGCTGCACCCTGCTCCCCTGAACACACAGCCCATGCCCCCTGCCTCCCCAACCTGGAGCCTCCCAACTCCCTGCAGAGTCCCTCCTTCTCTGTGGACCCCTCTGACAGCAGCGGCCCTTTCCATGCAATTCCTCACTTCAGATGGGGACGTTTGCACACCTCTCCTCAGCCCCTCTGGCTGCCTGCACCAAAATCAAAAGTTTTTTAGCCAGATCAGCTGGTAGGTAGACTCTGATTTCGTATGAAATCTGCAGGGCCTTGATTTATAACCCTGAGGCTAAAGAGGACTTTTTGAAACAACAATAATTGCAGGAGAACATTTTAATTTTTAAAACTTTTTAAAAATTACAGTTTACATTCAATATTATTTTCTATTAGGCTCAGGTGCATAGCATAATTGTTAGACAATCATATACTTCACAAAATTCTTCCCCCGATATTTCCAGTCTCACCTGGCACCATACATAGTTATTACAATATTACTGACTATGTTTCCTGCAGAAGAATTTTAAAGGGGTGTCCTATCTGGGACAGGCCACTGAATCCATAGTTTACATGTACTACTTTGTTTAAAGTTTATGGAGCAGGTGCAACTTGCTTCTTGAACTTGAAATCAAATCAAACACGCAAGTCCTCAGATGTTTATGTCTGCAGGAACCTAATTTTTGTTTCTCAAGTTAAATTGCTCTTTCCCTAATATAGAGCCCAGATCAGTGATGGCGAACCTATGACATGCGTGTCAGAGGTGACACGCGAACTCATTTTTTTTGGTTGATTTTTCTTGTTAAATGGCATTTAAATATATAAAATAAATATCAAAATATAAGTCTTTGTTTTACTATGGTTGAAAATATCAAAAAATTTCTATATGTGACACGGCACCAGAGTTAAGTTAGGGTTTTTCAAAATGCTGACACGCTGAGCTCAAAAGGTTTGCCATCACTGGCCTAGATCCATGGTCTGCAAACTTCGGCTCACAAGCCACATGCGGCTCTTTGGCCCCTTGACTGTGGCTCTTCCTAAGCCTTAGGAGTACCCTAATTAAGTTGATAACAATGTACCTACCTATATAGTTTAAGTTTAAAAAATTTGGCTCTCAAAAGAAATTTCAATCGTTGTACTGTTGATATTTGGTTCTATTGACTAATGTGTTTGCCGACCACTGGCCTAGATCAACTTCTTTACCCCCTTTTGCATGGCACATATGACCTTGTGCTATGCGGCCTTTCCTGCCAGCAGATCCTATCTAGAACCATCACAAAACATCACTGAGTTTCTATCCATGTTTGACCTCCAAAAGGATGCTGCAAGAGTTTCAATCATTTCCTCCCATCTGGCTCACTGGGTCTTGGGCATATTTATCTATCTTTCCCCAGCGAATAGGATCTGTCACCAAGGGATATTGAGAGGAGCCTTCTTTGCTAGGTCGTAGTGCAGATATATACATATACCAAGGTTACAAGTGCCTTTCTTCTTTGTGTTTGCATTATTGAGATGGGACATGTAAGGAGATAGGGAAGGTAAAGGTGAAAAAGAGAAGAGGTAAAGGAGAAGGAAGACTTCAAAGACGAATTACTTTATAGAAGGATTTCGCAGGGTTGTTTTATTTTTTCTTTAAAAATAAAGAACCGGGTGTACTTTAAACATAATGCATCCCTGCAAGGTGAGTCAGGTTCTCTCAGTTTCCAATATTCTTAAGACTACACATAAGTGTATACAGTGAAGAAAATTATGTCCCATGGCATTAGGCAGTATGTCATTTCAGTAACAATAGGAATGATATCTAGTGAATTCTTCCCAAAATTATTTTATTTCTGTAGCTCTAAAAAATACGCTGTTTTTGTTTGCATGCTTTTGATTTAAAAATAGATGGCACATTATGTACAAGAGAAAGATAAAGGAAATGGAAAATTATTTTTTTCTGTAGTAATGGAAATACATAGATCCACATCATTTCTAGAGCAAGAGTGAAATACTATCTGAAAAAATTTAAAAACAAAGATAAATACAGCAAGAAAATTTGTATCAGTCATAATAAAAAAACACACCAAAATGCCATTCTATTAGAGATTAGAGTCTAATATACCAATTGAAATGGCTGATATAAAAAAGATGAGGAAGCAGAAAATTTAGAATTACTAGCCCCAGGGTAGAATTTGCAGGGACTACAGTCAATTCATTTTAACATGCTAAATTTACTTATTTTTAAGAGGACATTTAGTGAAATGATTTAGGAACTATTTGATATCTGCAAAATCTCTTCATCACACTACCTAGATTAATGTTATATTGAGTAACTGGGAGAAGACAATCTTGGGGACACATCTTAGTATTCTGCCAATAGTCTAAAGGTTAATAATTTTACTCCTAGAGAAACTCTTACATATATGCCAAAAACACATACAGAAAAGTGTTTATAAAAATGAACAAAATGGAAACAACCTTAATGTATATATTTATCAACAAGGTTATAAATAGACAAAGTATGTTATTTTTATAAAATGCGAAAGGTAGAATTAAGCTACATCTTTCAACATGGATGAATCTCAAAAATACATCGAACAAAACAGCCAGTTATAGCAGAATTTATAAAGTATGATATCATATACAAAAATATTATCTGCAAAACATATCACATATGTGTTAGAGATACCAAAGCAAATAACTCTTATAAATCATTAATAAAAACCTAATACAGACTTCTAGTCAAGATGGAGGTGTAGGTACTCCCATCTTCCCACAACCACATCAAAAGTATAACTGAAGTACAGAACAACCATTTTCAGAGCTGCCTGAAATCTTGCTGAATGGAAGTCCTACCACTAGGGATTTAAAGAAGAAGCCACATTGAGACTGGTAGGAGGGCTGGTGATGAGGAATGGGCTAGCCCCACACCCATGTGTGGTGGACAAAAATCAGGAGGGATACCTTGGCTGAAGAGGTCCCCTGTGAGGAGTGAGGGGTCCCAGCACCTCCCCAGCTTCCCCTCCCCCAGCCCATGATTCCAATGCCAGGAAGAGAAGTCCCCATAACTTCTGGCTGTAAAAACCAGCAGGGATTGAAGTTGAGTGAGACAGAGGACTGCTGGAGTCCCCAGCATTCCTCTAAAAGGGCCTGCACATGGACTTACTCAGACTCATTCCCTCTGAGCTCCAGCACTGGGCCAGCAGCTTGAAAGACACCAGGAACATATGGGGAGGAACTAAATTGTCTGGCATCAGGGGGAGAGCTAGGGCGACAGCTTTCTGCCAAACAAAAGTGTTGGCATAGGTCATTGCTCCTTTTCTTCTTCTTTTTGTTGTTGTTGTCAATCCTCACTGGAGAATATTTTTTTCCATTGATTTTTAGAAAGAGTGAAGGGAGGGAAAGAGACAGAGAAACATCGATGTGAGAGACACATTGATTGGTTGCCTCTCGCATGCAGGGTCAAACCTGCAACCCAGGCACATTGACCAGGAGTTGATTCCATGACCCTGCAGTGTGAGAGCCAACACTCTATCCACTGAGCGACACTGGCCAGGGCCCATTGCTCCTTTTCTGAACCCTCCCTCAACAAAGCCTGCAGATTGGCCCCATATCTGAGTGTCCATCATCCTGGCTCACACTGTTCACCTCACCCTGGTGATTCCCTGAAACCTCACTCCATCCAACTTTCAGGCCCCCCAAGCTGTTTCCAGTGGCTAAAACCATGATCCATAAAAGGGAAGACTGATAAACTAGGTATCATTAAAATGAAAAACATTTGCTCTGTTAATGATCCTGTTAAGAGGGTGGAGAGACAAGATATCCAACAAAGAGCTTGTATCTAGAATATGTAAACAACTTTTAAAAATCAACAGTAAAAACAATCGGTCCAATCAGAAAATGGGCAAAAGATGTGAAATGCCATTTCACTGAAGAGGACATATGGATAGCAAGTAATCACATGAAAAGGTCTTCAACCTCATCAGCCATTAGGCAAATGCAAATTAAAGCTACAATGAGATATTGCTACATATCTATCATAATGGCTAAAATAAAAATATAATGAAAATGCCAAATGCTAGGCATGATGGAGAAGCTACTAGTAGATCACTCATCCATTGCTGGTGAGGATGTAAAATGGTCCAGCCATTCTGGAAAATGTTTTGACAGCATCTTATAAAACTAAGCACACAATTACTGTACAATTCAGCAATTCCACTCTTTTTTAAAAATATATATTATTGATTTTTTACAGAGAGGAGGGAGAGGGATAGAGAGTTAGAAACATTGATGAAAGAGAAACATCAGCTGCCTCCTGCCCCCACACTGGGGATATGCCCGCAACCAAGTTACATGCCCTTGACTGGAATCGAACCCGGGACCCTTCAGTCCGCAGGCCGACGCTCTATCCACTGAGCCAAACCAGTCAGGGCAGCAATTGCACTTGAGAATATATCCCAGATAAATGAAAACTTATGTTAACACAAAACCTGTGCACTAATTGACTGTGCATAGCAGCTTTGGTTGTAATAACCAAAAACTAGAAACAATGTAGATGTCCCTCAATGAGTGAATGGCTACACAAACGGTAGTACATCCATATCATGGAATGCTATTCAGGAATAGAAAATAATGAAATATTGATACGCAAACTACTGGATAGTATCCAGGGAATTATCCTGATTGACAAAAGCCAGTTCCCCCAAAATTACAAACTGTATTAGTCATTCTGTTTAAATGACAAGATTATAGAAATGGACATGAGACCAGTGGTTTCCATGGCACAGGGGCAGGGGGGTGATAGATACACTATGCTATACAAGGGATCCTTGTGGTGATGGAATTAGTCTGTATTTTGACTGTATTAATTTCAATATCCTGTTTGATACATAATAGTAATGTTTTACAAATGTCATTGGGGGAAACTGCATACAGGGTACACAGGATCTTTCTGCATTGTTTCTTATAGTTTCATATAAACCCATAATCATCTAAAAATAAGCATTTTATTTTTTAAGAAAATAGTGTAATTAATGGTTAAAATTACAGGCTGTAGAGCAGACTATCTGGGTTTAAGTATATTTAAACCCAGAAGATATCTCTTCATTGCTTTTTCAGAAAGAGTGGAAGGGAGGGAGGGAGGGAGGAGAGAGAGAGAGAGAAAAGCATCCATGTGAGAGACACATTGGTTGCAGATGAGCAAACCCAGGTGTGTGCCCTTGATTTGGAATCAAACCCATAATCCTTCGGTGCATGGGCCTAAGCTCTAACCACTGAGCACATCGGCCAGGGCTGGGTTCAAATCTTGAATCTATGTCCTGTCATCTGATATAAGTTTATTTATACTCTCTGTACCTTAATTTCATCTTTAAAATAGGAATAATAATAGAATTTACCTTATAAGGAGTTATACAGTTTAAATAAATTAATTCCTGCAAAGTATATAAAACAGTGCTTTTAACAGATTTATGCTCAATAAATGTCAGCCTTATTTACTATGATGATTATGGTTGTATGTATGCACATGCTTATGCAAAATGTAAACTTTGCATGGGATGGATGTATATCAACTGCAATATAAGGGCTATTTTAGGAGCTAGAAATGGGAATGAGATGAAAGGTAAAACTTTGCGCATATTTTAAATATTTAAGAAATAGCAGTGAAGCAAATATTGCAAGTATTCAGTAGAAAAAGTTGCTTTTTAATTATTCTTTATCTTGTTATATGGTTATATTATTTATACATTTATATTTTATTAAAAACAGGTAAATATATTTTATCTTTGTTTTATACATTTCATATTATGTATATATTCTAAATTATTTTATTATTGTTTTAGAAGGGAATTGTAGTTTTTTATATTTGTTTTTCAAGGACATTTTCATGTAATTTAGAAACAACACATTTTCTAATGAACTCATTGCATAAGTGTGTCTTCAACATTTTTCAGAAATAAACTCTTTTTAGTGCATTCTCTTAATTTTCAATTACTTTATAACCCAGAGTACCTTAAACAAAATTTTACTTTTTATTAATGACTGAAGAAAATATTATGAAATTATTTTATATTTTTGTGCTAGAGATCATTAATATTTCCTGGCATAATTAAATTTTCCTAAAGAATATAAATTACTCTCTGATTTCCCTCAATTATAATGTTTTTTGACACAGTTGTTGCCCTCTCCAGTTTCTGCAATCTTGTCAACTGTCACTCTTAGTTGGAGGCATCTCTCATTTCTCTTTCATCCACACCTATAATGTTCTCCTTTGTATAGCAAGGTATTAAGGTTGATAAAAACTAAACAGATCAGCAATCCTATTTAATATCTTAGACATCATTCAAAGTTAATGGCCTCACTGTCCCAGCATATATCTCCCCATCCCGCACCCCATCCCTGAGAAAAGTGTTTCATAGGATTCACCTCTTAGACCTTGATGTCACTAACCACCATGTTTGTGACCCTGACCAATATTATTAAAATTTGTTGCAATCTAAGTTACAGTGTACATTCATTAAAATATATTTTAGTCTTTTAATGTTTATTTCTTCAGATAATTGGATCAGAACTCAAACCTTAAATGAATGATAATCTACTTATATTAGCCCAAATATAATATGTTCATATATCAATGATATAATCGTACTTACTGATCAATTCACTCTTATTCAAACCATATTTATGGAGTGTCTAAAGACTAGGCATTTTTTTAGATACTGAATGTACCGAAATGATTGGCATAATCCCTGAAATACATATGTTTACCATTTTGGACATTAAGTATTATAAAATTTGATCATTTAAAACTGATAATTGAAAAATGGCAAATTATAATTATATTTATTGTTTGATTTAAAATGCTGACATTGGCCCTAACCGGTTTGGCTCAGTGGATAGAGCGTCAGCCTGCGGACTGAAGGGTCCCAGGTTCGATTCCAGTCAAGGGCATGTACCTCAGTTGCAGGCACATCCCCAGTAGGGGGCATGCAAGAGGCAGCTGATCGATGTTTCTCTCTCATCGGTGTTTCTAACTCTCTATCCCTTTCCCTTCCTCTCTGTGAAAAATCAATAAAATATATTTTTAAAAAAATAAAATGCTGACATTGTTATCACATATTTCATTAAAAATAAGGAAGTGAATTTTAGATAATATATTCTGATTAACTCAGAATAATGTAAAGAAAGTACTATGTAAGAACAATTTATTTAAAATCGAACTATACATAATCTATTGCCTTAGTTAGAGGACTCTCTTTTGCTTAATAAGTAGTGCAAAGAAGTAAGATATATAAATCTGCTTATCCATGCAATCTTGTAAATCATGTATGTTACAGGAAATATTATTTGTTTACTTACCTTTAGAAATGTTCATCGATCACTTAGCATATAAAATGAGCCACTGGTCTTGTAGTAATTTGACCCACCACTATTTCTGTCTAAATCTGTCTTTTCTCTCTTTCTCTTCTTCCCTTCCTTTCTCCCCGCCGCCCCCCCCCCTTTCTCATATATAACTTTTTTTTGCAGTTCGGAAAACTTCACTCATTAGTCTATTTGCTCCATTAGACTTGCAAATTATACATAAAGCATACACTTGTACATTTCTATTCAAAACCAATGAGAAATATTTGTTCTTACACATTCTCTTATTCAGTTCGGGCTGCTATAACAAACATACCATAAACAAGGTGCCTTAAACAATAAACAGTTATTTCTCACAGCTTGGTGGATGGAAGTCTGTGATTGGGGAGCCAGCATGGTTAGGTTCTGGTGAGATTCCTCTTCCAGGTTGCAGACTGCCTACTCCTTAGACTTTTTACATCATAACAAAGACTTTTGTATTAATATATAAGAATCATTGGACTTTTTAAGTATAAAAGTGGAATGGTTAATTTGAATTCTACATAACTTACTTAGAAAGTAGAGTGGGGAATGAATTTAAAAAGCACCACATGAGAAGAAAAGATAATTTTGAGGGCTAAATCCAGGCCAGAGTTGATGAGTACCTGACTAGAACAGCAGTCCTTGACTAAGGATGGATACCAGAAATATTTGGGCAATGATATTAATACAACTTGGTGATTAGTAAGGAGTAAAACAGACAAAGTCGTTGTTTAGGTTATCCATTATCACATAGCAAATTGGCCCAAAACTTAGCAGCTAGAAACAACATAAACATTCATTATCTCATTATCCAGGCCCGGTGCATGGATTCGTGCACCAGTGGGGTCCCTCAGCCTGGCCTGCTCCCTCTCGCAATCCGGGACCCCTCAGGGGATGTCGGATAACCGGTTTCTGCCCAATCCCCGCAGGCCTGATCCAGACAGGAGAGAGCCTGATCCTGTGCATTGAGCATCTGTCCTCTGGTGGTCAGTTGTTCAGTCGTTTGGTGGTCTGGTCGCTTAGGCTTTTATATATATAGACAGTTTATGTGGGTCAGGATTCTGGATCAGCTTACCTAGGTGGTTCAGGCTCTGGTATTCACTTCTGCGGTTGCAGTCACGATGTCAGCTAGTGCTGCATGTCAACTGGCTTGACTGTGGTTAAAGTATCTGCTTCCAAGATAGCTCACTCACCTGGCTATTGGCAGGAGATGTTTCTAGATAGTTCTGGCAGGAGGACTCTGTACCGTCACCTGAGGGTCCTCAGGAAACAGCAGCTGCCTTTCCCTACAACCAGCTATCCAGGGAAAAGGAAATGAGATAAGCTGGAAATCTAGCTTTGAAGTCAAATACAGTCTTTATGCAATATCCTATTGGTTACATAGGTGGGAAATGACTACGCACAGGCATCCATAGCATGAGGCAAGACTAATAGCAGATACAGTGGTAAATAATAGAACCCACATTCTTGTCTTTGGTGTTTAGTTAGACTATGGTTTCATCTATATAATAAACAATAAAAAGGAGCAAGTTATTGTGGTTTGTTTGTTTGGGGTCCATGTGTGTATGTGTGTCTGTGTTCAGAAAGTAGGAGGTAATGAGTTCAGATTTGGAAATTATCCAGAAAGTGCTAGGTAATATGCTTTGGAAGTGCAATAATATGTTTAGTGATGAAGACATAGATTTAAGAACCACCAGCATTTAAATGGTACTTGAAATCTTAAGATTAAGAAAATTCATCCTAGTAGAGCAAAAAAAATGAGGCAAACAAAAACAACATTGTTTAAGAAAAACTGAACAAGGTAATAGGTCATGAAAGATATTAAGCAAGGTGATCAGAGTGGTCGATATAAAGATGGGCACTGTAAAATTAAAGGGAATAAATAGTTTAAGGAAGTGAGTAGTCATCAGTCAAACAAAGTCAAAGTGTCCAATGAACTAAAATACACTGATTGGACCCCTAGCCAGTTTGGCTCAGTGGATAGAGTGTCAGCTTGAGGACTGAGGGATCCTGAGTTTGATTCTGGTCAAGGGCACATGCCCAGGTTGCAGGCTCAATTCCCAGTAGGGGGCATGCAGGAGGCAGCCAGTCAATGATTCTCTCTCATCACTGATGTTTCTATCTCTCCCTCTCTCTCCCTTCCTCTCCGTTATCAATAAAAATATATTTAAAATAAATAAAATAAAATTTACTCATTGGATTTAGCAGTATTTATGCCACTAATGATGTTGCCAGTGCAATTTCAAGTGTGGGAGTGGAGAAGCAGAAAACATATAGCAAAAGGTTAAATACAGGTAATTAAATAAAACCGTGTTTAATTATGCACCAGTTATGTTTCATTTTGGAAACAGAAACCTTTCAGAATATTTAAGACAGAGTAAATTTAATATTGGGAATGATTACACAGGTGATGAGATTGCTGAAAAAAAAACAGGCAGGAGATGATGAGGTAACTCCAAGATTAGCAATCTCTAAAGACGCTTTGGCTGAAGGGATGAAGGAAAGAGGGGGGGCGGGTACTGACATCCAGAAATGGGGTCTCCTGAAGGAAGTTGGAATCAATTCTTATAAGAACTGAGGAGAAGCAACTGCTGCTGAAAATGCCCCATTGGCAGACAGAGACAGTGAGAAATACCCTTTCACCTCCTCCCACTGATAGTGCCTAATCATTGGCAGAATACATTCAATGCCAGCTGACCCAGAAATGGGGGAGAAATATTTTTTTTTCCTGGGCTCAATGTGATACAAAATGGAAAATGAAGAAGAAAGTATTTGAGAAAAAATAGAGAAAACACTGACACAAAGTTTTAACAACTTGTCAACCTTGTAAAGACAAACCAAATTAGAAGCTCCTTGTGAGAAAGTTCATAGAACTATATTGCATAACGCAAAATGAACTTCACTTAACATATTTCAAAGGCCGAGGCCTATGTTCTAGGTAAAATACCCATAAATTGAAGAACTTTTATCTGAGCATTTTTAATGTAGAAAGATTTAGCCTGACTTGAAATAATTGAGCTTGTCGTTATCTCTCATGATACAGGAATTCATCAAGAATTCCCCGTGCAGAGTACACTCATGCAAGATTTAGAATTCGTTTTATTTCTAATTATATATTTCCTCTTTTGATTCAGTGAATTTTCATTTTTGAAGATATGGAATAGTAATAAAATATGATGCATTCAGAAATTCACCATAGTCATAAGACAGAACAGCAAGTAAAATATAATTTTATCATTTAAGTTATAGGTACTTGCTCATGTTAAATATTATTGATTTAGTAAAATATACAGCAGTATACAATTAGAGTGTGCATTGTAGAAGTTCTCACAGTATCCATTCCCCTCTCCTTGAGCCCTACCAGAATCTTGATTTTTAAAAAATATATTTTTATTGATTTCAGAAAGGAAGAGAGAGAGAGAGAGAGAGAGAGAGAGAGAGAGAGAGAGAGAGAGAGAAATGATGAGAATCATTGATTGGCTGCCTCCTGCATGCCCCACACTGGGGATCGAGCCCGAAACCCAGGCATATGCCCTGATGCGAATCAAACTGTGACCTCCTGGGTCAAGGTCAATGCTCAACCACTGAGCCACGCCAGCTGGGCCTACAAGAATCTTGATTTAGATCACACATTCAATACTCTCATTCCATGTGCCTCAGAGGAATCTGACCCCACACATCTAATTGGTATGCGAGCTTGAATGGCTTAAGCCAATGAATTCATACTACATTTTGGAAACTGGACAGAAGTGGGCAAGTGATTTAAGTGGGTAATCTGTGTGTGGGGGGGTGTATTAAACGTCTCTTGGATTGCTGGAGCACAAGAGCTATGTCATACCTTCTGCAAATTGTTATATGCTATTGTGGAGCCCAAAGCTGCTGCAGTTATCCTGCTGCCAGACCAAAGAGAGAAAAAGGGGTTGGTTAATGTCAAGATTATTTCAAGAAAATGAAGCAAAAGTTATTGGCATAAGCCAAACCTGAAGCCTGACTTACAATTTTATTACCAGTTATATTGGCAACTAAAATTCTTTTTAAAAAAATATACTTTTATTGACTTCAGAGAGGAAGGGAGAGATAGAAACATCAATGATGAGAGAGAATCATTAATCAGGTGCCTCCTGCACAGCCCCTACTGGGAATCGAACCCACAACCTGGGCACGTGCTCTTGACTGGAATCAAACCCAGGACCCTTCAGTCTGTAGGCCAATGCTATATCCACTAAGCCAAACCAGCTAGGGCTAATATTCTTTATTATTCAGGTATGTTTAAGTGGTATTTTCTTTCACTAGCTGCCAAAAGCAGTTTACATCAATGTACAAAGTGTGTGTGAATATATAAATATGCATATATATGTATGCTATTATTTATATACTATTCAATGTACTCATATATAATTTTAAACATTTCGAATATGAATAGATTTTTTTAAATTCCCGGAAAATAATCTATATGCTATATCTATCCATCACCTCATGTAACAATATACCTGATGTATTAATTTTTTTGGAAATGAATAATTTTAACTAAGTAAAAGAATTTGCATTCTTTCACTTTATATTTTACTTTTATGAATAGAAATTAGTTTTATATAGCCCGTGACCTCACACTTAAACAACCTCCCCTACCATCAAAATCTCATAAGAGAGTGAGGGATAAACTTATTAAAAATCAATGTACCTACATTGACACCTTGTTATTACACAAAGTTCATAGTTTACAATAGGGTTCACTCTTGGTGCTGTACTTTCTTTGGCTTTTGACAAATGTATGATGACATGTACCAACCATTTTAGTATTATATAGAATAGCTTTAATGCCCTTTAAATTCTCTGTGCTATGTCTATTCAACCACTCCTTCCCCTTAACCCTGGACACTGCTAATCTTTTTACTATCGTCATAGTTTTTTTTTTTTTTCCAGAATGTAGTTGATATTATACAGGATGTAGGCTTTCCAGATTGGCTTCTTTCACTTCATAATACTAATTTAAGTTTTCTCCATGTCTTTTCATAGCTTGGTAGCTCATCTCTTTTTAAGTACTGAATAATTTCCATTCTCTGGATGTTCCACAATACTTTTTAAATTGAATTTATGGGGGTGACATTGGTTAATAAAATTATGTAGGTTTCAAGTGTACAGTTCTATAATTCATCATCTGTATATTGCATTGTGTGTGCACCAGCCAATTCGTCTCCTTCCATCACCATGTATCCACCCTTTATCCTCTTTTATGTTCCCCCACACCCATTTCCCTCTGATAATCACCATACTGTTGTCTGTGTCTATGAGGTTTTGTTGTTGTTTTTTCTTAATCCCTTCAGCTTTTTCACCCAGCCCCCAAACCACCTCCTATCTGACAGCTGTCAGTCTATTCTGTGTCTATGTGTCTGTTTCTCTTTTTTTGTTAGTTTATTTTGTTCATTAGATTCTACATAGACTTGAAATCATATGGTATTTGTCTTTCTCTGACTGGCTAAATTCACTTGGTATAATACTCTCCAGGTCCATCCATGCTATAGCTAAAGGTAAGATTCTTTCTTTTTTACAGTCAAGTAGTATTCCATTGTGTAACTGTATCACTGATTTTTTACCCAGTTATCTGTGGATGGGCAATTGAGCTGCTTCCAAATCTTGGCTATTGTAAATAATGCTGCAATGAACATAGGAATGCATATATTCTTTTGAATTAGTGTTTTGGTTTTCTTCAGATATATCCCCAAAAGTGGAATCGAATTGCTGGGTTATATGGCAGTTTCATTTTTAATTTTTTGAGGTAACTCCATACTGCTTTCCATAGTGTCTGCACCAATTTGTATTCCCACCAACAGTGTATGAAGATTCCCTGTTTATTTTCTCCACATCCTCACCAACACTTGTTTGTTGATTTATTGATGATAGTTATTTTGACAAGTATGAGGTGATATCTCATTGTGGCTTTAATTTGCATTTCTCTGAGGATTAGTGATGTTGAGTGTCTTTTCATTTGTCTATTGACCATCTGTATGTCTTTTATAGGTCCTTTGCCCATTTTTAAATTGGATTTTTTGTGGGTTTTTTGGGGGGAGGGGTTGAGCTGTATAAGTTCTTTATAAATTTTGGATGTTAACCCCTTATTAGATGTATCATTGACAAATATGTTCTCCTATTCAATGGCTTGTCTTTTCATTTTTTTGGTGGTTTCCTTTGCTGTGCAAAAACTTTTTAGTTTGATGTAGTCCCATTTGCTTATTTTTTCTTGTGTTTCCTTTGCCTGGGGCAATATATCAGAAATAATATTGCTATGAGAGATGTCTGAGATTTTACTGCCTGTGTTTTCTTCTAGGATTTTTATGGTTTCAAGTTTTACATTTAAGTGTGTAGTCCATTTTGAGTTTATTTTTGTGTATGATTTAAGAAGTTGGTCTACTTTCATTTTTCTGTGCATATCTGTCCAATTTTCCTAATCCCACTTAATGAACAGACTATCTTTACCCCATTGCATGTTCTTGCCTCCTTTGTCAAGTATTAATTGACCATAAAAGTGTGCGTTTATTTCTGGGCCAAATTAAATGTTTCTTTACACTTGAATTGGCACACTCTGTCAGTTGTCCTGGCCATATACAAATGAGTCAATTTCTGTTTGCAGAATCATAAACAAAATACAGTTAACAAATCCTAGAATTTAACTTAAATTTCCAGTGGTATAATAAATACAAGGGAAGGAGTTCTCAACTCTCTTGGAGTTGCTAACACTTTTTTGAAATATAACGAAAGGCACTGAACTTCTGCCATGAAAAAAAAAAATCTGTACAATGCATCAGTACATACAAAACTTAAATATACTATATTGGATTCTCAGAATGAGTGATTCCAATCCCTGCAATAGGATATTATTTATTCAATAGTAGGATACAGTTTAAGGGGGGAAAAACTAGTGTTAATGCAAGTGATTACAAAATTTTAAATAGGTCTAACAGATACTCCTATACTTCAGTGAGGGAGTATCTCTTTTAAAGATCTTGGTCTGCATCTCCATTTATCCCCCATATACCCTCTTCCACGGAAATAAAATAAAGAAAAAATATAAAGATCTTGGTTTGGAAAATGTGGTATATGGATAAGATGGTATATTATTCAGCTTTTTAAAAGAAGAAAATCTGCTGATCATACCACATTAAAGTGGCTTACAAAATACAGTTCTTGATTTGAAACATTGGCTTAGAAATGAACTGTGAGCTCAAAGATGAGTATAAGTAATTCGTTCTACTATCCGTTCATGTGACTTGAATATGTTTTGTTATTGGTCTTAATACTGGATTTATTTTAGATTTGCCTATTCAAGGTTAGAACTTTTCAAAGATAGTCATCTCGTATATATTAATATATGATTTATGCAAAAGAATGTGTACTTAAATACCCCTAAGAGGGGGGCAAGAATTAATTTGCATCCATCATACCTATAACAAATAGTTTGTGTTACTTTGGGAAATACTGTATTATATATTTGTTCAAGTATTTAATAATAAAACAGCATGTGGTTTTCAACTGCCTTTTTAAAGGGTGTGGAAAAAGGAAAATTTTAGCTATTCCCATGAAAGGCTTATGAATAAAGATGTCAGTATTTTTTAATACTTAGAAACGTTTAAAGGTGAACGTGTGCTTTGAAGAGGAACACAGTTTCTCTATATAAAATTCCTTTTTCAAAAAATATGTTTTTATTGATTTCAGAGAGGAAGAGAGAGGGAGAGAGAGATAGAAACATTGATGATAAGAGAATAAAATTGATCAGCTGCCTCCTGCACGCCCCACATTGGGGATCAAGCCTGCAACCTGGGCATGTGTCCTGACCGGGAATCAAACAGTGACCTCTGGGTTCATAGATCGATGCTCAACCACTGAGCAGTGCCAGCTGAGCTTAAATTCTTTAGTATTCTTTACTTGTTATAATATAGTGAAACATATGCATCAAATGGTCTATTCAACATTGGAGCAAGAGCATCTCCAATTTTTAACAAAATCTAAGACATGAAATCTAAAAGCACTTTTTTCTACACTCCCATGTTACATGAAAAGTATTTTTATTTACAAAGAGGGATTGAATAGTAGATGAGAGTTTGTCAGTAATTTTATTCCTGGAAGAATCAGTGTGGAATGCTAAGATAGGTTTTGCAAGAACTTAGTATCTGTGCTGCCATAGGCCTCCATTTTTAAAGCTCTTTTCCAGAGTTGAGCTATTGACACTATTGTATCACCTGCTACTTTTTTTTGACATTCATGCAACAAATATTTCAAATGGAACATTATATCTTGAGAGGCTAGGTAGCTAAAAAAAAGAGTATGCAATCCTTTTCTTCTCACAATAGTCACAACTTGGCCTTTGATCTGACTTGAGACTCTTTATCCTTCTCTACAACAAAGGGGGAGGAGGCTGATTCTGCTAGAATTAAGTAGGGCAAGAAGCCATGTATAACAATAACTCCAATCTCTCCTAATGTGGAGCATTTAGATAACAACTATTTAGTAAATACATATGTGTAATACATTTTCTGGACTTTATCTCCAATTTTTCTGCCAGTTAACATTCTTTTTTAAAAAAAAGTTTCATGTCAGTGAACAGTAACAGAATATTTTACAGAAAAATTTCAAAGTTTTTTTTTGTAAAGATGCACCCCTAGTGATGAAGTGTTTGTGCCTGGAATGATAAAGGTAGTTTCCTATTGTTCGCACAGCAGGCTGTCATCTTTTTCTTCTTAATAGGGAAAGGGCTTATCCTTAGCAATGCTGAATGAGTTTTGCAGTTACTTGGCAACAATAATTTTTTAAAAAGACACAAACAGTAAAGGATCCATCATCAACATCAGGACAAATAGTTGTGCTTCAGCTGGTTTTAATGGCCAAATGGAGACATTAAGTTCCTTGTTTCAAGAATTAAACCCAATGCATATGACCAGGTTGAACCTTAGTATATGCAGCAATCTGAAACATTTTAGCTGTTGTATATGAAACAGTATGTGGGAAAAAGTGAATAAATATGAGACATTCACCCAAATAAACAAAGCACCACAGGAATGCATGAGACAGAGACAGTTTTGTAATTTAAATATCAGGATACATAGTTTTGGTACATCCTTATGATCACTGGTACCTCTGATACATACACATGCACCGTGTGAATGATGTTGTCTATTGGTAAAGAATAACTAGAAATAAATAATTGATTAAGAAATGCTGCCATTGCCTGTCCAGTGTTGCTCAGTGATTGAACATGGACCTATGAACCAGGAGGTCACAGTTCGATTCCCAGTCAGGGTACATGCCTGGGTTGTAAGCTTGATCCCTAATAGAGGGCATGTAGGAGGCAACTGATCAATGGTTCTCTCACATCATTGATGTTTCTATCTCTCTCCATCCCCCTTCCTCTCTGAAATCAATAAAAATATGTGTTTTTAAAAAGAGGAGCTTATAATAACCAACATTTTCAGCAACAAAATAATGCTAATAGACTATAACCAGAGGAATAAAAAGTTCATGAGTCCATAATAATATAAATAAATACTTGATGAAATATATAGATGGAAGAGACATGAAAGCTCCTCCTTGTAGTTTTTGGAATTGCAATTAATGACTATGTAAAGAAGGGAAATAGAAACCACTATTAGGCAAATACCAGTGTTGATTACAGCACATTTGATCTATTAATGGGTGCTAGAATCAGAAAGTTTGAAGAGAGAACACGTTTACCTAGTCTCAAATATCTCCCCCCAAGGCATTTGTCGACTATAGGATAAATCATCATAAATTTACAGTAGAAACTCCCAGCAGAGATCACCAATAATGCCAAGTGTGATGTCAGCAGTAATGAGAGAGATTGAAATTCGGAACCCTATGATATGGTGTACTGAGAAACACATGGCACCATTTCTATGGTTCTTTCTCCAAGGCAGTATGAAGTCAGTCTGATAATGAGAAGACATTAGGCAGGACCAAATTGATGGACATTCAGCAAAACAACTGATCAGTACTCTTTGGGGCTGTCAATGTCATAAAAAGCAAGGGAAGACTGAGAAACTATTGTGGATTGTAGGAGTACATGGAGAAATAACACCTAAATGGAATGTGGGACACTGATTTGGATCCTTCAAAAGGATAGTAATGGGAAAATGGTGAAATTTGAATGAGGTAGTTAATTTTGTTAATGCTTTTAGGGCATTAATTTCATGGTTCTGGCAGTAGTTATCTAAGATAACATTGGAATAGTTGGGTGAGGGATCTATTGAAACTTTTTATATTATTTTTGCAACTTTCCTATAAGTCTAAAAGTAGTCTGAAATAAAATGTTGAAAAAAATAGCCATTATAAAAAAACTCAGAATTTCCACTTCTAGTTGCTGTAAATAACTTTTAAAATATGCAGAATATATGAAGTGACTGAAAAACAGTCAAAAAAGATTATGATCCATAGAAGTAGGAAAACAAATGAGGTAGGCTCCCCAAATCACCCTGTGTTTCTGCTTGTTGTCTAGACTGTAGTGCAGGGAGGATAAGCCAAAAGAGAACACAATATACTCAATGAAGTAAGGACACAGTGATCAGAGTTTGGGAATAGTAAGGCTGCTGAAGTTTGCAGGGCAACTTGTTGGAGAGAAGAGAGCTGGGTAGAGTTAGTGCTCTAGAAATCTATAGAAAGATCCCCTTGCAGCTTTCACTGAACATTAAACTGCTCATCTGAAAGGCAGGGTGCCATGAGGCTGGGCAAAGAGCAAGTACCAGGGGAGTTTTAAAAAATATACTGAGAGCAATGAGCTGAATAACTATTGGAAGACAAACATGGCTGGGAGACTCTTAAGTATTGAATAGCCTGAGGGGAGAGTTCTCTGAACACCCAAAATAATTCAGTGGAATCTCAGACAAGTCTAAGTTTTAGAAATAGGGCTAATGTAGTTCAAGAATAATGGCTACCATAGACCATCCTAACAAAGCTTGGCAATGGGCTTCAAAAGAAACAATATGATGGGTAAATGAATTAACTGCTCGCCTAAACTTTTTATTAAGAAAAATGAAATCTACAGATTCACAAGATACCATTAAAAACTACTAGGTATACAAGGAAGCTGGAAAATATGACAATAGGGGAAATATAACATAATCAGGAGAAAAATCAGAGATCATGAAAATAACAAAGACTTTAAAACACCTGTTATAAATGTGTCCAAAGATTTAAAGGAAAATACAAACATATTGAATGAACAACTAAATATTTCAATAGAGAAACTGAAACTATAAGAAGAAACAAAATCATTCCATAGATTTGAAATAATCTTTATTAAGATTACAGCTGGCTTTTCTTATAGAAATCAACAAGTTGATTCCAAAGTTTATATGAAACATAAAAGGAAATATGTTAGTCAGTGAATCTTGAAAAAGGAGAACAAAGTTAATGTGTTTATACCATTTGGCTTCAATATTTATGATTAAAATACAGTAGTGAAGTCAGTGATTATCCTAAAGACAGAAAAATAGATTAGTGAAATAGGCTAATTCAGAAATAGAATCAAATTTATATGATTAATTAATTTTCAACCAAAGTAGCCAATAAATTTAATGGGGAAATAAAAATGTTTTCAACAAATGAGTTGGTACTGGGTGAACATGAACCTTGACTACTACCCAACTTAATACAAAAAAAATTAATTTGTGTTGGATCATAGACCCAAAATGTGTAGCTAAGATTAAAGCTTCTAGTAGACAACATAGGAGAATATCTTCATGAGCTGGAAGTAGTCAAAGAATTCTTAGACAAAAGCCAGATAACAATAAAATAAAAAAATGATAATACAAAATTTTAAAAATCTGCTGAACAAAAGATATTATGAAAACTAATAAGCAAACCAGCAAGTTACATAAGATATTGATAAACCATATATCTGACAAGGGACTTATTTCCAGAATATGTAAACAACTTCAACAGCTCAATAATAAAAAGAAAAAAAACCCAACAAATAAAAATGGGCAAAAACTGGTGTGGACACTTCACAAAGGAAGATAAATAGCCAATAAGCCCTTGAAAAATTATTCAAGCACATCAGGAACATTCAAATTAAAATCACAGTAATACAACACCACTTACCCACTAGAGTGGGTACAAATAAAATAATTGATGCCACAAAATGTTAGTGAGGATGTCAAAAAAACAAAATTCACATACATTGTTTGAGTGCAAAATATTGCAACTACTCTGGAATTTTCTAGAAGGCTCTCATAAAATTAAACATACACCTACCTTAGGAACCAGAAATGTCACTTCTAACAATTTAATGCAAATATATGTCTGTACAAGGGGTTGTATACAAATATTCATAGCACATCTATTCATAATAGCTAAAAACTGAAAACAATATAAAGGACCATCTCATGAATATGCAAAAAAATGGAATTCTTAGGCAATGGAATAGTACTCAATAAAGAGATATTGCTCAATAAAGGATAAATTTATTTTACATGGTACAACATGGATGAAACTCAAAAACATTATGCTAAGTAAAAGAAGTCAGACACAAAAGAGAACAAACAGTATGATTCCACCTATATGAAATTTTGAGGTAGGCAAGTTCTGTTTCCAGTCAAAATTAGTAGCAAGGACTTTATTTACCCTCCTGCCAGAAATAACAACAATAAGAACAATCAAGATGAAGAATATATAAAACATAAAACACTGGTTTGCAAGATACCACACCAGGTAATGAAGAATAATGATCCGTGAAATTTGGGAAACATAAGGAGTGAGCCCTGTGATTGTCCCAGCTTAATGCTTTAACAGAAATTCCAAGCCTTTGTGCAAGCAGAGGGAACTCGGGCAGAGTTTATACTTTCCCTGAATTGAAGAGATGGAGCTTGGAATCTGGGGAGGCCAAGGTTGCTAGAGTTCACAATACAAAGTACTAGGGCAGTGGTTCTCAACCCATGGGTCGCCAACCTGTGGGTCGCGACCCCTTTGGGAGTGGAATGACCCTTTCACAGGGGTCGCCTAAGACCATCGGAAAACACATATATAATTACATATTGTTTTTGTGATTAATCACTATGTTTTAATTATGTTCAATTTGTAGCAATGAAAATACATCCTGCATATCAGATATTTACATTACGATTCATAACAGTAGCAACATTACAGTTATGAAGTAGCAACGAAAATAATTTTATGGTTGGGGGTCACCACAACATGAGGAACTGTATTAAAGGGTCGTGGCATTAGGAAGGTTGAGAACCACTGCTCTAGGGAGATGAGGGCCACAGAAACTCCAGAGGTCACACAAAACTGGCAATAGTTCCTGTTCACCAGAGTGGAAAACCACAGCATTCATGGGCCATCAGATACAGTAGTCAGAAGTGTTTTTCCAAAACAGTTAGGCAAGATTAGCCAAACAGTAAATGCTGCTTTGGGCCCAACAACCAAAGCTTAAAAGCAAGACCCAAAAGGATGAGAGAAGGGTTTCCAGCACTGAGCTTTCTTAGTAGTATTTAGGAAACACCAGAGTTGTGTGGGTTTCAGGGCTCACTGCCTGAGAGGGTTGAAGAAGTGTTGAGTGGGCAGGACAATGAGCTTACAGTCCCCTCTTCACCCAGACTTATCTGCCTTCAAATCATTGATTGGTTTGTGTGTGTGTGTGTGTATATATATAT
>NW_005370031.1:847087-849389 GCF_000412655.1 Myotis brandtii | reverse complement strand
TTTTATTGATTTCAGAGAGGAAGGGAGAGGGAGTCAGAGACAGAAACCTCAACAATGAGAATCATTGATCAGCTGCCTCCTGCACGCCCCTATTGAGGACCGAGCCCACAATCCAGGCATGTACCCTGACCTACCGGGAATCAAACCGTGACCTCTGAGTTCATAGGTCAACATTCAATCACTGAGCCACGGCAGCCAGCCAGGCCTAATCATGGATTGGGTTTCTGGGGAAGGCTTAAGTTGGAATAAGAGGTTCCACATCTAAAATACTTATAACTACTGTATAGCAGGTAGAGGTTATGTCATGGAATCCTGGCCTTCAGAGGCCTGCATACCTGCACTTCATCATCCCTCTCATGGACTCTGGTCATTGCTCTCTCCCTGGGTTTGTCCCGATGTTCCTCACTAGCTGACAGTATTCTGTCTGAATCCATTCCCTGGTACCTAGTCATTCTGATCAAATCCTTCTTTCTCAGAGTCAAAGGGAAAAAGTTATTGGCATTTTAGCATTTTAAAGCATGCCCGGAGGAATTTTGGTACTCAAGGCATCACTGAAGAAATCCTGCTTTCTATGGATGAGAGATGAAGTTAATTTTCTGCTCAACCTACTTAGAAAACGGGGAAATTAAAATAACTGAGACAATATATTTTCACCCAAAAGGTTGACCAAAATTTAAAAGGCTAATAAAATGAAACACCTGTGAGTGTAAATTATTTACATATATTACCATGTAAGAATATGAATCAGCATAGCTTTATTAGAACAGAATTTCAGCAATACTCATAAAACTCTGCAATCATATTATCTCCACTTTAATCCAGTTTGCTCTTTGCTGTCTTTCCTTGAAGAAAACATACATATTTGCCCAAGAATTCGTGTCAATGATGTTGATTTCAGTTCCATTAAACACAGTAACAAATGGCAAACAACGTATGTGTGCATCCGGAGGAAAATGATTAATGATGATGACATATACACACTTTAGAATTTTAGGGAGTAGTTAAATGGTGGATCCATATGTGCTCTCACTGAGAGATCCTGCATTCATTTTAGTAAGTGACAAAGGCAAGAGACAGACCAATATGTACACTATTATGCATGTATATTAAAAAGTCACAATGTATTTTTATAACACATCTATGTAAGGATAAGTCTAGAATACATTTTAAGATAACAAAGTTTTTAGTTACAAAATAGTCACAGCGGTGTAAAGTACAGCATAGAGAATATAGTCAATAATCTATAATAATAAAAGCATAATATGCTAATTAGACCAGATGTCCTTCCAGAGAACCTTCCAGATGAAGTCAGAGCTGCAAGGGAAGCCCGGGTCTCGGGTGCTGGAGGGAAGCCAGTGCCAGCAGCGGGGGAAGGAAGGCCTACTCTTGCATGAATTTCATGCATCGTGCCTCTAGTATTTTAATAACTATGTGTGGTGCTAAGGAGGGTACTGGAATTATTGGGGGGATCACTCTATAAATCATATAAATGTCTAACCACTGTGCAGTACACCTGAAACTAATATAAAATAATATTGAATGGCAATTGTAATCGAAAACTAAAACATTTTTAAAAACAAAATAACACAAAATTTTAATTGTGGTTACTTCTGAGGAGAGGAATGCTTTTAGAGGAATGTAGTAAGGAAAGAAAACTGTGATTCATTCATACTGTTGGAAGTTTGGAGCAATAAGACTATTTGCACTATGACCTAAAATCAGATTTTCTCTCTGGGAAAACAAAGACACAAGTGGCAGTGGAAGAATGTTGACTTTTTCCTTTTCTTACCAAGGATATCATCTCTGTCATGGAGCCATTTTCTGGGTTTTTAGAAAATCTGTTTACATAGACTCCTGGATTTTTAGAAATTCTGTCTATGTAGATGTTGTCTCAGTGGTTTTTATGATCTCTTCTCATCTGCTCTTTACAAAAGAGGCTTTAGTTTTGACCAACAAGGTAAACTTATTTATTGGCCTATGTAGTCTGTGGCCAATCCCAAAGAATTCAGCCCATTAAAATTCTACTCCAAAGAGGGAGTAGATTCTGTGCCAAGTCAGACTCTAGTCATCAGCAGATTGAAAACCCTGAGAATGTGGTGGAAGCAGCCAGAGGGGTGTGCAAACGTCCCCATCTGAAGTGAGGAATTGCATGGAAAGGGCGGCTGCTGTCAGAGGGGCCACAGAGAAGGAGGGACTCTGCAGGGAGTTGGGAGGCTCCAGGTTGGGGAGGCAGGGGGCATGGGCTGTGTGTTCAGGGGAGCAGGGTGCAGCCTGCAGGGAGGATGTGGAGAAGAGCTGGATG
>NW_005370031.1:839640-843841 GCF_000412655.1 Myotis brandtii | reverse complement strand
CCCCGAGGCATGAGGACACTGGCCAGGGGCAGCGGGCACCCGTGTGGCAGGAGAGGAAGTGATGTGGGCCCCTGGAGGAGGGAGAGTGAGATGGCGTGCGCGCCCTCAGCAGGGACATAGCAACGGGACCTTAACCCAGGCCATGTCTGCAGGGTCTGAGGGCAGTGATCCAGGCACCCACAGGGCTCCTGCTCCGCCCTACGACCCTGCAGAGGAAGTGAGGGTGCACCTTGGGCTGAGAGCAGGGCTGGCGGGGTTAGGCTTTGCGGGTCCCCTGTGTTCTGAGGTGGAGGATCCTCTCCTTCACAGGATCATCCTGTGGACCCACTGTTGGCAGGGCCCGGTCTCCTCCCCTCTCCACTGTGAACTAAACTCCTTACCCCAATGGCCTTACCCCCTGTGAGGCCTGGGGGAAATGAGGGAGAGCCCTATCTCATCACCCTGCTGGGGACGGGCTTCTAGAGCTACATCAGGAGCAGTGTGTTATGGGATCTCTCTTTTTTCTTTATTGACAAAGGTATTAAATATGTCCTGATACCACAATTGTCCCCCCCGCCAACCTCCCAATCAAGCCCTCACCACCCTGGTGTCTGTGTCTATTGGTTATGCTTATATGCATGCATACAAGTCCTTTGGTTGATCTCTCCCCCTTACCCCTGCTCTCCCCTATCTTCCTTCTGGGGTTTGAACTTCTGATCCATGCTTCTCTGTCTCTGGATCTGTTTCTGTTCATTAGTTTATGTTGTTCATTTTATTCCACAAATGAGTGAGGATCTCTTATTTAATTGCTTAAAATATTACATATAGTATTACACATCTCCTTTTTGCCCATTTGACCTCCACCCATCTACACCCATCCCCCAGCACATGCCCTCACCTCCCAGGGTCTGTGTCTATTAGTTATGCTTATATGCATGCATACAAGTCCTTTGATTGATCTCTTATACACCCCTATGGGATTCCTGGTCCTAAGCAATTATTAGGGTTTTCAGTCTACACTTTTGAGGCCACACCCATTACAACAAAACCCCACACCCAGTAGACAAAGCCTCCCCAATTGCATGAGACTGAGACCTCCCCATTAGACCAAGACCTCCAACCACCATAAAACAAAGACCCCCACCCCATTAGACCAAGAATATACCCCCAACCCATCCATTAGACCAAGACTTCACTCCCACCTCCCTCCCCATCCCAGTGAGTGAGAGTCCTGCCGTTTCCTCCCCAGGGAGACCGCAGAGGCAGGGGTAAGGGCTTGACAGTACCTCCGGGCGCTCCGGGTCTTCTCCTCCACTCCTTGACCACGAAGGAAGACTGGGATTTCGCTCTCTGACCCGAGGCCTACCAGCCTCAGATCCTCAGATCACAGCGTTCACTCCCTGGAAACGCCAAGACGGAAATGAGGGAATAGAGCGTTGGCGTCAACCGTCAGGCCTTGTGCGTCTGAGCACCTGGTGGGGGCGGGGCGGGCCACGCGGGGGTCTCGCGCTGCATTCTGGGAAGTCCCCTTGGTTGGGAGCCTGGGAGTCCCCTTTCCGCAGGTCTGAGAGCCCGCACCTGGATGCTCAGCATCGCTTCTCTCCTCCAAGACCTGGGACCCTGGAGGGGGAAGTCGGCTAATAGCTTCGCTTCGTTGATGTGTGATCACATAGTATAGAAATTGAAACAATAATTGTGATTTGGACCCAAACAGAATCCAGGTATAGCATTTACTCAGGTCTCAGGAAATGATCCTGAGGATTTTGAATGTGTCCGCCTCCTACTTAAAAGAGAGACACTTGTTACTAAGTGTCCATAGTTATGGAAACTCACTTTGAGAGAATAGCTAATGTAACCCTCAGAACTGGGTTAAGGAGGGTGGCTTCCAGATTCAACTGTGCCATTTTGTCTCCATAAACTTGGGAAAATGTCTTCTCCTCTCTGACCTTAGTGTCATTTTCTCAAACATGCAAAGCAAAACTTCTTCAATTCTATGGGCTCTATGTACCCACGGGCACGGCACAAACATGAACATAACCCACAGTAGTCCACAGTGATGCTAACATTGAAATGTTCCTCAAATTATACACTCCATGTCCTACATAAGCATGCAACTTTAAAGTAATCATAAAAATGAAAACTGTCCCCATGATTTAAAAGATCCATTCCGGAATAGTAGGCTATAAGAAATTCAATAGTTAGGTAGCCAGATACCCAAATACTCTCAAATAATGGAATCATATGAACTCAGATATTAACAGATAAAATGAAGCAGTCACTAGCCATCAACGTATCTGTAATTTCCCAGTAGAATATATTCACCAGCTACTGCACAGCTTCTCTTGGAACTTTAGTGGTGGGAAACCACAATTTTCATAACTCTTCTTAACAGTCACCAGTAGACTTTTTACTCTTTCTTTTTATTGAGAATGTAATTTTATTTTTTATAAAAATTTTCCTTATTGATTAAGGTATTACATATGTGTCCTTAACCACAATTGACCCCCAACCCCACTCATGCCCTCACCCCCTAGTGTCTGTGTCTATTGGTTCTGCTTATATGCATGCATACAAGTCTGTTGGTTGATCTCCTACCCCATCCATAGCATTCCTTTGTCTTAAGGAATTATTAGGGTTTTCAATACGCACTCATGTGGGCACCCCCATTTGAAACAAGACCACCACCCCCATTAGACCAAGATGTCCCACTTCCATGAGACCAAGGACCCCATGCCTATTAGACCAAGACCCCAACCCCTATCAGACCCAGACACCCCCATCTCCATCAGACCAAGAACTCCAACCTTCATTAGATCAAGACCCCCATTAGAATAAGAATGTCACCTCCATTGGACCAAGTACCCCTCATTTGAGCAAGAAACTTCATCCCCAAGAGACCAAGACCCCTCTCCCCCATTAGGGTAAGACCCCCACCCCCATGAAATCAAAACTCCCCACCCCTATTAGACCAAACCCCCTAAATCCATTAGACCAAAACCCTCCACCCCATTAGATTAAGAACCCCCACCTCCAAGAAACAAAAACAACCCCAACCCCTATTAGACCAAAACCCCCAATCCCATTAGACCAAAACCCCTCACAGCATTAGACCAAGACCCCCAACCCCTATTAGACCAAGCCTCCCCACCTCCATTAGGCCATGAACACCCCACACTCATTAGAACAAGACCCTTCTCCCCCATTAGACCAAGACCCATCTCCCACATTAGAGCAAGACCACCCACCCCCATGAGACCAAAACCCCCACCGCCATTAGACTAAGAACCCCCACCTCCATTAGACAATCACCCTTCACCACTATTAGACCAAGCCTCGCCAATGGTTTTAGAACAAAATCCCCCAATCCCAACAGACCAAGACCCCCCACCCCCATTAGACCAAGAACTTCCCACCACATTAGACAAAGAATGCTCACCTCCATTAGACCAAAACGCCCCACTCCCATTAGACCAAAACCCCCTATCCCCATTAGACTAAGAACCCCCACCTCCATTAGATAAACACCCCCAACCCTATTAAAAAAAGCCTCCTCACCCCTATTGGACCAAAACCCCCAATCCCATTAGACCAAAACCCCTACCACCATTAGACCAAGAACCCCCCACCTCCATTAGACAATCACCCCTCACCCCTATTAGACCAAGCCTCCCACCCGTTTTAGACCAAAACACCCAATCCAATTAGACCAAACCCCCACCACCATTAGGCCAAGACTTCACACTTCCATGAGACCAAGAACCCCCACACTTATTAGACCAGGACCACCACTCCTATTCGACCCAGACTTCCTATATCCATCAGAGCAAGACCCCCCACCCCCATTAGACCAAGAAATTCCCACCACATTAGACCAAGAACCCCCATCACTTATTAGACCCAGACTCCCCATCTCCATTAGACCAAGAAACCCCTTTAGACCAAGAACCCCCACGTCCATTACACCAAGAACCCCCACGTCCATTACACCAATAACCCCCACCCCATTAGACCTAGAACCCCCACCTCCATTAGACCAAGAACCCCCAACCACATTTGACCAAGACCAAGACCCCTCTCCCCCATTAAAGTAAGACACCTAACCCCGATGAGACCAAAACTACCCTCCCTTATTAGACCAAACACCCCACTCCCATTAGACCAAAACCCATACCACCATTAGACCAAGAACCCCCACCGTCATTGGCCAAGAACCCCCCACCAC
>NW_005370031.1:837199-839591 GCF_000412655.1 Myotis brandtii | reverse complement strand
GGGCTTGACAGTACCTCCGGGCGCTCCGGGTCTTCTCCTCCACTCCTTGACCACGAAGGAAGACTGGGATTTCGCTCTCTGACCCGAGGCCTACCAGCCTCAGATCCTCAGATCACAGCGTTCACTCCCTGGAAACGCCAAGACGGAAATGAGGGAATAGAGCGTTGGCGTCAACCGTCAGGCCTTGTGCGTCTGAGCACCTGGTGGGGGCGGGGCGGGCCACGCGGGGGTCTCGCGCTGCATTCTGGGAAGTCCCCTTGGTTGGGAGCCTGGGAGTCCCCTTTCCGCAGGTCTGAGAGCCCGCACCTGGATGCTCAGCATCGCTTCTCTCCTCCAAGACCTGGGACCCTGGAGGGGGAAGTCGGCTAATAGCTTCGCTTCGTTGATGTGTGATCACATAGTATAGAAATTGAAACAATAATTGTGATTTGGACCCAAACAGAATCCAGGTATAGCATTTACTCAGGTCTCAGGAAATGATCCTGAGGATTTTGAATGTGTCCGCCTCCTACATAAAAGAGAGACACTTGTTACAAGTGTCCATAGTAATGGAAACTCACTTTGAGAGAATAGCTAATGTAACCCTCAGAACTGGGTTAAGGAGGGTGGCTTCCAGATTCAACTGTGCCATTTTGTCTCCATAAACTTGGGGAAATGTCTTCACTTCTCTGACCTTAGTGTCATTTTCTCAAACATGCAAAGCAAAACATTTTCCATTCTATGGGCTCTATGTACCCACGGGCACGGCACAAACATGAACATAACCCACAGTAGTCCACAGTGATGCTAACATTGAAATGTTCCTCAAATTATACACCCCATGTCCTACATAAGCATGCAACTTTAAAGTAATCATAAAAATGAAAACTGTCCCCATGATTTAAAAGATCCATTCTGGAATAGTAGGCTATAAGAAATTCAATAGTTAGGTAGCCAGATACCCAAATACTCTCAAATAATAGAATCATATGAACTCAGATATTAACAGATAAAATGAAGCAGTCACTAGCAATCAACCTATCTGTAATTTCCCAGTAGAATATATTCACCAGCTACTGCACAGCTTCTCTTGGAACTTTAGTGGTGGGAAACCACAATTTTCATAACTCTCCTTAACAGTCACCAGTAGTCTTTTTACACTTTCTATTTAATGGGAATGTAATTTTATATTAATTTTCCTCATTAGGCCTTTTTTTTACTGATAGCCTTACAGAACATGTGGGAAGCATAGATCGCCTGGGAAAAAAGAATCTTCTTTAATAAACTTTGGACACCATTTCACTTGTTCATATCTTCATTCATTCCTATCAATAATTTTCTATAGTTTTGTCATGCAAAGTGCTTGCACAATTTTATTAAAATTTTTCCTAATATTTGATAATCTTTGAGTTTGTTTTAAATGTATTTATAGTCAATTTAATATTTTAATTATTTGTTTCTAGCAGTTTGAATTACAGTTGATTTTTTATTAATCATGTATTCATCAGTGTTGCTCAATTCATTTATTAATATATTCATTTAAGATGTTAATAATTGCAGTTGCATTTCCTCTTTTCTCATCCTTGTGTTTTTTTTTTATTTTTTGTGTAGCATTGCCCTACATAAATATTTAATTGAAATGGTGATAGGAATCCTTTTCTCAATCCTGATCTCAAGGGAAGATTTAAATATTTCAGCACTTATTATAATATTAGCTGCAGTTTTTTGAATTATTTATAATCTTATGGTGATAAGTTATACCAGTTTTTGCATCTCTTTTAATAGTCATACTATTTTCTTCTTTTGTTTTATTGCAATATTATGATTTCAAAATATTAATCCAACAAGAATTTCTTATTGGCCAAAACCCACTTTTGTCAAGATATGTCAGACTTGATGTAACTTTGGATGCAATTTTATAAACATACTTTTTTTTGTATTAGGTCATGAAAGATATAATCCTTTGATGCTCTTTTTTTACATGATATCCTTCTCACCTTTGTGTAAAGATATTACAGCACTCTTCAAACATTTGGAGGGGTTGCTACTATTTTCATTTTTATTATCTGTAATATCTTCTGTATGATTGGTGTCATTTCTTTCTCAATTATAGGAAAAAATTCACCAACTCAGTCACCAGAGACTGTGGATTTTTATAGAAGACTAGTGGCCTGGTGCATGAAATTCGTGCACATTAAAAGGGAATTAATTAGAGCAGTGGTTCTCAACCTTCCTAATGCCCTTTAATGCAGTTCCTCATGTTGTGGTGACCCCCAACCATAAAATTATTTTCGTTGCTACTTCATAACTAATTTTGCTACTGTTATGAATCGTAATGTAAATATCTGATATGCAGGATGTATTTTCATTGTTACAAATTGAACATAATTAAAGCATAGTGATTAATCACAAA
>NW_005370031.1:836018-836897 GCF_000412655.1 Myotis brandtii | reverse complement strand
GCAATAAATATATATATATAAATATGTCTTTACTGATTTGAGAGAGAGAGGAAAGAAGAGGGAGAGAGAGAAACATTGATTGGCTGCCTCCTGCATGACCCCTACTGGGGATCAAGCCTGAAACCTGGGCACTTGCCCTGACCCAGAATCGAACCTGTGACTTCTTGGTGCATGGGTTGACATTCAACCATTGAGCCACACTGGCTGGGCCAGTGAATCAACTTTTATAAAGCACTTCTATGCATGGGGAATTGTCTGGAGTTGGCTGGAAGTATTGGGAAGCTTTTTCCCAATGAACTACACGTTACTCCCAAATCCTCTCTTTTCTTGGAATTTGTATGAAGCTGATATCAAAAGAAAACATGACATCAAAGCAAGTAAGTTTTACTCTCAATCCCCAGAGGGAAAGTAGGGGCGGGGGGTAAGGAGGAGGGGAGATCTACCAAAGGACTTGTATGCATACATATAAGCCAAACCAATGGACACAGACAACAGGGGGATGAGAGCATGAGTGTGTGTGCGGGCGGGGTTGGGGGTTAATGGAGGGATGAGGACACATTTGTAATATCTTAACCAATAAAGAAATTAAAGATAAAAATTTATATAACTTTATTAATAAACAGTAACTAAAGGATATAATAACAACAGAGGCATTATATAAAAACTAGAGGCCCGGTGCACAAAAATTTGTGCACTCGGGCGGGAGAGGGGGTCCCCCTGCCCGGCCTGTGCCCTCTCGCAGTCTGGGACCCCTCGGCAGATAACGACCTGCTGGCTTAGGCCTGCTCCCAGGTGGCAGAGGGCATGCCCAATCCCTAGGTGCAGCCCCTGGTCGGGCTCAGAGCAGGGCCGATTGGGGAGTTGGGGCGCCGCCCCCTG
>NW_005370031.1:833898-834591 GCF_000412655.1 Myotis brandtii | reverse complement strand
GCATCAGCTGCCTGGCTGCCGGCCGCCATCTTGGCTGACAGTTAATTTGCATATCTCCCTGATTAGCCAATGGGAAGGGTAGCGGTCGTACGCCAATTACCATGTTTCTCTTTTATTAGTGTAGAAGAAGATAACAAAAACATGATATGAAAATAACAATGATGCAAACAATGACTGATAAGTGATTAAACTTATTCTAATATCTCCCTGTACACCACATTAAGAGTGAAAACACTTTCAGAGTGCTTGACTAATTTCCCTTTTGATGAAGTATTTAGAACTTTAACGTTACATGATCATTGAACTCGAGAGAAAGCAACACATAACTGACCATGTGCGCAAACGGGTTCAGTTAGAAATATGTCTATTCTGTCTAGAGTTTGTCTTTGTGATTTATTAATAGCCATTGCAAATGCTGGCATCACTGGAAACTGTCATCGAATTAATTTAAATGGGAGGCCAGTGTCTGATAGGGACAAATCAATTTTTGGAATCAGAACAACCTCTCCCTCTGCAGATCTTGTTAATATTTCAGCTTCAATAATGTTAGGTTGTAATCTTTCTATAATAAATCTAGTACCATTACAAAGACCCCATTTACTATTAAGATTTCTCAATAGCATGATGATTGCACCCACTTTCAATTTTAATTTATGACATGGCATTCCTGAAGGAGTAATACTATTAAGAAAT
>NW_005370031.1:812871-833198 GCF_000412655.1 Myotis brandtii | reverse complement strand
ACAAAGAATTGCATGTTTAGATATATTTTTAATATTATCTATAGATATACTATTTCCAAAGGTAGCTTCAATAATAGATCCATTACAAATCATTTCACAGGGGATTTCAATAATATCCATTCCTAAATGAAAACTGCTATCAAGTTTGCCATCTCCAAGTTTTACTAACTATTCACTATAAGCAGAATCCTCTGATCTCATATTTGTTGTAAGAGACAACTTTCTGAAACATCCCCAAACATTACAGTACTTTAAACTTGTTTGTACTATGGCCGATCGCATAGCATGTGGTACAATACTGAGACACTGTCGAAAATCCCCTCTAAGAAGAACTTTCCCACCAAATACAACATTCAAATTCATACTTTCTCTTAGTAATCTGTCTATGGCATTTATAGCATGACTGGATGCCATGGTGCATTCATCAATAATGAGAATTTGTGCCTTTTTAATAGTTTTAGCAACTTCACTGTTTCATTTAATGGAATCAGTAATTTATATTGGGAATGAAAGGTGCTTCCACCGAGAAGTAAATTTGCAGCAATTCTTGTAGACGCTGTGGGGAAAACAGTACCACCACAACCTCTAATATAATGTATTAAAACTTTATAAAGATATGCCTCCATGCTCCAAGGGCGGGTTCCTGCCTCAAACCTTGCCCTCACGAGAAATAGCTCGGGGAGGGAGCAGCCATTGCCAAGGCGACCCCTGCAGGACTGATTTCTTTCCAGTTGGTTGAGCCTCGGTCGTGATGGGGTTACACCCAGGGTTTTTATATAAATAGATTTTTCATTGCAGGTTCACCTTATTTAATAAGCAAAGGAGCATACAGGTTTCCCATTTTATTTTTGGTTAAGTTGGGTTAGATATTTCATATAATTTCAAATTTATTGGAATAAAATTGCTTATAGTTTGTCTGTTTTTAGATTCTATAATGACATTTCTCATGTAAATAATGTATTAATTTCTTGATGAATTTTTAAAATCATAATGAAATATCCTTCTTTGTAATTTTTCCCCTGGATGTTTAATGTGTTTGGCATTAATTTACCTATCCCAGTTTTCTTATGCTCAATTTACTTATTAATTTTAATATATGATACATTATTAATGTTACATTATTTCTCTATACTATTACTTTCAACCTTACATTATCTTTCAATTTAAATTGTCCCTCATATAAACAGTGTATACTTGGGACTTTTTTTGTGTGTCTGAAAAACTTTACCTTTTAACTGGAGTATTTAGACTTAAAAATAATACTTCTATTAATATAGATTGATATATAGTTGTCTATCTTGTCCTTTATTTTTTATTTTTCCATCTCTTTCTATTTCTCTTTTCTTTTTGTGCCTACTTTTGTGTTTATTAAATAATTTTTGTTATTCAATATAAATTCTTCTCTTGGGTTTTTATCTGTGGTGATTTAAAAACATGCCACATATTTTTGACACTCCCTTGTTTTAAGAGATGGAGTTTATGGCCCCTGGGCCAACCTTTTTTTAAAAATATATTTTTATTTATTTCAGAGAGGAAGGGAGAGGGAGAGATAGAAACATCAATGATATGAGAGAAAACAAACAAACATTGACTTGTTGCTTCTTGCACACCCTTGACAGGAATTGAACTTGGGACCTTTCAGTCTGCACACCAGTGTTCTACCCACTGTGCCAAACCAACCAGGGCTTCTAGGCTACCCTTAATGACTCTCTTATAATCAATAGAATGCAGCAGTTTGGTTGCTATGTAAATTCCCAGGCTGAAGATCCAATTAGCTGCCATTACCAACTGCTACCAATGGAGGACACCATCTTGGACTGCAGCCCAGACTCTTCCTGCATTCCTGCGATTCTGTGTCTACCACATGTTGGTAGCAATGTTATTTACAGTTAGTCAAGCATAAAATTGTCTCAGGTTTGTTTATGTGGCTGTGTCTTATTTAACTCTCAGTTTGGAAGCAGAATTTTGATGGATGTAGAATTCTGGGTTGACAGTTTTATATTTTCTTTCAGCATTGGAAAGATTCTTCTCCATTTTCTCTGGTTCTCCATGGATTCTGCTGAGAAGCCAGCCATCTTATAAATCATGTTTTTCTCGGATAGGTAATATATCTTTATTTTTCACATGTTTTCAGTTGGTATACAATTGTTTACTTCACTGATATTGTTATATTTCATATAAATGCCTAATATATAGTTAAATAATAAAATGCCTCAAATATTTCAATGCCAATATTGTGAGTCCAAATTATTCCATTTATCTAAATAAAAATATTACTTCTGTGATTGACAATAGCAAAAAAACATAGCAGAAGCAAAAGAGAATCTATAGGAAAATATTTAATTTTTATTTCTTATTGAATACATATCTACAAATTGTGTACAAAGTAAAATAATTTAAGTGCATTTCCAAGTAAAATATCAAAATTGTTTTTATAATTGCTCACTTGCTGTTGAGAAAAAAATAGAAGAAGAAATTAAAATCCTTTATAAAGAATAAAGTGACACTTGTATTACCTACAGCAAAATACTTGCTTTGGCAAATCATAGTCTATATCTGAAACTATTATGTAAGTATATTATGGAGTTGATTCAGTAACAGGCAATATATAAAACATAAGAGAAAGTAACATGAGTATATACATCTATATAGTTTTAATATATAAAATTTTTGTTATTCCAAATAATTATAAAATAATAAACTAATCAGTGGAATAGTAAAATACAACAATTTATACAGCATAAGCATAAATCTTCAACAATTATAATAAATATGCTTAATAATTGGTGCAAATTAAATAAATAACAAGATTCTCTTTATCTTGATACTAGATTATCAAGAAATTTTAAAATGGTACTGATCTTTTGGAAATTAATTTGGCATTTTTAGCAAATTCTTCTTTTACAAACTCTTTAAAAAACTAATTTGACTTTCAGGACTGTATCCAACACAGCTACACAAAATTAAGCATAAACTTCTGGTTATAAAATTGGCAGAAGAGCTATTTTAAATAAATTATATTGTGTTCATTCCATGGATATTATGTAACTATACAACCAATCAGGTAGATCTTATATAGTTATAGATGATATATCCATGATATATTGCTAACAAAAATAAAACAAATTAAAATGTCACTTGTGTGCACACATATATAAATAATCATTTATGTAAATGCATATTTATGTATATATTTGTTTCTGTACACACTTTAATGATATAAATGTTTACATAGTCAGATACTTTCATGTTTCAAAAATAAACTTCAAAGAGTGGGTTGCTGGATCACATGATTAGGGTATCTCTAAGTTATTTTATAATGTGACAAATATTTGCACCATGATTATACCACTTTACATCCTACCAGCATTGTGTCTCCTTCACTCTGCATTCTTGCTAGCACTTGTTATGTTCAGTATTTTTAACGGTAGTCCTCATGGTGTGCAGTGGTATCCCATTGTCTGAATTGCTTATGTGTAACCAAGTCTTAGTTCTTTTTGTCCCAGGTATCCCCAGTAAATGAAGAAAACAGATCAAAGGCCTAATGTTAATCCTTTTATACTTTTGCATGTATGGTTACTTTTAGTGCATGTTGGATTTTCTGTATGAACTTCTACAGAGGAAACTGTAGGCTCTGGGTGATATTTTTCTTCTTCCAGGGACCGTTTCTTTCACTATTCAGAGGCAGTTACCTGGGGGAAGTTCCTTTTCACCTTGAAACCAACTTTTAAAACTGGGTCTCCAGTCTTATTGGAGGCGTTTTCTATTTCTGGTTCACGTAGATATTTAGGGTATAGCCCCTCAGGGATGCCAAAATAACCCACAAGGTTTGTTTTGTTTCATTAGCCTTCTGTCTGGCTGGGTCCTGAGCTCAATTTGTGTCCCTTGAGATGCTGAGAGTGCTGCTCAGGTGCTTAGCTCCTCGGCCTCAAGTTTAGGCTTAGCATCTCCAGTGTTCAATAACCTCTTTTGAGTTGGCAAATACTTTGTAGGGAAACATGTTACCAAATTTGGATCTCACTACCAGAATCTCTCTTCTTGCTGAGATATCCTGTCCTTTCCATGCTTGCTTCCTTGAGTTTGCTACCTTGAAGAGATGTCTTTCATATATTTCCAGCTTTCCCAGTTTTTCTCAGCAGGATGTTTGTGCTATTTGACTGTTACAAAAAGCAGGTGTCTTCTCCAAGACTATTTTTTGAAACAAGTGTTATGTAGTAGGTGTTTTTATTCTCCCATTCCAATCAATTTCAGTTTTATATCAAAACTATAAACAAAATTTACTTTCTATTCTTGGTAATTGTATATTCATTTGCAGTTATTAAGAAATAATACGGATATTCTGGATACCCTGTACCCAGTTTCCCCTAATTTTAACATCTTGCAAAACTATAGTACAGTATCTCAACCAGGATATTAACATTTATACAAGTCAAGATACAAAACGTTTCAATCACCACAAGAATCCTTAGTGTTTCCCTTTTATAGGCAAGTCCTCCTTGCCCCTTGGCTTATCCCTGACTTCTAGCAACTCCTAATCTGTTCTTCATTTCTGTAACTTTTTTTATTCAATGAATATTTTACAAGTGGAATCATTCTTTTTTAAATATGAGGCCCACATCTGGGGATGTTCGCTGACCGAGAATTGAACTGTGACCTCCTGGTTCACAGGTCGACGCTCAACCACTGAGCCACACAGGCCAGGCAGTAAAGGTAATCATTACTTATTGAACTTTGGGTTGGCTTTTATCACTTAGAATTATTATTTGGAGTATCATCAAGGTTGTTGAATACAAATGTTTTTTTTTGTGTTTTTTTATTACTGAGGAGAATTCCATGGTATGGGTGTAACCAATCACATTTTTTCCTTTTTATTGAATTATTGGGGTGATACTGGTTAATAAAATTACATAGGTTTCAGGTGCACAATTCTACAACACATCATCTGTACACTGTATTGTGTGTTCACCACTCCAAGTCAAGTATCTATTCATCACCATTTATCACCCCTATACCTTCCTCCACCTCTTCTCATCCCCCCTCTCCCTGGCAATCACCACATGTTGTCCATATCTATGAGTTTTTCCTCCCTTTTTTCCTCTTTTGCTCAATCCCTCCACCCCACCCTTCATCCAGCCCCCTTTTCTCCAACAGCCGTCAGCCTGCTCTCTATGAGTCTTTCTCTACTTTTGCTTGTTAGTTCCTTTTGTTCATTAGATTCCACATATGAGTGAAACCAAATAGCACTTGTCTTTCTCTGGCTTATTTCACATAGCATAATGCTGTCACAAACTGTAAGATTTCCTTCTTTTTCATGGCCGAGTAATATTCCATTTGTGTAAATCACTTTTTTAAAAACACCTGGGTGTTTCCAGTTTTTGGCTTTTACAGAAAAAGCTGTGATAAACATTTCAGTACATGTTTTCTTATGAACGTGAGTCTTCATTTCTCTGGGATAAATATTCCAAAGTACAATTTCTGTGTCATATGCTATTTGCATGTTTGGTTTTTATAGAGACTGCCTAACTTTTTCAGAGTGGCTGTATTTGACATTACAACAAGCAATGTATGAGTTTGTCTGTATCATTGCCAGTATTTTATGGTATTTAGCCATTCTAAGTTGTTAAACAATTTTCATGTGATTATTTGCTGTAAGTATATACTTTTGGTGGAATTTCTCTTCATTTCTTTTGACCATTTTCTATTAGGTCTAAAAACTTTTTGTTATGAGAGTTTTGTATATGTTATAAATACTCATCCCTTTGTCAGTTTATGACTTATAAACAAATTCTCACAGTATGTAGCTTGCTGTTCCAATTGCGTAAGAGAGATAAAACTGTTAGTATAGCAAAAGTTTTCAAACTTGATAAAGTCTAACTTATTAATTTTCCTTTGTATAGATTGTACATTTGGTGTCAAATCTATTGACTCTTTGTTCAGTCCTAAGACCTGAATGTTCATATCCTATTTCTTTTATATAAGTTTTACAGATTTTTTTTTACAACTAGATCTGTGATACATTTGTGTTGATTTTTTTTTTTGTATGAGATGTGAAGTTTAGACTGAGGCTCAATATTTGGCCTATCGATAGCCAATTACTTTAGCACAGTTTGGGAAAAGACTATTATTTTTCAATTGAATAGCTTTTGAAGCTTTATAAAAAATAAATTGGCCATGTTGTATGGGACATTTCTAGGTTCCCTTTCTGTTTCATTGATCTATGTGTCTCTCTCTCTAGTAATACCACACGATCTTGAATATTGTAGCTATATAATACATCTTGAAATTGGTGGAGAGATTCCTCCATCTTTATTCTACTATTTCAAAATGTTGTTAGGTGTTGTAGATCCATTCTCTGTTCATTCAATTTTATAATGATCTTGTTAGTATCTATAAAATGTTCCAAATTTTCTTTAAGACACACATTTGATACATGCTGCACATTTTGAACAGGTTCATTGAGGTATAACCAAT
The DNA here is from genome assembly GCF_000412655.1 of Myotis brandtii. Lineage (NCBI taxonomy): Eukaryota > Metazoa > Chordata > Mammalia > Chiroptera > Vespertilionidae > Myotis > Myotis brandtii. The sequence continues at coordinate 826,727 of NW_005370031.1, read as the reverse complement.
TTAAAATAAATTTCACAACACTATCGTTAACAGCATTTTTTCAAAATATGTATTCGTGAAACCATCACTGCAATATAAATATTCATTCCTCCCCTACCAAGTTTCCTTATGAAACTCCCATTTCTTCTGTGTGATCCTTCACAAGCCCTTCCCCCTTCCCCATATCAGTGGTTCTCAACCTTCTGGCCCTTTAAATACAGTTCCTCATGTTGTGACCCAACCATAAAATTATTTTCGTTGCTACTTCATAACTGTAATATTGCTACTGTTATGAATTGTAATACAAATATCTGATATGCAGGATGGTCTTAGGCGACCCCTGTGAAAGGGTTGTTCGACTGCCAAAGGGGTCGAGACCCACAGGTTGAGAACCGCTGCCATATATGGACATTGTTATAGAAGTTTTTGTAGAGAGATATCATTTCACTTTTTTCTTATGAAAACTTCAAGGAACAGAATGTATGGATTATGTGATAGTTGTACATTTCAGTTATTTTAGAATATGCCAAAGTGTTATGTGGTGTGAATATACTGTTATACTCCCTACCATCATTATACGAGAGTCACATTTGCTCTATCTCATGCCATCATTTGCTTTGGTCAATATTTTTCATTGTTGCCCATCTAATAGGTATCTCACTGTTGCTCTAAATTGACTGGTTGTAATCAAGTCTTAGTTCTGTCTGTTCCAACATCCTCAGTGAATGAAGAAAATGAATTCCCACCCCCACCCCCGTGATGAAATAGGTGTTGTTTTCCTTCCCACTTACTTTTTTTATTTTATTTAAGAACCAATCACTTTATTTGAAGAAATAGTAAAACTTGAACATGAAAACTGAAGTGCCCGTTTTGCAAGGGCAATATGGCAATAAGCATGCTGGGCAGGGTGGCCAGGGGAAGTCACCCCATGGCTCTCAGGAAGGCAGTCCAGGCTCAGTTCTCCTCGCTGGCACCCAGGGTGAGCTTGTCAAAGAGGTCCTCTGCCAGGCTGGATGTCGGGGCTCCCAGCTTGCGCAGCTGGGTGACACTGGCTCCCAATCTGTAGATGAACTTCACCTCCTGGAGCAGGTAGTGGTCCCTTAGGAAATTGCACAGGTGGGCGTCCTTCCTGCCGGTGGCCAGCTGGTGCAGATGGAGCAGACTCTGGTTCACCATCCTCTCCACGTGCAAGGCGCTTTTCATGGCTTTCAGGCCGCTCTCCCACTGGTTGCGGTCAGGCCTCCTGATATCTCGCAGGCGGATCCGCCCCCCTCGCTGGTTCTGCAGCCTCATCCTGCTCCCACTCCTCCCTCGGCTGCCACAGGAAGAAGGTAGCCAAGTGCTGCAGGGCCTCGTCCTGGCGGTCGAAATAGAAGGCAATGGATGTGTACACGTAGGAGGCGTAGAGTTCCAAGTTGATCTGGTTGTTGATGGAGGCCTGCAGTTGGCATGGTAATTCTGGCGCACTTGGGAGATGGGGCCCAGCACCGCCACTGGAGGCGCAGGAAGCATGGGTGGAGGCATAGGTAACAGGTTTTCCAGGGGTGCCCCCCAAACCCCCCCTCCCCCGGCCAAGTAGATCAACAGAGCCTCTTGGCAAGGGCTGCGGGACGGGCTTCGGGGCGGGCGAGGGCGGTGGCTTCTCCAGGGACCGACCGGTCATTCCCACTGTGGTGGATGAGGGCAGCGGAAAGCTGAGTCAGCAGCAGTGGGTGGCGGTGGGGACCTCGAAATGTCCCTGAGGAACCCCCCCCCCCCAGGGTGGCCGGAGACAGGGGTTCTCAGGTGTGAGGCTGCAGGCAGCTGACAGCTGACTCTGAGGTGGGACCGTCCCACCTCACTTTTTTTCCCCTTGATTTCAAAATATTTTTTTTTATTTTATTGTTTAAGGTAGCACGTGATAAAAAAAAATAACCACACGCAAAAAGTTAGGAGTTGTGCTTCCCCCTACTCTTTGCGTGTGGTTATTTTGGATCATGTGCTGGATTTTCTATATGAAATACTAGAGGTCATTGAAGTTGCTGAGTGGTTTGATCTTTTCTTTAGTGAGCATTTGTTTTTGAGAGGCAATTAAGGTGGGGATAGTTCATCTCATCACACTCAGTGATTGAGTTTTTCTGGAAACCGGATCCCAGGTTTTGTGTTTTCTATTTTAGGTTCAGATGGCCATTAGGGCATAGCCACCTGGGGGGTGCCTAACGAACGCCTGGTTTGTTTTTCAGAGTCTCTCTCCCTTGGTGCACAGTTAGGTACAACTTGTGGCCCTGCGTTGGTTGAGACGCCTGGAATCCTGTTCAGTTGCTTAGCTACAGCTTCCTGTTTAGTATCTTGGATCCGGAGTCTCATTTTTGGAATCAGCAAAACACTTCAAGAGCAACGAAGTAGCAAATTCAGGTGTATTTCACCACTTAGGCTTCTCTTCTGAGATTCCACCTCTTTAAATGTTTGCTTCCTTGGGTCGTGATGCCTTCAAATAGTATCTTTACTATCTTCCAGCTTTCTTAATGTTTCTCAGCAGGATAGTTGGGCTAAATAGACTGCTGATATGCCATAAGTGGAAGTATTCGTCTCTGCAATCACTAGTTATTGAAATACTTTTGGATCTGTATTTTTTTATTTTATTGAAAATTAATACACTTTCTATGCCCACAAGACAAACTGTTTTTGTGAAGACACATGATCTTCCCAGGATTGCATTTTTTCTTATCATTCCACATAATGTATTTCAATTTAAATATTTCATTGATTCAATAAATTGTTCTTTAATTTCCAATGTGTGTCAGGTATAAGCCATGTGATGGTGGTATTAATGAGGTACAATCCAGTGGGAAACAAACACAGTAAATAATGAGTATATTATAAAAGATAAATTTAGGAAGAATTCGTTATACAGCCATGGTAATGAGATTACTACCTATATGCCATGTTTAATTGCTGCTCTAGGGATTGGCATATAAATCTTTATCTTATTCTGGTCTATTTAGAGTTATGATAGTACCACTCAATTTGAATGTATCCTCCCAACACTTTATTTCCTTAAATTCATTTCCTTTCCTTTGTTATATTTCTAATATGACAAATATATTTTTGTCATGTATTTTATATATACAATAATATTTACCATTTTGCTTCATAGAGATGTATTTCCAAATAGAAAAAAATGTCATATTTATTCACATATTTTCTCTCTGAAATATACCTCGCTTTTTTCATATAGCTTTTCCTTTCCATGAGATGTCTTTTCCCTTCAGCTTAAAGACTTTGCTTTAGTATTACCTGCATTATAGTTTGTCTAGCAACACGTGATCTTAGATTTGATTGTGTTTTATTTCATTCTCAGTTTGGAAGGATAATTTTGATGAACATAGAATTCTGAGTTGACAGCTATATTTTTTGCTTTCAGCATTGGAAAGATGCTGCCCCATTTTCTCCGTGTCTCCATGGATAAATACTCCTGAGAATGCAGGCATTTATATCATCATTCCCAGGTAGGCAATTCATCTTTATTTCTCTGGCATTTTTAATGTTGTTGTTGTTTAATTTGTTGGCTCTTAGCAGTTTAAGTATGATGTACCCCCATGAATGTCTGTTTTAATCTAATCTGCTTTGGTTCTATTGATCTTGTGTCTTTAATTTGACATATTTCTAAAATTTGGGAATTCTTTATTTCAGTTTTCACATTTTCATATTTAGTATATAGAAATGCGATTGTTTTTGTGTTTGATCATGTATCCTACAACCTTACTGAAATCATTTATTACTTTTAGAAGGATTTTTAGTAGATTGCTTGTAATTTTTGACAGACAATAGTATCTTCTGCAAATTGGGATAATTTTAATTCTTCTTTACAATATGTGTGTATATTATTTATTTTTTGACATATTGGCAAGACTTTCTAGTATAAATTTAATAGGAGTGGTGGGATCAGACTAGCTTGCCTTGTTCCTGACATTAGAGTGAAAACATTCAGTCTTTCTCCATTAAATATGATGTTAAGAGGTGGAAGAGGGTATAGGGGGGATAAATGGTGATGGATGGAGACTTGACTTGGGGTGGTAAACACATAATGCAGTGTACAGATGATGTGTTGTAGAATTGTGCACCTGAAATCTATGTAATTTTGTTAACTAATGTCACCCTAATAAATACAAGAAAAAGATGCTCTTTACCAAATTGTGGTAAATAGACTCTGTGGATAACTTGATGTGATTTTTTTTAAATCATGAATGATTGTTGGGTTTTTTCCAAATGTCTTTTCCATATCAGTTGCTATGATCATATTTTTTTCCTCTTTATTCTGGTTATATTGTGGTTTGTACTGATTGATTTTTTAAAAAATATATTTTATTGATTTTTTACAGAGAGGAAAGGAGAGGGATAGAGAGCTAGAAACATCGATGAGAGAGAGAAACATCAATCAGCTGCCTCCTGCACACTCCCTATTGGGGATGTGCCACAACCAAGGTACATGCCCTTGACCGGAATGGAACCTGGGACCCTTGAGTCCGCAGGCCGACGCTCTATCCACTGAGCTAAACCGGCTAGAGCTACTGATTGATTTTTAAATATTGAACCAGCTTTACATACCTGGAATGAATCCCATTTTGTCATGCTGTATAATTAATTTTAGGCATCACTGCAAAAAATTTGCTATTCAGGATTTTTGCATCTATGTTCATGTGAGAGATTGCTCTGTAGCTTTCTTTTTTAAAAATATATTTTTATTTATTTCAGTGAGCAAGGAGAGAGAGAGAGGGAGAGAAAGAGAGAGAGAGAGATCAATGATGGGAGAGAATCATTGATCTGCTGCAGTGGGGGTGAGTCTGCAACCCAGGCATGTACCCTAATCATAACTTCCTGGTTCATAGGTCAATGCTCAACTACTGAGCCATGCAAGTTGGGCTGTAGTTTTCTCTTATTGAACTGTCTTTGGTTTTGATATCAGGATACTACTGGTCTTATAACATGAGTTGAGAAACATTCCTTTCTTTTCTATTTTGTGAAAAATTTGTAAAATTGGTGTTAATTTTTTGGTAGATTACCAATGAAACCATCTGGACCTGGATATTTTTTAAAATTTTTAAAAATTGATTTCAGAGAGAGGAAAGGAGAAGGAGTAAGAGATAGAAACATCAATGATGAGTGACAGTCATTGATCAACTGCCTCCTTCACTCCCCCTAATGGTGATCGATCCCACAACTCCGGCTTGTGACTTTCTGGTTCATGGGTTGATGCTCAACCACTGAGCCACAACAGCTGGGCTGGACCTGGAATTTTTTTTAACATCTTTTAAAATTACGAATTCAATTTCTTCAATAGTTTTAAAACTATTCAGATGATCTGTTTCAACTTGATTGTTTTGGTGTTTGTGGTTTTCGAGGAATTGATCCATTTCTTCGAAATTGTCAAATCTGTGTAAAGGTTGCTGTATCATTCCTTTATAGTGATAGCCTCTTTTTCTTTTTTTTTAAAGATATTTTTATTGATTTCAGAGAGGAAGGGAAAGGGAGAGAGATATATAGAAACATCAATGATGGGAGAGAATCATTGGTTGGCCGCCTCCTGCATGCCCCCTACTTGGGGTCGAACCCTCAACCCGGGCATGTGCTCTTGACCAAAATCAAACCCGGGACCCTTCAGTCCGAAGGCTGACACTCTATCCACTGAGCCAAACCTTCATTTCTGATATTAGTAATTTGCATCGTCTATTTTTTTTGTCTTTGTCAGTGTTGCTATATGGGTTTACCCATTTTTATTAATTTTTTTCAAAGACACAACTTTTTCTTTTTTAAATGTTTTCTTTTTTTATTTTCAATTTCATTGTTTCCTGCTTTTCTTTTATCATTCCCCTCTCACTTTAGAATGATTTTGCTCTTCTATTTTCTTGTTTTTAGCAGTGCAACTTACATATTGACTTGAGACATTTCTCTTTTTCAATGTAAGCACTCCTTACTAAAAATTTCCCTCTCAGCACTAGTGTACCTCTGTCTCACATATTCTGATGTGTTGTATTTTCATTTCATTTATTTCCATATAATTTTCAAAATTTACATTCAGGCTTCCTCTTTGACTACAGAGTATTTAAACATATATTTATTAATTACTGAGTGTTTAGAGATTTTTCTATTGTTTTCATGTTACTGATTGATAGGTAGATTTCATTATGGTCAAATAACATATTTTGTATGACTTCCAGCTATTTTTCTTTTACTGATTTCTTGTTTAATTTCTCTGTGGTCTGAGAATAGAAACTTGTGATTTTTATTCTTTTAAATGTGTTAATGTGTGTTTTGTAGCTCAGAATGTTCTATGTAAGTTTGAGAAGATGTGTATTTTGATGTTGTTGGAAATAGTTTATAAGTGTCAGTTATATTCAGTTGATCAATGATGCTGTTGGGTTCAACTATGTCCTTACTGATTTTCTGCCTCCTGGATCTGTCCATATTTGATAGAGGTGTGTTAAAGTCTCCAACTATAATAGTGGATTCATCTATTTCTCTTGCAGTTATATCAGCCTTATCCTCACATATTTTGATACTGTGTTAGGTGTATACACATTAAGGATCAATATGTGTTATTGGATGATTGACCCTTTTATCATATAATGCCCCTGTTTATCCCTGATAAATTTTCTTGATCTGAAGTTTCCTGTCTGTGAAATTAATATAGCTAATGCCACTTTCTTTTAATTGGTGTTAGCATGATATAACTTTCTTCATTCCTTTACTTTTAATCCATATGTTCTGTATATTTTAAGTAGGTTTCTTGTAGACAACATATGCCAGGGGCTTATAAAAGACACTGTCTTTTAATTGGTAAAATTAGAGTGTTGATGTTAAAAGTGATGATTGATATATTTGGATTAATAGCTGCCATATTTATACTGTTTTCTATTTGCTGCCCTTGAAATTTATTTCTATTTTTAACTTCTAGATATTTTCTGCCTTTCTTTATTTTATTTTTTATTTACTTATAGTTTTATTAAGGTATAATTGACAAATAAAAATTATATATATTTAAGGTGTACAAGACTTTTTGATATATGCATACATTGTGAAATGATTTTCTTTATGGTGAGATACTTAAGATTCACACTGTTTTAAAATGTATTTGCAATATTATTGAAATGATTTTTAAAAAATATTTATTTATTAAATTTATTGGGGTGATGTTGGTCAACATGAACATATAGGTTTCAGGTGTGGGTTTCTATGTTACAAGATCTGTATATTGCACCATGTGCCTACCACCCAAAGTAAAATTTTCTCTTATCACCAAACCCTTCTCCCTGCCCCCCAACCCCTTCCCTTTGACAATCACCACACTGCTATTTGTGTTCAAGAGTTTCAGTTTTATACCCCACTGAGTGAACTCATATAGTTCTTAGCTTTTTCTGACTGACATTTCATTTAGCATAATATTCTCAAGATCCATGCATGTTGCTGCAAATGGCAGTATTTCATCCTTTCTTATGGCTGAGTAGTACTCCATTGTGTATATGTACCACATCTTTATCCAGTCCTCTATTGCAGGACACTTTGGTTATTTCCATGTCATGGCCATCTTGAATAATGCTGCAGTGAACATAGGGGTGCATATACCTTTGTGAATACATGTTTTAATGTTGTTGTTTTTGTTTTGTTTTGTTTTGTTTTTGGTATATACCAAGGAGAGGGATTGCTGGGTCATATGGTAGCTCTGTTCTTAATTTTTTCAGGAATCACCACACCATTTTCCATAGTAGTTATACCAGTCTACATTCCAACCAGTAGTGAATGAGGATCCCCTATTCTCCACAACCTCTTCAACACTTGTTATTACTTGTCTTGTTGATGATGGCCACTCTAACAGGTGTGAGGTGGTTTTTATTTTCATTTCCCTAATTGCCAGTGAGGTTGAACATCTTTGCATATATATATTGACTGTTCGCATGTATTGGGAGACATGTATTTTCAGGTCTCTGCCCACTTTTTGATTGGGTTGTTTGTTTGCTTGGTGTTGAGTTTTATGAGTTCTTTATATGTTTTGGAAATTAAAACTTTGTCAGAGCCACTGTTTGCAAATATCTCGCATCTGGTTGGCTGCTTCTTTGTTTTGTTGTCAGTTTCTTTTGCTGTGCAGAAGCTTTTTGGTTTGATATAGTCCCATTCATTTATTTTTGCCTTTACTTCCCTTGTCTTTGGGGTCAATTTCATAAAATGTTCTCTACAAACAAGGTACATAAGTTTGGTACCTATGTTTTCTTCTGTGTAACTTATTGTTTCAGGTTTTATATTTAGGGCTTTGATCCATTTTGAATTGTTTGTACATGGGGACACACTGTAATCCAGTTTCATTCTTTTGCATGTGGCTTTCCGGTTTTCCCAGCACCATTTATTGAAGAGACTATCTTTAATCCATTGTGTGTTTCTGGTTCCTTTCTCAAAAATTATCTGCCCATATACATGTGCATCTGGGCTCTCTGTTCTGTTCCACTGATCTGTGTTTCTGTTTCTCTGCCGAAACCATGCTGTTTTGATTATCGTAGCTCTGTGGTATAATTTGAAGTCAGGTAGTGTGATACCTCCAGATTCTTTCCTTTGTTCTCAGGGTTGCTTTGGTTATTTGGGGTCTTTTGTGGTTCCATACAAATCTGATAATTTCTTGTTTTATTTCTTTAAAAACCGACATTAGGATTTTGAAGGGTATCACGTTAAATCTGCTTTGGGTAATACATCCATTTTAACTATGTTGATTTTTCCAATCCACGAATGCAGGATCAGTTTCACATGTGGGTTGCACAAGGATATGCCCAGGACTGACCCAACAGGGGAAGGTTGGGGGACATGCACGTTATTTGTTGGTGTCTGCCTATTTGCTAAAAGTGTTTCTGTCACTCTGGCTTTCCCTTTCTGTGTGTTCTGGCTGAAAAATTGGCTTTTCTTTGGGCTTCTCGGGGTATGTATCTGTTTGGTGTTCCAAATTAGAGATTAATCCACCACCCACTAAGAATACATAGAATACTTAAAAAAGAGAGAGAGAGAAACAAAAAGAAAAAAAAATAGAGAACCCAATGTCACATAATTTCTCAAGACCTGAGATTCCCTAGCCAGTCTGTCCACTTCATGCTACCTTTCAGAGTACTCTTATGATCGTCTGTTACATCTGTTATAATTTGTCCAGGGTTTTTAGTTTTACTTATCAGGGAGGAACAGGGTGAACTGAGTCTATACTCTATACCATCCTAACTGTAACCAGGAGCCCAATATATACCCTTTGAGTCATGTTTTTCAATTAGCATAATATTTTTAAGTTTCATTCATATTGTTGTATGTATCCAAGATCTTGCTGTTATGAAAAAAATTATTTTAGAGTTTTACCTTCAGGTTCAAAAATTAATTATTTAAACCTTCATGGGATAAGATCACTCTCTTATTATTATATTTTTGTTCCTTACTCTTTGCTGATACTTTGGGAGTAGATATTTTTTTATATTGACTTAAAATATAAAAATATTTGCCTTTTTAATACATTTCATCCAACATTTCTATGTGCTTGTAATTGCTAGTGTTGGAAGTACATGGGGGTCAAAGATGGTAAGCTGCATCAATTCCTTTTATAATAAAAATATACATAAATTAGCAATTTAAAAAATTAAATGTTTTTTTATTGACTTCAGAGAGAGGAAGGAGAGGGAGAGAGATATTAATATCAATGAGAAAGAAACATTGATCAGCTGCCTCCTATATGCCCTCTAGTGTGGATCGAGCCTGCAGCATGGCCATGTGTCCCAATCAGGAATGGAACCAGCAACTTTCTGGTGCATGGGATGATGCTCAACCAACTGAGCCACACTGGCTGAGCAACAACTATTTTTTTATAAAGAAATGTATAATATGGGAAGTGTGTCACTTACTTTATTTCATTTAATCTATACCATAATGATGTGAGGTAAATTAGGGTAGATTTTTTTGTTGCTAATTTTATGGGAAGTAGACATCAAATATACCTAGGTAATTTTGATTAGACATTTTATTAGAATGTAAAAAAAGGCAGAACATAACCTAGGTCTTATGCTCCTTTCTTCATATTCTTTTTGCTTCAATTTACTGCTAAATAAAATACAGCTTTGTCAAATGAAGCTTTGAACACCATGCATAAAAGTAGACGTAAAATTTTAATATAAAAAGAACAAAAGAAGTTTAATTTAGCTAGAATACAATAGCTAGTTGAAATCTCTATTAAAATACTGTTGAAGATGTATATTATTACATTTTACTTTATAATTTCACTAATTAAAATTTCTCTAACTGCACTATACAATCAGCTCTGTATTAAAGCTATTTTTACAAGGATGCAAATTCCTCTTAGAGTAGCTTTAGCCTTGATTTTTCGTGGCCTTTTGCTATATAAATGTCCTTGTAACGAGAATTAGTAAAATAGGGCAGTTAGTGCCTTGTTTTCAAGTAGAAATATGAGAGACCCAGAGAGAATGATCACCCAACAATTATCAAGTGGGTCTGGAAAATGTAGTTTCCAGAGTTCCAACTCCTGCAGTACACACTATAGTATGGAATGTCAATGAAACAACTAAAAGACACCAGACGTGATCTGTCACAGTTAGAAGGATGAAGACAATTTGTGAATGCTAAACTTGGTTCAGTAGCTTAGATAAAATATAATGGTAAAAAATAGTTTTGTATACGAACATACATTGTTGTAAACTAATAGTTGAGCCATTTAAATTCATTAGTTAATTTATTTTTCTTTAGGTTTATTTATTTGCTTATATCTTCTTTCTAAATTTATCAGGGCAACCTTGGTTAATAACATTATATGAATTCCAGGTGTACAACTTTATAATACTGAGCTATTTTGCAGAAAGATGATTCTTATTAATATACTCACACCCAGATGCTTGCATTTGGATATTCCAATGATATTAGTGGAGTTGGCGTATACTCGACACCCACATTTAGAAGAACTCAGTTTTTCAAGCCAAATAGTTTTGCTATTTTCCAATTGTTTATTCATAAAGGTGATATCATACATGTGTATTTTCAAAAGCAACATCTTCGGTGTGGTTTGGATACATGTGAGTCTGTATATTTTTTACATGCCTATATTTTGCATGTTAAATTAAACAATATATTTAAAGTGCTTAGTACAGTGCTTTTGCTTCTAGATTATTCTTATGATAGTACCTTCCAATCTTATAAGACTAGTAATTCATCTACTTAGTTCAGTTTAGTTCTTCCTAACTACCTTAGGTTTTGGACAAGAAATCCTCAAGTAATTATGTTTTCAGAATGATATCCTATGATTCCATGATCACTGATCAACAAAATGCTTCTTAATACAGGCCATCTCCAAGAGGTGGGTTTGAGGGTGTGGGAAAAGTGCATGCGTTAGAGTTCTAGGGAACTATCTGATACATAACTCTCAGAGGGAGAAAGAAAAGGAAGGAGGAGGAGGAAGAGAATGACATGGTAAGATGTAGCCTATAATCACATTACGGACAGTAGTTGTCTCTAAGCAGCAACAATGCCTAAAGCCCTAGGATACATACTGCCCAAATCCTATATTCTAGAAAGTTTTCATTACTTTCCTACCATCTTCTTATGCACCAGTGGCTATTGCATGTCATAACCTATTTCTAAAAAGTTATGTCAGCAATTCTCAATTTTATATTAACATCCTGAACAGGTGGTTTTTCAAAATAGTTTCTCATTGGCAACCAAAATTTTATGATATATATAAAATTTACAAAAGTATGATATGATCACACAAGTTTAAAATTTTTCTCATCACACACCCGCACCCATGTTAAGTCATGCTCCTGCCAAATACACACAACCAGAATATGAAGAGAGGACAAAATTGAATTTTAAAAGTGCTCTATTAGAAAGTATTAGTTTTCCCCAGGTTTGCTCCCCCTCATTTTCCATATAGTACCAAATCAACACTTCGTACAACCATTAAAATAATTTTGCTAAATAAAAATTATCATTTTGTGAAACGATTTTAAGTGCTATATTTTGTATATTCTGATACAATAGTTGTTATAAATATGCATTATGAACAAATAAGTACTCTAAACATTTTAATTGCCTAAAATATAGTTTACTGTTTTTACCTATATGCTCTGATTTTTTTTCTTCCTTGCTGCTATTATTCATGATCACGCTGCTATGTACCTTTCCCTTCCCATTGAAAATGTGTAAATCCAGGTAAAAATAATTTCATTTATTAAGCTTTTCCTAATCACTTCTACAAGAATATGGCACTGTTTTTATAGTAATTTTTTCTTGCTACTGATTTTCTGATTGGCTGTCCCCCACTAGGCTGTGATTTGCCTGCTGGTAGGAACAATTTCTCTTCTATATCAGAACCTAACATAGTGCTACACATAGAGTAAATGTTCGATGAATGTTTTCTCAGTTGACTCAGATTAAAATTTCAATATTAATGCAATTCAAAAGTGCTAACATGCATATGCAGACATTATACATGATTAGAAAAAACAAAGCCCTCTATTTCATCTTCCCCAGTTCTTTATATGCAGCTTATGTCTGAATGGGAATATTTTTCTAGCCTTCTAAAGCCCAAATGAGTTTTTAATTATACATGATAGCAGACTATATTATGTGAACAGATTTTCATTTCACGGATACTGTTCTTCCTTATTTTAATGGGATATTTTTGAGAAAATTTTTTCCCTTTACTTATGACTAAAATGTTATTTTAAAGTCATATTAGCTCTACCTCAAATTTGGGTGTGTGAAAGAGGTTTATGAGTTGCCTTTGAGGTGGTGCAAATTAGATGTATAATTTTAGAATACTCAAACTAATGATTTCAAAGTACTCTAAACCTGACACTAATATATCATTATCCTAAGTTTTAAATTTTACATGAAATTAGATTTTGTGAAATGAATGAAGGTAAGACAATTTGATGTTCTACTAATAGCCGTACAATAATGTTTCTCTTCCTTATAGCAGTCATTATGTTTGGAATGTAACTTTCATTTGAGTTGTACTTTCATATAGAGTTTTAAATGAAGTATACAAAACATTGCTGAAACCGGTTTGGCTCAGTGGATAGAGCGTCGGCCTGCGGACTGAAAGGTCCCAGGTTCGATTCCGGTCAAGGGCATGTACCTGGGTTGCAGGCACATCCCCAGTGGGAGATGTGCAGGAGGCAGCTGATCAATGTTTCTCTCCCATTGATGTTTCTAACTATCTATCTCTCTCCCTTCCTCTCTGTAAAAAATCAATAAAATATATTTAAAAAAAACATTGAGAAATTTGTTTGCGAATATTATATTAGATGTTCTATGAACACCAGCTTTGATGCCTACAACTATTCTATAAAATAGACACCATTTTTCAGATGAGGAAACTGATGTCAGAAAGAATAAATAACTGGTTAACTTTATCATAGAATGTCTTGACTCTAAGTCATCTTAACATTTCCACTTCCTTTACAGATTTTTCATTTTAAAGATAGTTTAAATGGCCTCTGCTTTCCCAATAAATAATAGTTAATTTAATAAATAAGGATGCTTAACATTCCATTTGTTATGGTTAATAGCACTATAGCAGTTATTAAAAGTCAGAACCTACTAAAGTACAAACTGAAGCAAGAAAATGTAGTATATTAGATGCTTCTCTACAAGGCTGGAAAGAGTATAGCTGAAAATATCACCATGATCTCGTGAGCTAAATTCTGAAAACAATGGAACTAGTTTTTAAAATATTTTTATTGAATTTATTGGGGTTACATTGGTAAATAAAATTATATAGGTTTTAAGAGTACAATTCTATAATGTATCATCTGTATATTGCAGTGGTTCTCAACCTTCTGGCCCTTTAAATACAGTTCCTCATGTTGTGA
>NW_005370031.1:806650-812829 GCF_000412655.1 Myotis brandtii | reverse complement strand
GTTGCTACTGTTATGAGTCGTCATGTAAATATCTGATAGGCAGGATGGTCTTAGGCGACCCCTGTGAAAGGGTCGTTCGACCGCCAAAGGGGTCGCGACCCACAGGTTGAGAACCACTGGTATACTGTATTATGTACATACCACCCAGAGCCTAGTCTCCTCCTATCACCATTTATCCCCCATTTACCCTCTTCTACTTGCCCCCACCCCTCTTTGCCTCTGGTAATCACCACACTGTCTATGAGTTTGTGTGGGGTTTTTTGCTTAATCCCTTCACCTAATTCACCCAGCCTCCCAACTCCCCTTCCCTTTGACAGATGTCAGTCTGTTCTCTGTATCTATGAGTCTGTTTCTATTGTGTTTGTTTATTTTGTTCATTAGAGTCCACATGTAAATGAAATCATATGGTATTTGTATTTCTGTGAGTCACTTATTTCACTTAGCATAATACTCTCTAGGTCCATCTATGCTTTCACAAGGGGTAAGATTTTCTTCTCTTTTATGGCTCAGTGGTATTCCATTGTGTAAATGTACCACACTTTTTATACACTCATCTACTGATGGACACTTGGGCTGTTTCCAAATCTTGGCTATTGTAAATAGTGCTGCAATGAACATAGGGTTGCATATATTGGAATCAGTTTAAGCAGAGAGAGGCAATGACGGTTGAGAGCAGAGATTATAGAGCCAGACAACCTGGGTAAAAAAAAATCTGCTCTTAAAAATTAATCCTTGTTTTAACTCTTACTAGCTTGGCAAGTTACTTAACCATTCTCTGTTCCCATTTTTTGTGAGAACTAAATGAAGATATGTAATATATATAATTTAGAACTATAATATATATAATTTAGAACTGTACCTGGCACATCTTGAGTCTGATAAACAAGCTGCTGGTTATCCTTTCCCTTTCTTCTTTTATTTTTTGACAAGCTTAAGTAGCTCACCCTTTGTTATTATCCGCACCATTATGGGTTTTTATAGCACTTTGTACTACTCCTTGCCAGTAATTTTCAGAACAGTAGTCAGTGGATTTTGCAGTGAGAGTTAGCTAAGGTTCCCATAACTGGTACAAATAGAAAGTCCTATATAATAAAAGGGTAATATGCAAATTGACCCTAAAAGCAGAAAGACCAGAACGACCACTGGACCAGTCACTGTGAGGCGCACTGACCACCTCTTGGTCCCTTTCCCTGGCCAGCAGGCTCCAATCTCCTGATGATCACCCACTTCGGGGGTGGGGCTGGTGAGTGGGCAGGAATAGCCAACCTCTTGGTCCCTTCCCCCCGCCGTCAGGCACTGATCACCCGATGGCGAAAGGGTAACTAGGGTGGGTGGCAGTGGGGGGTGGGGCTGGCTGCAGGCAGCTGGGGAAGGTAGTCCTGATCCCAGGCCAGGCCTAGGGACCATACCTGTGCATGAATTTCAAGCGCCGGGCCTCTAGTAATAATATAGTTAACAGTCTTTGGTGTCAACATTTGCCCACTATTTTCTCCACCTGTATAATTTTCCCTGGGGTATATTTTCCAATCTCCACTATTCACCACCATCTATATGCAGATCACATTCAAATCCCTTTATCCAGCAACAAGCTATCCCCACAGCTTCAACTGAAATATCCAAATGTCTAATGGCCATATCCATCCAGATACACAAAACCCACTAAAACATGCTCTTCTTATTGCAATCTCACTTATGGGATAATATCCAAACTTCTTAGCATAACATACAAGACATGTTATGTTCTAGTTCTTGTCTCTCCCACCCCTCCCTTCCTCATACTGAATTGCTGTGGTGCTCTGGCATAAAAAATGCTGATTTCTGCTCATATTATCCTAGAATGAACTTCTAATTTCAGAACCAACTGAGCTATTTTATTTTTCTGAAACCTTCAAACCTTAATTGGACATTATTAGTATGCACTTCCGTTTCCTCTGAACCTACATATACAAAAAGGTTAAACTTAACAAGGCATCAAGGTGGATCTATTAGATCCATCTTTTTTCTTATGGTGATGAAAGAAGATATAATAAGGAAAAATCCCATGGTTTTTGAGGCACAATGGTACTGCTAATTCATTATTATTGCTCAACTAATGGGATGGACCATTAGCTTAACCATTCTCACTCAGCTAGTAAGTATATGGAAAGCTAAGAAATTGTGAATGATGGAAGTTACTTGCTATAATGCAAGAATTAAGGAAACCACCCACTCGCCCAACACATATGTGTACACCGTTGTTTTTAGTGGTAATGAAATGTCCTAAATACAAATGCAAACAGAAAAACTTCCAGGCTTTCACAAAACCCAGTTTATCATCAACTGTCAAGAATACTGGTGATCATCGAGGCACTTCCATATACCCTTAAAGTTGAATTTAGCCATGTGATTTGCTTTAGCCAATTAAAAACCAGGGGAAGATATGTATCTGTGAGTGGAATCTTTATAAGACACTTCTTTATGTCCCATAATCTCTCATTTTGAGAGATCAGAGAGACATTTCAGTTTGGAGTTTTCACTAGCCTGTGTCCCCAAATGACTGTGATGTGCAGATCCCCTGCTAAACGGCATTGACTCAGGCATAAGTTATACATGAACTCTTGTGGTAAGCCTCTGAGATTCTAACTTGTCCTTCCTGATTTAATGTAAATACTATCTGTGGATATAATATGACATCACATATTGTTCATCTCATGAACTCTTTTTGATAGTGTTTAAAAAATAATACTTCTATAACAGTTTAGTTTACTTTGGGGGTTTATCTATCAGTGGTATTGACATGATTTTACAAATCAGTTTACATTTTTTATGAGTCTCCCTGATTTTGTGTACATTTATCAACTCCTACATGAATATCTCAAAACAGGGCATTTATATTGTCATTCGAATAGAAGAAATTTCATGCGAGATAAGAAAGATATTTGAAGATCTGTTTCCAATCTTTTCTTGACTCCTTAAATTAACAAAAATTGTTAGTATGATTAAAATTATCTATCCTTCCTTATTTTGTTCTTGAATTTGTGTGAATGTAGTGCATGGAGTAGTATAAAGGAGAAAAATATTCAAAACAGATGAAAGAAAATGAATAATTATGTAGATATGATACATTTTTAAGATATTAGATTGATATTACTTTTTATATATAACCAATTCATCATGGTCTCTAAGATTTCTTTTTTATGAAATAGCACTATTTGCAACAACATAGATGGACCTTGAGAACATTATGCTAACTGAAATAAGTCAGTCAGAAAAAAGCTAAGAACCATATGATTTCACTCATATATGGGATATAAAACCTGAAACTCATGAATAGAGCAGTGTGGTAGTTGCCATAGGGAAGGGGTGGAGGGAGAAGGAGATCTTAATATATAGTGACAGGAGATTTGACTTTGGGTGATGGACACACAGTGCAATATACAGATCTTGTAACATAGAATCCCACACCTGAAACCTATATGTTCATGTTGACCAATGTCACCCCAATAAATTAAATACAAATAATTAAAAATCCTTTTTTAATCTTGCTTAGAAAGAAATAGCTCAATTATATATTCTAAAAAGCAATCTACAGCATTTCAAATATGTGGGATTCTTTCTAATCTTTAATTTCTAAGAAAGAATTAGCATGTAAATAGGTAATTAAGAAAAAGCATAAAGGGCTATGATAAAAATGAACATATTTAGAATAAGAATAAAAGTTTATTTTTCCATTTTTTGCAGCACAGAGAAGTAACTAGGTTACAGTGTTTATATATCAGAGGGATAAATCCTAAGGTTGTGAATCTTGTAAGTTGTGTTTCCTTCTAATTTAAAATGTCCCTTTAAAACATAGTGAAATAATTAAGTGATGCCTTCAAAATCTTGGTGAGACTGAATGTATATTTGACCTATAACAAATGTCATTACATTGAGAGGCAGATGCATGGGGTCATTCACTTACTGTAGTACTTGCTTCCACACATCAATTTTACAGAACTTGTAATTCAAATCTGTCACTCAGCCCAGCTGTTTTGGCTCAGTGGTTGAGCATCGACCTATGAACCAGGAGGTCACAGTTCGATTCCCAGCCAGGGCACATGCCCGCGTTGCGGGCTCAATCCCCAATGGGAGGCATGCAGGAAGCAGCCAATCAATGATTCTCTCTCATCATTGATGTTTCTATTTCCCTCTTCCTTCCTTTCTGAAATCAATAAAAATGTATTTTTAAAAAATCTGTAATTCAGCTGTATTTAAATTTACTATGCAATGGATATTCAGATAGCCAAAATCATGACTATTAAATCTATTAAATGCTTGTTTATGACCCAAGATAATAGTGTAATATTTATGGGTTATATAAGGAAACAGAGATTGGTGTAATTATAGAATTGATGGGGATTATGGGGGATGCCTTAAGCAATGCTTGAAAGAAGTTTGGGACCAACTTATAATGGATGTTGAATGTCATGGTGGTCTCACTGGTTAACAGGGAGATCAATTAGTTTTAGTTTATATTATTTTGTTTGTCTATTCTTTGTTTGATTTTCACTACAGAAGTGGTATAATGTTCTAGCTCAGTGTGAAAATGAATTACTAGGATGTGGAGAAATGGGAAGCAAATATTAAGCTAAGTCCAAAGCTAAACTAAACTATGGGGGAAATCAGAACAGGGGTCACTTCTTAGGTACTGACTTCAGAAGGGCATTCAGGAATTCTCTGAGATGATGGAAAAGTTTCATATATTTTTTTCAATATGTTTTTATTGATTTCAGAGAAAGGAAGGGAGAGAGAAAGGGTGAGAGATTAAACACTGATGAGAAAGAAACATCGATCAGCTGTCTCCTGCACACCCACTACTGGGGATTGAGCATGCAACCTGGGCATGTGCCCTGACTTGGAATCAAACCTCGACCTCCTGGTGCATGGGTTGATGCTCAACCATTGAGCCACACCGGCCAGGTGGATATGTTTCATATCTTGATAGGGATTTGCATCTATTTCATATCTTCAGGGGTTACACAGTATATTTTGTCAAAGCTCATGACACAGTACACTTAAGATTTGTTGATTTCCCTGAGTGTGAATTTTGCCTCTAAGAATATAAGGTCTGAAAATAAATATTGAACTCTAGATAAAGATATGCATGTTTATAAAATGCATCAGAAAGATGGATTTATGGATGGATGGATGGATGGATGGATGGATACAGGGATGAAAAGATATATGAAATAAAGCAAACATAAAGATGGTAGCAATTACAGGTAGTTATCTGGCTATTTAATATGCAAGTATTTCAGATGTTTGATATGTTTGAAAATTTTCATACTCAAATTTTGAGAAAAAATAAGACAGATCACAGTGTGCAAAATACTTTGCAAGTGTTAAGAAGACCCACACTCTGCCCTGAAAATCATTTAAAAATTAGTTAATGGAGACACAAATCTAAAAAAGGTCCTACTATTTTAATAAAAAACAGGTTCCATTACAGTCTTGGAGATTTCTGTGTGGTTAATATATCTTTTTTGAAAAAAAAACATAACAAGCAATATATACATTTATGTATAATATATATTTAATACACAAAGTAAAACTATTTTCTAGTTGAGCTAGACTAAATATTAATTTACTCACATTCTTGATAGGGTTGGGTTGGGGGATAGAACATAGTGGCTTCTAGAAGAACAAAATTATTCTAATGAAAAAATTAAAAAGTGCAGGTCTTATAGGTGAAATAAGATCATTCCTGTCAGGCCTGGCCAGTGTTGCTCAGTGGTTAAGCATTGACCTATGAACCAAGAGGCCACAGCTCGATTCCGGTCCATGTACCTGGGTTGCAGGCTCGATGATTCTCCCTCCTCTCCATTCTTCTCTGAAATATATACACTGAGTTGCCAGATTGTTATGACCACCCCATCAGTACTTCGTTGGGCCACCTTTTGCCTTCAATACTGCAGCGATTCTTCTTGGCATTGACTCCATGAGATGTTGAAAGGTGATGCGAGATATCTGACACCATGCCTGATGAATAGCACTGTCCAGTTCTGTGAGATTTGACGGCTGTGGAACCAACTGCCTGATGACTCTTTTAACTTCATCCCACAAATGCTCAATTGGATTGAGATCTGGTGATTGTGGGGGCCACCTAAGCAAGGTAAAGTCTCCCTCATGTTCTTGAAACCACTCCTGCACAATACAAGCAC